>NW_028277056.1:11928000-12232500 GCF_059951505.1 Python bivittatus
TGATGTTGCCTGCTTCAGGTGAAATTTGCCTGCCCAATATAAATCACCTCAGAAGATAAGAAAGGTGGGAACTCAAAAGCAAGAATTCTTTGCTACAGCTTCATTTCTACGGAACATCTTGACCCCTGACATGGTTCTCCCTAGAGCTTTGGGAAGTAAAGAGTGAGGTACTGTATTTAGATAATGATAATTTTCCTGGAAGTTTAGAAGGTATTGCTGTGCTAATAATACGATGTTAGTTATTCATGTATGTGCTTGGTTTACATCATATTTTGGTTATATCATTTACTGAACTGTGCAATCCAGGGAGACTCATTTGAATGAGGCAGCGTGTAAATGCTAGATCAATAAATAATATCTGAAAAAGGAGGTTCTATATGTATAGATATCTAGGTGATTTGCTTCTCTAGGAGCTGGAAATTTGTCCTTGTTGATCAACCCCAACGGAAACAGCAATGATGAACAACACAATTGTGTAAAGGTAGTCCTTGGTAAATTACAGTAATTGGGCCCAGCATTGCTGTCGCTAAGTGATGTGCTTGTAAAGTGCAACATCATGTGACTGCATCGCTTAGCGACGGCCATGCCAGCAGTCCCTGTTGCTGTTGTTAAGCAAATCTAACCTGGTTGTTAGGCAAGGACCCACCCTGATCCAAGCCATTCCTGGCTTGATCCCTCCCAGCCTCGAGCCTCAGTAAACCTCAGTAAGCCTGTCTTCTCTTGAGCTCCACCTATCTCTCTCTCCATCTCTGCCCTTTTGGCGGCCCTGCATAGTGGCACTCCTTGGCAGAGGTGGCAGTGCCAGCAGTCCTGGGGCTGAAGTAGAGGCCTGGGCCTTCAGCAGTCTCAGCTGGCCACCACCACTGCCCCCAGACTTCTACTTCAGCCCCAGAGCCACCAGCACTGCCACCGCTGCCGAGGAGTGCCACCTCAAGCCCCATGCTGTGGCCAGCTGCTCCAGCACCCCAATACAAAGCCACAACCACTGCTGCCCCAGTGCAAAGCCCTAGCCTCAGCTACAGCCACTTCCACCACTCTGCACTCTGCCACCCCCAGCTGACCTTTGCCATCTTCTTCCTCCCACCACTGATGAAGTGTGCCCAGCCTGGTCCTTCATGAGGTCTTACACACGTTGCTCCCAGGTTCAGCTTACGGTCACTCACTCACACACTCACAGCCTGTTGAGGCACGCGGATCTTGTCAGCTCCCCTTGCTTTCTACCTGGGTTTTCCAGATAGGTGCGGCTGGAGCAGACAGACACACAGCCCTGGTCAACAGCTGGGAAATAATTAGAGATACACACAAATCACTTCCAACCGAACACTGAGGCACAAGAGGTTCTTTGTAATACACGGAGACCCAATGAATTTAAAGTAACAGCAAAACTTTACTGGTTGCAAGGTACATTTGCTCTTTCTCATACACACACACACACACACACACTCATCCACACTTACCCACATCCTTCCCAACTAGGCTGCCAGGCACTAGCTAGAGGGCCGGAAGCTGCCAAGTCTGGATCCAAAGGTGACTCAGATGACTCAGACAACTCAGAGTGGGCGGGCTTTGGGACCCCTTTTATCCCCAAAAGTCCTTGCTTTGTTGATTCACAAGTCTGGCAGTTGTTGATGGGATTGGGGTTTCCATGTGCTCAGGCCCAACTTCTTTTGTCTGGTTCAGGTCACATTTTTCCTTTGTTTCCTTAAGGACTTACTTCCTTCTTATCTACCTCCCCAAGGGATCTCATAGACAAGATTCCTGGCTTTTGTCCTCTCCACTTACATGCCTGCTTCATCTTTAGGTTATGGCAGCTTCAGCCTAGTCTCACAGAGGCAGTTGCTGGCTATGTGAGGCCTTCTTCCTGAGGCTGGGTGCGCCCTTCTCCAATTCATGCACAGCCTTCTCGTGAGGCTTCAGAAGGCCTCAGCAGCCCATCCACTGAGATTATTCACTTTGCGCAGCAATTTAAACAGTAGTCCTTGCAATCCAGGACATTTCTTGAAGATTAATAACCAATGGGTGGAATACCCCACAGTCGCATCCTTGGGAAGTCAAGGGGGGAAATGCTGACACATGGAATAACATTGTGGAAATGCGGCAACTTGCAAATCTGCATCAGACATCCTGACCCAAGCACATATTCTCAGCATTTATCAATCCCTCTAAACAGCAATTGAGAAGTTAGAATCTCACAAATCTCATTAGCCGGTTTTATTGCAAGAAAAATGGATTAAGTTAAAGAACCTTGGAAACTAGAAATGTGTGTACTTTAGCTCCTCTTATATAAGCATGTATGTTAAAACAGGTCCTTTCGGGTGCCTCTTATCTTCTAACTTTCTCTTTATTTAAGGAGCAGCTGGCTCATTATTTATGAAATATAAATGGAATGCCCATCTGTTCTGTATTATTTTGCAAACATCTATTCTTGTTTTTAGGGTCAGAGGCTTCCATCACAGCACTTGTGTGATGACGTCAAGACACACATGTTGTCATTTTGATATCACTGAGGTTTCTGATGGATGCTGTTGTCTGCCAGCAGGCCCCCATCCACCAGGAATCAATGAATAATCACTTCAGCCATTCTCGCTGAGAATAATATGCAATCCAAGGACTCTATCTTTTTTATTCAATGAGTCAGTTGCAACAGATTGATAAAATAGTTACCTCTTGAAAAGTCCTGATGCTGGGTTGGCTAGTTGTCAGGGCATGGGGAAAGGAGTTTGCTTAGGTGAAGGACAATAAGAAGGAATGTGGAGAATGCATAGTTTCTACAACCTAGCAGGGAGGCAGCTGGGAGAAATACAAAGTTAGACTTGGATTGGCTAGAGGAATATGTGGGAATTGTAGTAGAATGATTTAAAACAGTTTATATGTTGAAAGTTCTTCAGTGTATCCTACTTTGATAGGCACATGAAATGAAATCTTAGCTCTCTGGAGAAGGCTGAAATGCTGAGAAAGGTGGAAGGAAAGAGAAGAAGAGGATGACCAGGAGCAAAGTGGATGGACTCAGTTACAGCAGCAATGAGTGCACTATTGGAAGACCTGAAGGACCAGGTTAGGGACAGATCATCATGGAGAAAATCTATGTGGTTGCTAAGAGTCAACAGGGACTTGATGGCACGTCAATCAATCAATCTTCAGTGTAAGAGTTGATCAGTTGTTTACCTGGCCACTCCTTGTTTGCAATAAACCTAGGCATTAGCTGAGTGTTATTCCTGAGAAAGTCCCAACTGCTGAATTCTTAGCCTGGAAGGTTGCTAAATATGCTAGGAACATGACTCAAACTTGAAATCTCCTCCTAATGTATATCTACTAAGGCAGGGGTACAGAAATCATGTGCAGCTGATCAGCATTCCTTTGTTGCCCCAGACCAATGACCTCAGATTTTTAAAAATTATTATTATTGCAATTATAATAAAAGCATGCATGCCTTAGATCTTGCAGAGACTTAAAACCCCAACCCCCTCCCAATGGAACTTGCCCTCACCCAATTTTTGAGTACAGGTGTGACAGGCTGGAATGATCCTTGAAATGACCAAAGTTGTGAAATACCATGTCAAAGGAACTTATATTGCTTTTAAAATGCCTTCCAGTTGTTTGTCATGCATTTCTCTTTATTCCTAATACTGGGTTTTTTTAAGCATAATGGTTTCCTTTGTATTCCTCCAGTTCCCTGCTACAAGCACATATGTGCCCATAAAATACAGTGTGAGATCTCCTATAATATGTACAATAGGCACCTCCTCTACAGAATATTGGAAGCATTTATCCGAAGACCATCTGGTGAGATTGCTCCCCATAACACACTATAACTCCCCAGAATGCTCTTTGCTAGAAGTATGCAGGATTCGCATGAGAAACCAACAACGGTACTTCAGATCTGCCCTGGGCACCTTTTCTTTCTCTATCAGCTATTTCTCAAAGGTGCCAGGTCTCTTCTCCCGTTCGTCATGCAATCTGACAAAAATATCCGTTTGAGTTAGCAAGACATTAAAAGGCCCACAGTCAGTGCCTCCTTAACTCAGATTTGTATTTCCTTGGCTACTGGGCAAGCCCAGGATGTAAGGTTTGCCCCGTTCGACAGAGAAACTCTCGTGACACGTGTGGTTCACAAAGAAGGTTTACTCATGCGTAACGTAGTAGTCACAAGCAAAGCCAGGACTGGCTTGGTACAATTGCATCACTTGTTATATTCCCCCCTTCCCGCGCTTTTTTCCGCCCCGCGATCACGTTGCAGCTGCGGATTATGGGCCCCCAATAATCCCCCTTGATTGTTCATGATGGCAGGATCGGTCAGGGTCTATTGTCCTTGATTGCCAGTCCCCCTCCGGCTGGGTTGGTTCCTCCCCGTTACGTGCAAGCCCGCGGGTTCTGTGCTGCGTTGCGATCTTGTTTCGCTGCCTGCGGCCCCGTTCATTGCTGGCTCGCGCCGTTATCAGTTTATAGTTAAAAGCTCCCGTGCAGTTTTCCGGTTTGGCTGGGCGCAGGTGGCCCGTTAATTAGCGGCGCTTTCAGTTCCTCTTTTCCCCGCTAGCTACCGCCGGTGGATTCCGCGTGGTCTGGCTGCGAGCTTCCCTGAAGCCCCGTGCTGACCGAACCTGACATACCGCCCCCCTGAAGACAATTCCCCCCCCCGGCTCTATTTCGGCTTCCCGGGGTATTTCTTGTAAAAGTCCCGCACTAGGTCCGGTGCCCTTATGTGGGTTTTACTCACCCATTCGCTGTGGGACTTGGGAAAATGTTTCCATTGCACTAGGAGCTGGGTCTGCCCCTTGTGCCTCCGGGCGTCCAGTATCTGGTTGATCTCGAAATGCTGCTCCCCCCCGACCATGATGGGTGGTGGCACTCCCTCTGTCTTGTGCCAGGCGTTCCCCGGCTGGTGCAGCTTTAGCAGGCTGCAATGAAACACCGGGTGGATCTTTCCGAGGCTTTTCGGGAGCGTCAGCCTGACAGTTACTGGATTGATGACCTCTGCAATGGGGAACGGCCCCACAAACCTCGGGCTGAGTTTTTTCGATGCCTGGTGCATTCTTAGGTTTTTGGTTGACAGATAAACCTGGTCCCCCACTTTCCACTGCTCCTCGGGGAGCCTCTTGTGGTCCGCGTGTTTCTTGTAGTCAGCTTTGGCTCTTTGCAATGCCGCGTGCGCCGCTCGCCGGGTCGCGTCGATTTGGGCGAACCAGGCGTCCAGGGAGTTGATCTGGGATTCCGGCTGAGGCAACTCTGGCATGGGGACGAAGTCTCTCCCGGTGGCTACTTTGAACGGAGAGAACCCGGTACTCTTGTGGACGGCGTTGTTGTATGCCACTTCCGCGAATGGTAGTAGCTCCGCCCAATCGTCCTGTTGGTGCCCCACGTAGCAGCGCAGGTACTGTTCGAGCCCCCCGTTCAGGCGTTCCGTGGCTCCGTCCGTCTGCGGATGCGCCGCGGAAGAAAGGGCTTGTTTCGTCCCCACCCGCTTCAGGAACTCCCTCCATAACCGCGCGATGAAGTTGCCGCCCCGATCGCTGACGACCCGTCGGGGCGCGCTGTGGAGCCGGTAAACATGTTGCACGAACAGTCTCGCCAACCCCTCTGCCGTGGGGACTCGCCGGCACGCTACAAAGTGCGCTTGTTTAGAGAATAAGTCCGTAACCACCCAAATGGCGATCTTCCCCTTACTCTCCGGGAGCTCTACTATGAAGTCCATGGCGACCTCTTGCCATGGGCCGTCGGGTTCCGCTACCGACTGGAGTAGCCCTCTAGGTTTGCCTTTGGCCCCTTTCGCCGTCGCGCACACCGGGCAACCCCCCGAGTACGCCTCCACGTCCTTACGGAGCGTGGGCCACCAAAATTGCCGCCGGATTAAGTGGAGCGTCTTTACGAAGCCGTAATGCCCCGCGCTCCGGCTGTCGTGGGCTCTTTCCATGACCTCCCGTCGGCAACCCTCGGGCACGTACAGCTTTCCTTCGTGCCACCACAACCCCTCTTGGCCGGTTAGCGCCTCTCGGTTCTGCTTGAGCCAAGCGTCCCGCTCCGCCGCCTCCGCGAACCCTTGCCTTACTTCAGGCGCCGCGTCCCGTCGCTCCTCCTTGGTCTGGCTTCGGGTCACCGCCTTTGCAGCCAGTCGGCTGGCAGGGATGATGGAGTCCACGATCTCCTCCCGTAGGCTGGCGTGCTGGGGCATGCGAGACAGTCCATCTGCTAGGAAGTTGCGCTTCCCGGGGATGTGTTTTAGTGTGAACCTGAACCTCCCGAAGTACTGGGACCACCGCGCCTGTTTGGGGGATAGCTTACGCGGGGTCTTCAGGGCCTCGAGGTTCTTATGGTCCGTCCACACCTCGAACGGTTCAGCTGCCCCCTCCAGTAGATGCCTCCACGTGGCCAGTGCCCACTTGACTGCGTACGCCTCTTTCTCCCACACCATCCATCTTCTCTCCGTCTCGGTGAATTTGCGGGAGGCGTAGGCGCATGGGTGGATGGCCCCCTCCAGGCTGGGCTGGAGCAGGACTGCCCCCGTTGCCACGTCTGACGCATCTACTTGGATTATAAACCGCCGATCTGGGTCAGGATGGCGCAGGATCGGCTCCGCTGTGAACTGCCGTTTTAGCTCCTCAAACGCCCCCTGGCATTCTGCAGTCCATGCAAGTGCCATGCTAGGCTTGGGGGGTTTCCCAGTGCCCTTGGTCTTCAGCAGGTCGGTTAGGGGAAGGGCGATTTGGGCGAAGTTCGGGATAAACTGTCTATAGAAGTTCGCAAACCCTAGGAAGCTTTGGAGTTGCCTCCGGGTTCGCGGCGCTTCCCAGCCCAGGACATCGTTTACTTTCACAGGGTCCATCTCAATTCCCCGGCTGGATATTCAGTAGCCGAGGTAGTCTAGTTGCTCTCGATGGAACTCGCATTTCGATAGCTTCGCGTACAGCTGTGCCTTCAGCAGTCTCTGGAGCACCGTGCGCACCAGGCTCACGTGCTCCGCCAGGGTTTCGGTGTAGATGAGGATGTCATCCAGGTAGACAAGGACGCCCCGATAGAGTAGGTCGTGCAGCACCTCATTTCTTAGCTGCATAAATACCCCCGGGGCCCCTTTTAATCCGAACAGCATCACGGAAAACTGGTAGCTTCCGAGCGGCGTGTTGAACGCCGTCTTCCACTCATCTTTTGCGCGGATCCTGACTCTGAAATAAGCTTCGCGCAAGTCCAGTTTTGTGAACACCCTCCCCTTAGACAGATGCGACATCAAGTCCTTCATCAGGGGGAGGGGGTATTTGTACTCCGTGCTGATTGGGTTCAGCCCCCGGTAGTCCACGCACATTCGAAGCGAGCCATCCTTCTTCTCCCGGAATAGTACCGGGGCCGCTAATGGTGACTTCGCGGGTTGGATGAATCCCCGCGCCAGGTTCTTGTCTATGAACTCCCGCAGTGCCCCCATCTCTCTCCTTGACAGGGAGTACATTTTCGGCTTAGGCAGGGTCGCCCCTGGCTCTAACTCGATGGCGCAATCACTGGGCCGGTGTGGTGGGAGCTGGTCGGACTCCTTCTCCCCGAACGCTGCCGCCAGGTCTCGATACTGCCTCGGGATTCCGCCGCCCGTCATGGGTTCCCGGGCCCGGCCTCTCTCTTTGCGGTTGTCTTGCCAGTCGCCGCTGCCTCCCCACGCCTCGGGATCGTTGCGGGTCTCCGGGGTCCCGGTGCTGCTGCTGCTGCTGTTGCCGGCCGGGTCTCAGGCTCCGTCTGCTCTCGCCCCGTCTCCCGGTGTCCCGGACCCTCCACTTGCCCGTCTGTGGTTGCGGCCGCACCCGTCTCCACGGCTCGGTCCCCTCAGCTTTCGCATTTCGCCGGCCTGTCGACCCCGAACCGCACTGCCTCCGCCGTCCAGTCGACCCGTGGGTTCCGTCGTCGCAGCCACGCCAAGCCGAGTACCACCGTGTAGTCGGCCACCGGGACCACCACAAATCTCAGTTCTTCCCGGTGACTCCCGATCGTCATCTGGACCGGCTCGGTGTAATACTGAGCTGGCCCCCCCCTGCCAGCGTGCCGTCTAGCTGGCTGAATGCAATGGGCTCCTGGAGGCGCCTCAGCTGTAGTCCGAGCCCCGAGACCACAGCTGGGTGCATCAAGCAGTGGGTGCAGCCTGAATCCAGTAGCGCCCGCAGCTGTGCCTCCCCTCCGGATCTCACCCCCTGGATGTGTATTCTCACCCGGAACGGAGGGCAGTCCTCATCTCCTATTGGGTCCACGCGCCTCGACTCCCCTGCTCGCACTGGGATGCCGTTCAGTGCGAGCGCGCCTCGTTTCCCGCCGGCTCCGAGTCCTCTCCGGAGGACGCCGTCTCCGGGGTCGACCACCCCCCGCGTCCTTTCTCGGTCACCGCCGCCACTGCCCCCTTCCGCGGTCGGTCGCCGGCCCTTTTCCCGGTCGCACGCGGGGGCTTGACTTCAGGCCGTGGTGAGGCTCCTTCCCGCTCCGTCGGGCACTGCGCCGCTCGGTGGCCTCTGCCTCCGCACCGGAAGCACAGGTTCGGGGCTCTGGTCGCCTCTCGCACCCCGGTGGACTGCCGCCGACTGCTCCGCCTTTCCTCGGGGGTTCTCTCCCTCGGCTGGTCCCTCGTCTGGTCCCGTCGCCTCGCGCTCTGTTGGATCTGCCGCCATGCCGATTCCGCCGTTCCGGCCAGCCAGATCCAATCTTTCACTGTGGACGGGTCGTCCCGCCCCAGTGCCCGCTCCAGGATCTCTGGATTGAGCCCCCTCTTAAAATACTTCACCCTCAGGGACTCCGGCCAGTCCGTGAGCTTCTCTGCCAATCTCCGGAACTCCAGGGCGTACTCTGATACCGACTTGCCCCGCTGTCTGAACTGCAGGATGTCGTCCTCCGCCCGCTTGGCGCTCAATGTGTCCTCGAATCTGTCCCGGAGCGCCTGCATGAAGTCCGGGAAACTCCGTAGTTCCGCCGCGTTGGCATCGTATAGTCCGATCACCCAGCTAGCTGCTTGACCATCTAGCAGCTCGGCCACGTAGGATACTCTATCCTCGTCCCTAGCGAATAGGTGACCACCCCTCTGCATGAACCCCCTAACGTGCGTCAAAAAGTGCGGCAGCTGTTCAGGGTCCCCTGAGAACTTCCCAGTGATACCTCGAAGTCTCAGGGCGTCTGCCGCCCGTCGGTCCACCGACCGGGGCATCGTGGGCAGTGCCGGCTGAGGTGCCGGACCGCCACCCCTGTTGCTCACCCCCTCGCTCACCGCAGGTGGTCCCACTCTCTGTAGCAGGGTCTGGAGCATCGCCTCCATGGCGTCTAGGCGCCGCTCGACTCTCTCCTCTAGTCGGGCGAACTTCTCGTCCCACTCGCGGTTCCGGGACCCTGAACCTCGGGTCATCGTGACGCCTGAACCGTCTGGCCCTTGGTTCATGCCCATCGACCACCGCTCGGCTGGAGGGCGCCCAGTCCTGGCCGCTGTCCCGTCGCTCCTGGGTGGCTCCGACCGTCCCTCCTCGAGCCTGGGTTCCTCGTGCTCCAGCTGACCCACGGATTCCTCGTCGCTGGTCATGCCTGTATTGGAAAAGGAAACGCTCCTCGGTGGTACCGGGTAGCGCTAACGGTGAGTCCTGGCTTTATGTAAGGTTTGCCCCGTTCGACAGAGAAACTCTCGTGACATGTGTGGTTCACAAAGAAGGTTTACTCATGCGTAACGTAGTAGTCACAAGCAAAGCCAGGACTGGCTTGGTACAATTGCATCACTTGTTATATTCCCCCCTTCCCGCGCTTTTTTCCTGCCCCGCGATCACGTTGCAGCTGCGGATTATGGGCCCCCAATAATCCCCCTTGATTGTTCATGATGGCAGGATCGGTCAGGGTCTATTGTCCTTGATTGCCAGTCCCCCTCCGGCTGGGTTGGTTCCTCCCCGTTACGTGCAAGCCCGCGGGTTCTGTGCTGCGTTGCGATCTTGTTTCGCTGCCTGCGGCCCCGTTCATTGCTGGCTCGCGCCGTTATCAGTTTATAGTTAAAAGCTCCCGTGCAGTTTTCCGGTTTGGCTGGGCGCAGGTGGCCCGTTAATTAGCGGCGCTTTCAGTTCCTCTTTTCCCCGCTAGCTACCGCCGGTGGATTCCGCGTGGTCTGGCTGCGAGCTTCCCTGAAGCCCCGTGCTTCCCTGAAGCCCCGTGCTGACCGAACCTGACACAGGAAACAATGTGGCTTTTTAAGGATTCCCATGCCAAATCCTTGCCCGCTTCAGGTCCATGCTTTTCCTGTCTAGCATCCTAACCTATGTTAGTCTTTTCTGCATGGTAAGTCAAACTTCCAAGCAAAGCAGCACCCATAACTTTTATTTCTAAGAATATATGATTGGTTGAGAGGCAAAGTTGTCCATAAACTAAAGATTAAGGATTGGCATATTTGGCTTGCCAATTTCCCTTCTTTTTTAATTTTTAACTGAAGGAATCCTTTAAAAATGAAGTTTGGAACATAAAGGACGTGATGGGCACCAAAAATGATGTGTCATGAGTATACCAATGCCCATAGGTTCAAGATAGCTTATCCTTAACATGGTCAATAAAAACTATTGCATTAATAACACTGAAGACAAATGAAGACAATTAGCAGTAAGTTAGGGCCTATTTCTGTTTGCAGGAGTTGGTCCCTCTCAAAAAAAGAGAAATAATTAAAAGAAATGTATATGTAGAAAAGTTTCTAATTGGCCTTTTTGAATGCAGACATACATATTAACCTATCAATTATCACTGATTAATTATCATCTATGCAAATAGGAAATTCAGGGTTACAGGATGCTCACTTTTAGCAGTAGGGTCTGCTTTCTACTCTTTATGAATGTGAATGAATTTACGTGAATGAAAGAGTTGGGAGCTTTTTGATAAAAGGTTTGCCCTGTATTTGGAATTAAAAATCAGTCATCAAATGGAGAAGCAGAATGGTTGCTACCCCACAAATAGCTGTAAATCCACAGTGGAAACGAAAGAACAAGTTGAAAGGGACAGAGCTGGGTGGCTGATGGCTTTAATAGAAGGTGTTAAGACCTCAAACACAAAGATTTCAAAGCAAGGCAGGAGAATAAATCAAAAATTGATCTTACCTGCCTTAAAAAAAAAATGCTGAATCCTTCCTCAGAAGTAAAGGAAGGGAAATACCCATAACAATTATTCTGAAGGAAATTGGGCTTGATTTTTTTTTTCCTTTTGCTTTCTTTTGAAGGATGAAACCTATGCCTTGAAGATGTGGCATCAGTAGATTTCTTACACCTGACTCCAAACCTGGCACCTTCCAGAAGTGCTGGGATTGCAACTCCCAGAATTCATAGCTGACACAGTGGCTAGAAATTCTGGGAACTGTAGTTCCAGCATATCTGGAGAATATCTGGCTGAGGTAAGCTGTAGACTTACTACTAAATAAGTACCTTTTGTCTGATAGGGACAATGCACAGTTCAAAATCTACTAGGATCAACTCTGTTGTGTCCGTGATGCTACAATTGCCCAGATTGCATTCTCTCTGTATTACCTGCTCTGTTTTGTCCTCATTTGTCCCACAATTTCCATTGCCACAAAAACTCAGACCATTTTTGATCCATTTTAAAATGGATTACTGGATCATTTAAAATGGACCACTGGATCATTTAAATTGGATCATTAAATGGTTGCAAAGAGGTCACACATCTTGCATCTCTTTGTTCCTTCTTCGATCCCACTTTGAGGAGTTTTGATATAACCCAATCCTGAAGGGTCAGAACATTTGAGGATTTTACTGCTTTTATTTAGTTGTTTATTGAATTTTATTTCAGAACTGCTGAGTAGGATACAAAGTTAGTCACGCTTGGAAGAAATCCATTCAAATCAGTAAGTCCAAATATAGTCATGATTAAATTCCATTGTTTCAGTAAGTCTATTTGAAGTAGACTAATATCTAGAGTCAACCAGCTGTGTACCAAATGAGAAGACAGGACCTCCTCCTCCTCCTCCTTCATCATCATCACCATCATCCTTATTATTTTCTATCTTCCATAGGAAAGATTTTGAGTTTCTGAATCCAGTATCTTCAAGATATCTGTGCAGATGTGGGATACAACTTGATGACCAGCATTCTCGTATTTGCACTGAAGATTTAGATGGATGATAAATCACAGCTCAAACTCAACTCAACAACCAAACTAGGTTCTTCTTCCCTAGGAAGATAGAAGATAGATGGATGCCTAAACTAAATGGTTGCCCTTTTTGTTCTTGTTCCCCAGTTATCTGGAGCTGGCACCTTCTGTTCTATTAGCCCTCTTTAAGTCTTCATACTGCTTGACTAACCACACACCAGTGATTTTCTTGAAAACAGCAGTTATTTCTTCAGTTCTGTGATGACTCCTCCATAAGAGTTGAGAAGGAAAAGTAAACTTGTGCTTTTTGTATGATTAATACAACTGCAGCAAAGGCCTTTCCTCTAGGCTCATCATCATGACATCAAACATCTCATAATTTCTATGCCTCTAAAGAAGCAGAGAGACCTTTCAAAGTTCTGAACAGCCCGTGTGTGGGGGGGGGGGAGGGGTTCTTTTCTCATGGCTAGCACAATGTGAGGCCAAGCTAGTCATCTTCTGTAATTCCATAATAATATTTTTATGACAGTCAGGAACAGGGAGAAATGGAATGAAGATACTCTTTGGCTTACCTGCATATTAATTTCAAGGATCAGGTTGTTCCTAGCTATACTCCACATTCCCCAGTGCTCTCCTCCCACCTTTTCTATCATTTGTATCCAGACATGCTTGTATCCCAATTTTTCTAACCAGCCCACCAGGTTTAAATTCAGGTTTATTTATGTTCTTGTTCTCAACCTGATACTCTACTTCCTCCATCTTGGCTCACAGAGTACATTGTTTGAGTTGAGTGACCTTATAAATCTAATAAATAAATAAATTTTATAGCATTGGCACAGAAATACCATGCCTTTCATCACATTTATATGGCTATTTATTTATTCATCAATTGCCCATCTCACAAAAAAGTGACTCTAGTTGGTGTGGCACGACTCTGTTTCACTTCCTGACTGACATGACACTCATTTAACTCATTCCCCAAACCTACCCTATTCCTTATATTTCCTGAAATATTGGCACTCTTCTGAATCAGATGCTGCCTGTCTGTAAACTAGCCATCTCTCTCCACTAATCCTCTCTCAAACTGCTGTTTCTACTCTGTCAGCAGAAATGGGAACACCTGGATCTGTTCTGTGATGGCCAGCTGATGTTGGATCACTTGGGTTCTTGATGTCCTCTGAGTTTGCTTCTCTTCCTGCAGATGGTAGCTAGGTAACATCATCAGTGAAAAGCAAGATCTACTTCCCCACAACTTTACCCAGTGATTTCATGTAGATGTTGAAGAGGAAGGGAGAGAGTATCAAGCGCAAAAGTAGTGGGTTACATGCCACATTCCTAGGGAGCTACCTTTCCTCTACAGACAACACCAACTGGAACCAGCCCAAAAGAAGGAAAATAGTGGCCCCAATTTCCAACCCTTGGAGCCAGCCCAGAAGGATACCATGGTCAACAGTATTGAAATCTGCCAAGAGAGCAAGGAGCACAAGGATGGACTCACCATCTCCCTCCTGGCTCTGGCACAGGCCATCCACAAGTGCAGACTCCATAGTGAATCCCTGCCTGAAACAGGTCTAAGTAATCTGCTTTCTCCAAAAGATTATCCTTCCTACAGATTTTGGGGAGAAGGGCTGCTTTGAGGTGTGTTTTTTGAGATTCCATGTTTCGGGGAAGGAGAAAGTGCTGGAATGTGAAATTCATAATATAAATATGGTCCATTTATTTCAAGTTTTTTCAAGGATGTTGAAAATCAGTAATAGATAGGAGTGGTTCAGTGAGTAATCAGTTAAGCAGATATAGGCAGGAATAAGAAGTTCCATAAATGAGGAATAAACCTGGAGGGATTGAGTAGCTCACTATGTGCTAAAAAGTGTCCAATTACATGAAATGGGAGTGAGTGAATATATCTATTGTTATTGATGAATTGCTTCCCAAGAAATGTTTGAATCAGTGAGTATACTAACATGCATATTAGATGAGAAAAATTCACAGCCATTAAAGCTAAAGTAACAGTGCTAATAGATTGTGGGATTTATCAGAAGATTGTATCTTTGCAACTTGTCTTCACTCATGATCTTCAGAATATCCCAGATGTCATCCTGCGGTGGAGGCAAGGAGAATGTTGCTATTCCTTCAACTGTAAAAATGTGAAACGGTTGTTCTCATCACTGATACTGAACAAGCAGACCTGCTATTTGGTTTACCAAGTAGTTGTGCTCATAAGAAAATCATGGTTTATGGCTTAGGGCAGCAAAGTGTTGGAACGAGGGCTTTACGGTTTGCTTGAGGGGTGGGGTTGGAAAATGACTCTGCCCTATCTACGTTGAAGCACAATTTAACTGCTAAAGTCATTGCTGGAAAGATCTTTCATGCCATTAAGTCCAGCCCCCTGTTCAGTGTAGGACTCCAGCTCTCTCACTCTCGCTCTCACTCTCTTTTCTTTTTTGGTGCCTTCAAGTCAGGGTTGACTTCTGGTGGCTGCCTGGACAAGTCCCTGCAATTTTCTTGGCAAGATTTTCAGAAGTGGTTTGCCACTGCCTCCTTCTTCCTAGGCCTGAGAGAGAGTGACTGGCCCAAAGTCACCCAGCTGGTATTAGTGCCTAAGGCAAGACTAGAACTCACACTCTCCTAGTCTATAATCCGGTGCCTTTAATCACTACATCAAACAGTGTAGTACTCAACTTCCTTATGCTATCAACTAAAACTTCATTGCAATATAAACAATCCAAAACTTCACTCTATTTTTGAATGATCGAATGATTAATGAGCTTCCTTTTTTGAAGGGCCTGCATTTGCCAGTTAAGGCAATCAAGGGCAATACACAGCCCATTAATAATTCAAATAAAGTCCTCCTTTTCCATAGAATAGCCCTCTCAATAGATGAATGGGGGAAACCACCGCTCTATGAAATCTATTATCCAGGATTTTGCTCAGGTAATAAGCTCTCTTGATGGAAAAAGCTGCCTGAATGTAACTGTCATGAAAGAAGCTTATTTGTACCATTAATCTGAATATTCTTGGAACACACAGTGCCTGTCTCTCGTCAAAAGGGCTGGTATTCCCTTCTTTTCTCCCTCCCCCAACACAAGGAGTAATTCAATTCTCTCTGCTTCCACAGTCACCAAGTATATGAGAGGATGGCAGATGGCACTTTTTCAGGGGTTGAATTTCTGCCCACCTGAAAGTCCAGGCTCAGATTCTACCCAAGATAAGAAAAAGGAAATCATGCTATCCAGAGAGCATTTTTTTCCTTTTATCATGCAAGCTCCTTTCAAGATTACAACTGCAGCTGGATATATCCTGCCTTAAAATGAAAAACAATAATCTTCAGTCCAAGCTAGAAGCCAAGACGAGTTTCATTCTCTGCTTTAATGAAGTATGTTACACATCCTTCTGTATAGCTGACTGAGAAGGAGGGCTAGGGAACTTTGCACATAGAATGAGATCCCAAGTCTGATGACTGGGAATTTTATTTGGCAGCCCCACTGACATCTGAGTTGCCATGCTTCCCAGCAGCTATATATTGTAATCACAAGGGCTAGAAACATGGTGTTTTTCCAGAAGGAAGAGGAGAAAAGACAAGAACAGGCCAAGAATCTCTGGATTTTGATGTTCTGTGAAAGTTAAATCCATTCTGTGCTTTTTTTGGAGAGACGGGGCAAATAGCAATTTCAGTATTTATTCAGTCCTGACTATGTACCTGTCTTATCCTATGTACCAGGGATGAAAAATGTGTGGTCCTCTAGAAATTGCTGAACTACAATTGACAGCAGTCCCAGTAGCCATGTGGCACAAACTAACCACAAGAAACAGGCATTTCTTGATACTATGAACGCTCAGCATGGGGTCCAGTGCTCAGCATGGAATCTTTGATGCCTCCCCAAGACATTTAGACCTTGTAATCTTCAGACACCTTGTAAAAATACAAATGTATGAATGTGTTCATAGCAAAATATAGGAGAATATGGAGCACCATAGCAATATTGTGAGGCTCAATTTATTAAGACACTGCCTCTCGCTCAAGATCTAATGCAGACTTTAATCCCTATCTCCCAAGTCACCCCTTTATACAAGCAATGAAGAACAACTGGAAAACCTCTAGCTTTCCAGTTGTTGTTGGGCTGCAATGCCTCTTACACCCAGCCAGTTTAAACATTGGTCTAGATTGGACTAATAATCCAACATCTGGAAAGCAACAGATTCTTCATCTGTAACATCTACTGTCCATCATTGTTCCCCAACCTGATGTAGCTAATGTGTTGGCTTTCTAATTCCCACAATTTCCAGCCAGTTGAAATCCAACATATCTGGAAGAAGAAAGCTGTCATTTGAAGAAGGTTATCCATGTGTGTATGTGTGTGTGCGTGTTTCTCTCTCTGAGATCTCAGTTGCAAATCACTCCACTTGTATCAGCTGATCAGATGGGTGACTTTTCTTACATGGTTTCTGGTAGCAGCTTTATGATTAGAAGTTAGGTTAACCTAACTTAACCTGTAATGGCCTATTTGATGGATCTAACTGGTGCATGGAGGCACTAATAGCTTCCTCTTGGAAACTGCATGAGAAACAGCTTTAAATCATCTAAGTGCTTGCCAAACATATTAGGGCACATCACCATAAAAATGTAATGTGACATCCAGAAATAACTCTCATAATTTGGCATCCTCCCTCCACCGAGCTGTTATAGATGAGAAACAAGCAATGATGAAAAGGCTAGTTTTGGCCTTGGAAAGCCAACACTGCACATTAAAATAAAAATTGCTTCTGCACTTTTTTGGCTCCTTTTTTTGCAAACTGTGCCTGATGCGAAATTACATATCACCATGTTGTCTGAAGATGCTGAATGTGTGGTGGGATTCTTGTAAGATGGATAGATTACCAGCTCCCCACCAGCAGTATCATTTCTAATGCCTAAGTGGGAGATTTCTAAAAGGAACTCGTGTATATCATCTTGGATTGCACTGAAAAAATGTGGGAAGTGAATAAATTTGATGAATCTTATAAAGCAGGGTTTTTCAAATTGTGTTTCACAGAACCCTAGTGGTCTGCAAGAACTTGATGAGCTTCAGTGGGAGACGAAAGAAAAACAAAAATTCACTTGAAAGCAGCCAATTTTCTACCACTAGAGCTTTGCCTGCTGTTCATGGATTCTAGGATTCTTTTTTTTTAAACTAATAGGTTCCACAACCTGAAAAAACTGGAAAATTCCTGGCCCTTTACTCTGACACAAAATAATGTTTTAACTTTCTGCCACAAGGAGCATTAATGGCTACATTCTCACAGGCTACTAATGCCACTGGAGCAGAGACCCAAAGACCTGAACGCAAACATACCAGAGGACAGCAGAACCACTCTATAGACCCATACAAGCTCACATAAACACAATATCATCATGTCATCATAGATCGATCAATGATATATTAATATCATTAAATATTACTAAGCCATTGACCAGCTGTCAATACCATGATCCAGAGTCTGGAAGCTCTTTGGGTCTGGATAGGGAGGAACAGACTCAGGCTCAATCCTGCCAAGACTGAGTGGCTGTAGCTGTTGGGGCCCCTAGATATTGGAATTTTTCACCTTTGGTCTTGGTTGGGGTAGCACTTCCCTATTCAAGACTAGTGTGTAATTTGGGGTCCTTCTGGACTTGCTGCTCCTGTTCTAAGAGCAGATGACAGCTGCACCAGATGAATCTTTGCACAGATTCATCTTGCATGTCAGTTGCACTCATTCCTGGAACAGGAGACACTTCAGAGAGTCACTCGTGCCATGGTCCCCTCACAGCTTGACTACTGCAACGTGCTGTACATGGGCCTGCCCTTGAAGACCACTCAGAAGCTTCAACTGGTCCAAAATGCAGTGTTAATAAGTATAACTCAAAATGCCCAGGTGTAATCACTGTTCGATGAGCTACGCTGTTTGCCAATTGGCTTCTGACTGCAATTCAAGGAGCTGGTTATCACCAACAAAATCCTTCATGGCATGAGGCTGGGTTATTTGAAGGACCACCTATCTCCAGTGGTCAAAATCAAAAGAGAAAAAAACATGTACACCCAGATAAAATCACCCAATACCTTACAAAAACAACTTAATGCCAAGCCTGGGAGCAAAGCCACATTTTTAAAGACTTGCAGAGCCTCTCTAGAGGAGGAGCTCTAGAGAGGGGGACAGAGAAGGTAAGACTGGGCAGAGTGCAAGTGTTCCAGGTTCCTCAATTAAACAATGTCCTCTAGTGGGATTCCAGAAGTGCACCTTCTCTGTCCCCCTCTCTAGAGCTCCTCCTCTAGAGGGGCTCTGCAAGTCTTTAAAAATGTGGCTTTGCTCCCAGGCTTGGCATTAGGTTGTTTTTGTAAGGTATTGGGTGATTTTATCTGGGTGTACATGTTTTTTTCTCTTTTGATTTTCTTCTAACTATGAAAGCTCCCCAGAGTCATTTTGGCCTTCTAAATCTAAATAAATAACTAATTGGAGGCAGCAGGATGGCTGCTGTGCACATTAGCTCACACACACACATACGCAAACCCTACCAAAATTGCCCATTCTTGTTTTATATACAGTATTACTTAGGTAACTCAACATTATCTACTCTAATTGAAAGCAACCCATCAGCTCTCCAAGGTTTTTCTTGTTATCTGCTACTGAGCAGGTCCATTAGACCTAGAACCATCCCGATGACCATCTGATGGCAGTGGATAGTTTACTATTTATTTTTGCTGCCATATCGATTGCTGCATCCTAAATCTTGCATCTCTAAAGGCAAGGGAAGGAAGTACTAGACTTCCTCCGCCAAATGCCAGCAAATGTTGCAACAGTTGTCACCTTTCTGCCAACCGGCAGATGGGAATCCAAAACACCCAGAGGCCACCAAGGTTAGGTAAACTAGATGAATTCCAGATGCAGAATGTCTCCATGACTTGCTCTCTTGTCCTATCTAGGAGTTACTCAAATACCCAACTTTTTTTTTTCTTTACTTCTTTTTTGTCCAGGAAGACAGCAATATAAGAAGCAACTCTGTTTGCTGTGTGTCCCCTCTGCAGCCATACCTGACCTATTACTTATTTGTTAGGTTTATATCCAGCATGTCCTCCAGAAGCTCAAGGCAACATACAGTACATGGGAATCTAAATCTTCCATTTATTCCTAGAATAACAATAACTGAGAAGCGAGCGACTGAACCAAAGTTACCCAGTTGAGTTTCTGTAGCTGACGGTGGATTTGGACCTGGATCCCCTCAATCCTAGTCTAACAGTCTAAGGACTACACTAGGATTTCAAAATCCAGGTATTTTTGAAAGGAGCTTGTGTTTCACTTAGTACTTTCCAGTGATTAGGAAGGGCATCAAATGAGGTTTCCAAACGTACATAGACATTGGCCGCTGCAGGCCATCTCCTGGTGGTCTGTCGCCCAGCACCTTTTGCGATGTTTCCACCCAGCCCCGCCAAGTTTCCATGCTTCCCTCCATCCCTTCTTCTCCCTCCTCCTCCTGATAGAAGATTTTATATAATTATATACAATTATATTTCATTTTTATTTATTTATCAAATTTGTCACCGCCCATCTCACTAAAAAGCGACTCTGGATGGTTTACAGAAAAGATAAATATGAATTAACATTCAATAGTCCTAAATAAATAAGTATATTCCGAGGATTGATGGTAACTAGAGAGTATAAGGCTTGGGGAGCATCATCAGGGTGCCAGCCACCCCCAGTTTTGGTTAAAACTCTTCTTGCCCCACGCAAGCTGGCAGAGACAGGTCTTTAACTCTTTCTGGAAAGAAAGAAAAGTATTTACTCATACATACATACATACATACATATTCTCCTATACTGTATTTAGTATTGAAGCATTTAGACTTTCATTAAGGATTTCTGTATCCTGTATCTCCTCCAAAGCCTCAGAGCAATGAACGGCAAGGAAGTTACTTTGGAACCCTGGAAACCCCGCCTACCCGGACAGAGGAGGCGTGGCGTACCCCGAATGGGCGGGGCTCGGGATTCTTTCCTTCTTTTCCCTTCCAGGAGCAGAAGGAAGAGGGTGGGGATTGGGGGGTCTTTCACCGCCTCCCCATGACCGAAGCCCCGCCTTCCTCCTTTCGCGCCTCTTGTTTGGAGGGAGAAAGGGAGGCGGGCCCGCGGACGGGGGGAACAGCAACCTCTTAAAGCCCCTCGCGGTGCGGAGAGCGGCGGAGGAGCGCTCGTGGGGCGAGCGGGCCAGAGGGCGGGGGGCCGGACAAACTAGGCGCTCCGGAGCGCCCCTTTCCAATGCGAGGAGGAGGCAGAGGCGGCGGGCGCGGGGCAGGAGGAGGAGGAGGGCGGCCGCTCTGGAGGCGCAGAGGGGCTGCTCCGAAATGCTGGGGAATGGCTCTCTGAGGAACTGCTGCGGGCTGGGAGGGCGAGGGGGCTTCGCCTTCCCCCAGCGCGGGGAGGAAGACGGGGAGGCGGCGGCGGCAGGTTCGTCTGCAGAGGCGGCCGCAGACCCGAGGCCGGGCTGGGTCGTCGCGGCGCTGTCCAGCGTCCTGATCTTTACCACGGTCGTGGACGTGGTGGGAAGCCTGCTGGTCGTCGTCTCGGTGTTCAAGAACCGCAAGCTCAGGAATGCAGGTACGAGGGGAGGCGGCCAGGCATGCGCCCCGGCGCGCGCGCCCCCCGCCGAGGGACGGTTTATGGGGCTGTGAGTTCCACCGGGACAAGAACAGGGGGCGAGGGGAGCGGGAAAGCACGCCCGGTGCTGCCTCTCCCTTGGCTTGGTGGCTCGCCTTCCTCGAGGCAAGAAGCCAGTCCCCTACCAGAGGGGGAACTGAGGCTCAGAGACCGGGGTTACGGTTGGGCACTGAAAGCCAGGCGTCTTTGCTGCAAGGAAAGGAAGGCAAGGTTTAGAATCGCAAATGGGAAGTTTGCAGTTTAAATAGTATGTGTTTTTTTTCAATGGGGGACCCAAAATGGACACCGCGCTTTCTAAGAATTTTACTGAGAATCGCAATCTCTGCTCCAGGAACGGTGAGATCCATCCTCCCTCTAAGATGTAAGCAAAGGTCTTGTCAGACCAAAGTGTCCTTAAGTTTAGGATCCTGCTTCCCAGAGGAGCCAAGGAGGCGCCTTCCCCAGCCACGAAGACTCATGAAAGATGCACTTTCCCTGTTGTTGCTCCCCAACAACTAGGTGTTCTGATGTATTGCCTTTGGCATGAAATCTCCATTTATTTAGCACGGCTAATAGCTGCTGAATAACCTATCCTCTACAGCAATGTTTCCCAAGATTAGCAACTTTAAGATGTATGGATGTCAATTCCCAGAATTCCCCAGCCAGCATAGCTGGCTGGGGAATTCTGGGAGTTGAAGTCCACACATCTTAAAGTTGCTGAGGTTGAGAAACTCTGCTCTACAGACCTAGGCTATTGGCTTAAACATTTTAAAGTTCCAGATGATTCTGGTTGCAGCATCACTGAGTACCTCTTATTCTCTCTGTTCATGCTCAGAGGCCACCAGGCCATATGCGCAAGATACATGCATGTCTATTGCACTTTTCCCATTCAGGGTAAGGAACCTTATGCAATGCAGAGAAAAGGATAAGAAATAATAAAGAAAAGAAATTAAAGGTATGAGACTGAAAAAGGAAACAGAGTGAAAGCTAGTTTACACCAACACCATTCGCTGTCCCACTCCAGATCTTTCTATCCTTGCCAACCATTTTCACTTCCACATTCATAGATTACCTTTTGTTCTTTAAATTTCTCATCTCTTTCCTTCTGAGGATCTCATTAACTCTATCTAACATGGAGTACAAGTAGCCCTTGGTTAATGACTGCCCTGTTTAGTGACTGTTTAAACTTATGATGGTGCTGAAAAAGTAGCTTTATGACCAGTTCTCACAGTTGCAGCCATCCCAGCATCCCTGCAGCCACGTGATCACAAGATTTGCAAGCTTCACAGTCAGTTTCTGACAAGCAAAGTCAATGGAGAAGCTCTCAGGAAGTCACAAGACATGGTCATGTGACATCACATTTAACAAGCAGAGGTGATTAGCTTAATGACCACAGTGGGACTGACATTAAGTCCAGCACGGTCACGTTATGTTTCACTTTATGATCATGTTGCTTAGTGACGGAGTTGCTGCTCCCAATTAGGGTCATTAAATGAGGACTGTCTGTAATGGTATGTTGGAATGACCTTGGGAGACAGGTGGAAGAACTGCAGACTAGACAATGGCCATATAAGCAGCAGCTGAGCCCTCAGAAGGAATGTGGGCATGGCAAATATATCAGAAGGGACCCACCCTAGTTTCTTGGATTGTAAAGGCAAGGAGGGAGAGATGTGCTTTCAGACTTGCAAGACTCTGTTAATGTAACTTTACAATAAAGTAGAATTAGTTCATCTGGGTGTGCTTCTTGTCTGGATTACCTCGCAAGGCTGACACATGGCTCTCTTGATCTTCCCCTTCCTCTCCACTCATTCATTCTTCTTCTGATATTTATTTTGCGACTTAATTCTCATTCTTTCTCCATCTATGACTAAACCACTTCAGTGCATTTCTTTATGCCACTCACTTTTGCATGTGCAGGATTCAACTTAAAACATTTTCTGTGGCTAATTCCTAGTGAGCATAGTCATGCCTGCTCCACACACAGGGCTTGATAGATTCCAAAATGCAGACCATATGAGCTCAGCCCCCAAAACGTTTCCTGATCATGAATGAGATTGGTATGCCATCTCTCATAAACTCCCCCGAGTCTTTTTTTCTTGCCTATTTGCAACTTTAATGTCCATAGCAAACATAGTACAGGTAGTCCTCACTTAACAATGGTGACTGGGACCAACAACTCTGTTGCTAAGCAACATGGTCATAAAGCGTGACATCACATGACTGCATCAACTTACAAAGGCAGTTGCGGCAGTCCCAGTTGCCATCATTAGGTGAATTGTGCACAATCACAGCATCCTGAGGTCAGGTGATCACCATTTGCAACCTCCTGCCAGCTTCCCCATTGACTTTGCTTGTTGGAAGCCATCGGTGAATGTCCCAGATGGTGATCATGTAACTGTGGGACACTGCAACATCATAATTGTGAGCCGGTTGTCAAGTGCCTGAATTGCAATCACATGATTGTGGGGATTCTGCAATGGCCACAACTATGAGGACCAGTCATAAGTCCCTCTCATTCAGCACCTTCGCAACTTTGAACAGTCACTGAACGTGTTGTCATTCAATGAGGACTACCTGTATGTAGGACTACTTTCATTGGGTCTTAGCTTCCAGGCTAGCTTGGATCTAAATGATGTCCATGATCTATCCTAAGAATTGCAGGACATTCTGTGGGATTTCTCAACTTTGCTTTAAAGTGTTGAATGCTCTACTGTATCCAAAATTAAAACAGCTTTCAATTGCGTCAGTCTTCATTCATCTATAATGCATTACACTGATGGAGTCTCATCACTAGTTTGAGTTAAAAACTACTGGGCATTTTCAGCCTTGTTATATCAGCATGGATATAAATAGACATTTATGAACCTTTTCAAAATACCTGTGAAAGAACAGCTTCTGTTTGTTAATCTTCCTGTGTGTGCTCATTGAATTGGGGTGGGGAAGGACAGAGAAGAAGAGGGAAGAGTGACTGTTACTTCATCCTCCAAAGATTTATTTGGATCTTTTTTCTTTTTACTTTGAGGTGAATTATCTTCCCATCGTTTCTTAGAAAAAGTAGCTATGTGTGAAAGTTCTGGCAAAGTAAGAAGAGCAAACAGCCTGGAACCAGACTAGACTCTTTCCATTACAAGGGATCTAAAATAGAGAAGTACTTCATCCCACACAGGTGGGAGAAAGACACACAAATCTAGTCCTTGATCTCACTGCAAATAGGGCTTGCATTTGACATATAGCAGTAGTTGGAACACCTCAGGCTACTGAGCAAGCTGCTAACACCTTACTCCTGTGTCAAAACCAAGTAGCCCAGCATCAGAACTAGGTGATGATCCAGACAGATTATTTGAATCATATGTGCAGTAAATGGGCACGCACAGCAACCACTGGCCACAGTAGTTTCGACACCATGATGCTACAATTTCCCAGTTGCTTGCCTGTCAAGTATGATGGGAGTCACAAAAGGTTTATGACCATCATTCAGTGTGAATTGTGCATCCCTTTGAGAACAGGAGAATTTCCTACAGATTGCTCCCAAGTCCAGCTTATAATTGGCATTTTGATGGGAAGCTGCAAAATGGTGCCTCTCTTTCAGGAACACCCTAAAGATAGACAATTATACTAATTTCATAACTGGACTTAGAGCTGCCTTCAGTGTTGCCCCCAGATGAGCAAAAGCCAACTATGGAATCCAGTGCTTACAACAAGGCAAACATAGGACATAGGTGAATGTATAAACTTTTTGCTTAGGATGTGGGCTGGAATGAAGTACTCCAACAGGCTCTGGGAGATTTTGGGAGCCAGAAGGCATACCTCTCACTTCACCATGCAATTTGTACTCAGGCAGCATCCATATATACAAGCTTGAATAGATGATCTTCAAGCTTGAATAGATGATCTTCTCAATTTCTTGGGAAATGAGAGAATTGTGCCACAATGTCCAACTGTACATTCCTCTTTCACCAGGGAAATTTTATGGCTTTGTTGTGTAGCCTTCTAACTGAACATTCTGGGAAGCTCAGAGAAACAGGGTTAAGGCACTGTCTAGGCTTTCATCAGATTTTCAGGAAACATGAGGAGACAGAGCTGAGATGACAAACAAGATCTCATCAGCTGACTGTCAGTATATGCAGGGAGGTGAGACAGTGACAGCAAGCAGACTCTCACCAGATGACTCTCAGTGCACAAAGACAGCTGAGGTGGTAGCTGAGCTCTGGCTTGTGAAGATGGGAAGGTCGCAGCAGATCATCTAGTTTTCCACAGACCATATGTTGGCAATCACCACTGTGAGGAGTAGCAAATGTATTATGATATAAGTTGTGATGGACAACAGCCCATGTATTTGTTAAAGTAAGGACAAGATTATTCATTCAGATGTAAGGCCCATTGTTTTTAATGGGACGTAATGTTCAACCTTCAGTCTGTTTCATCAACGAAGTTCACAGTATCCTTTATCTGTCTTGCTTACCATCTCTCATCCCTTTGCTTGGCAGTCAGCATGAAGAAACAGCAAGCTAGCTATGTACAATTAAGTTGATCTGAGAGCTTTTTCTATTCAAGGGGAGAAATGTGTGTTCACCCCTCTGGTTAAAACCAGTAATTGCAGATGGCTGGAATATACAGAGGAACCAGTGTTCTTTTCAGCACCTGGTAGATGGACAGTTCCCTTGTGTGTAATGTGGAGATGCACGGTAACTAGAATGCTCTGTGTGTCAGCATGCCAGAGGAATTCTCCTTCCTTCCTTCCTTCCTTCCTTCCTTCCTTCCTTCCTTCCTTCCTTCCTTCCTTCCTTCCTTCCTTCCTTCCTTCCTTCCAACACTTTCTGGTGTCATTTTGCTTTATTTTTATTTAAGTACGAGTGTTAAATTTCACCAAAGCTGGTTAATCTCATGTGAATGCTTTAAGCTGCAATTCTTTACTCACCTTATCTGCAAGTAAACCCCATTACTTCTCCATGGACATGCATGCAAATACAAAAGGTATTAGTGTCTGTTTGTTCAATAAAATACTCTCTAGTTCTCAAAGCTTTTTCTGTGATCAGTATTTTAGTCTTAAATTTGGCAAATGACATAAAGGTGTGCATGCACACTTGTTCTCGTGGTTGACTTTTTAGAACAACAACAACAAAAAGCAACTACCACTGCTAGTAGTTTGATGAAGTTCTAGGAAGTTGAAGTACTAAAGAAAATGATTTCAAGTTTAGGACATGACCTTGATCTAATCATTGCCTCTCAGATAAACCTTGCTTAAAGGACTGTGACTTTAGAAGGAACAGGTGATTACAGATATTAACTTGATCTCATGGGATAATCAGTATGATGCTACAATTAAAGCTTCAGGACAGACCTTAAGAGCTCTAGGTTCTAACCTCTCTCCAACCATGAAGCTCACTGGCCCCCTCGTTCAGCTTGACCTACTGAGTAGTGTTGTTGTAAGGATAAAATGAAAAGGGAAGAACCATATTTGATATGTCCTGGATCCTCGGATGTAATTAAGTAAACAAATAAAATAATAGATAGGATACAAAATTAGTAAGATTCATAAACAATCAAGATCAAAAATATTAATCAGCTTGCTTTGCCCAGGACATCTGTTTCCAGTGCCTGGAGTTGAACATTAAATATATAAAGAAAACAGCCAAGCTCAGAGAACTCCAGGGACTCCACCGTTCAACCCTGAGCAACACATATTCTCTTCTATTAATTTATAAAGACTAAATGAGTCTGTCTTACTCACTGAGTAACTTTTCAGAGCCCCCATCCATCAAGGATTAGAAGGGAATTATTCCAGATCTGAGTATTTGGAGACAGATTTAAATCTCACAATATCTCTTTTTAGAAATGAAGCACTGTCTGGAATCTCTTAAAATGTTACCAGTGTAAAATTAAAACACCCAAGAAAATATTTTAGAAAGAGTCACGGAGCATGATAGAATTACATCCTTGCTTGTAAAATAAAGATGAACTGGGAAGACTTAAAGGCATCAAAGACACTAAGGAAAGGAATCATTCTGCAAAATCATCATCTTAAAAAGTAAAATGAGCAATTATGCCTTACCTTGTGAATTTTTGGGTTATATGTAACATATAAAACTTGATCCTTAACAATCCTGACCTGTTTCATGGAATTGCTTACAAAGATGACATGAATTCCTTTGCCTTTATTGCTGAAATAAATATACATTCTTATACTATAATAAATGTTAATTTTGAAGGTACCACAAAACCTTTTGTTTTTATTTACTCTGCTTATTTGTATTTCCATATTCATCAAATTGGCTCTGTATTTTGTCATTTGCAATGCCTTCCTCCCTAAACTATAGTTTACCTCCAGGGTATGAAGCTGTTATCTAAATAAATCTCATAGCTGAGTAAACTGATTCTGCTGTACATGAACACAATTATTGGTTTAAAAAAAGAACATAGTAAAGAACTAAAGAAACTCCCACTTGTACTCCAGGCAGTGACTCTGAAATATACAGTACTATGACTGACAGTAATAAAAGCTGCTAAGAGATCCAGGAGAACAAAGAATATCACAATTCTCCTCTGAGTTCTTTGACGTACATCATCTATGAGGATAACCAAGACTGTTTCTATCCTAACCCAGCCCTAAACCAAGATTGAAATGGTGGCAAATAACCCATGTCTTCTGAGATGACCAGGTTATGAGAGGTTGGGATAAGCTGCAGAATTTGCTAAAAAATTAAGGATAGACTCAAGTTAACAAAGATTGTGGAGCCTAATTTTTTCTGTATAGGCCTAAACACAATCTCCTGAATGACAAGCATTCCCTCCCTCAAAGAAGCATTTATTACCAAGATCCAGACACTCAGTTCTACCCTAGCAGATTTTGAAAGCCGCAGTGGGGAAGGTTCTAGGAAATAGGTGATGGCCCTCAGGACTCCCAAAAAGTTGATCCACATCCTCAGTTTGAAAGGTATTCAAAGCAACAGGCCATAAGGTGTTCTCGCTGCTCCTGTATCTGATTCTGTTAACGATGTGGGGGTTTAGTGCAGAATCACCATATGCAGTGCAAATTGATTCCTGAAAGCTCTAGTTTGGTCCCCAAATTAACCAGAACCCTTACCATCTGAAAATGAAATAGTTCTGAAAATTGGTGTCACGTAGATGAAATAAGGGCAGAGAAATAAACTTTCTAGGCCTGTGGAAATCAACACTGGTTCAGTTCAAACTGGAAATTTGAATTTCAAAGAGGGCATAGTTCAACTTGAGTTTTTGATTCAAGATTCCAAGTCAAACTACAGTGGTACCTCTAGTTACGAATGCCCCTCCTTACGGATTTTTCAAGATACGACCAGCTCCGGCCCCCAAAATTTACCTCTACTTGCGAACTCTGCCTCTACTTACGAACCGGATCCACAGCCATTTTCCCTGCTGCCATGCAGTCACGGCTTCCTGTGGGCGAGATCACAGTAGCAAGGAGACATTCGGTGAGGCTTGTGGTGTGTTTTGTGGCGTTTGGAAGGTTTTTGTGGCGTTTGGAAGGTTTTTGAGGTTTAAAAATAAAATCCATATGTTTCAGAACTGTTTAGCCGTATTTACATTGAACCTTATGGGGGAAATTTACCTCGGGGTGCGACCAAATTTGGAGGGCGGATTAGCCGTATTTACATTGAACCTTATGGGGAAATTTGCCTCGTGGTGCGACCAAATTCAGAGGGCAGAACGGATTAACCGTATTTACATTGAACCTTATGGGAAATTTTACCTCAACTTGAGACCAACTCGAGTCGCAACCAGAGTCACGGAATGGATTAAGTTCGTAACTAGAGGTACCACTGTAATTTGATTCAATCCAATTTGAGATTCAGTTCAGAAAAAGATAATGTCCTTTAGAGAACATCAACCCTGTTAAACTTCAGCTACCCACTTTTAAGGGTTTCACCACATTTAAAAACTATAAACTTGTATGATGCCTACTTATTTTTCTGGAGTGCTAGCCTTTGCATAATACTGAAGAATGAACATTGATTTGCCTTGATGGGGTAGTATGCTTTGCTGCTTCTGATCCCAGATTTTTGTATGGATGCAGGAGAGCTAGTATAGCTGGTTGGCAAGCTTGGACCCTCCCAGGAAGAACCTATTATCACTGGCAGAGTTCAGTCAAGGTTATAGCTTGCTGGCAACATTCTGGATAAGTTAATTAGCAGAGCAGCAGCCTCAGGCTAATACAGTAAAACATAAAGACTTAGGGGTAGTAAGCAATAGAGAAAGAGGCTGGCAGAGAAAAAAATGGCATTCATAAGCTTAGCATCACCATTCTGTTTTAAAGGAAATGTTTAGGCCAGCGGCTCCCATTCACTCATGGCTGAGAGACTTAAATCTGCCCCAATCATGGGTTTTTTAAAATAAAAAAGAAACAGCATTTGACCCAAGAGTAGATACTACACTCATCAGTCTTGATCCCACATTCAGAGTGCTGAAAGCTGAGCTGAACTCCCCATTCTGTTGGCAAGAAATCTTTCGTTACCTTCTCAAAGGTAAGGCTTGTGGCTGGTCATTTGTGAGTGTAGGGATTAAGTGGATGAGTTTTTAGGGGTGTCGTTCTTGAATCTGGTTGAGACCTGAATTGAGAGTGACTCGCTTTCAGCTATGTTTGCAGAACTAGTTGAGAGCTGAGGAAATGAATGACGTCTAAAGCGGGCTTACAGAGTTTTTGGTAGGCATGAATCTCATTTGGCCAGCTATTCACATCAATGTATAACAACCCCAGAAGCTGCAGGAAAACCACTGAACCTGTGAAGCCCTTTGATGTACTACTTCAGAGCAGTTTGTGGTCCACTTTACAACTCTGCTTCAGTGGGGTGATTCAGTCACAACTTCATTGGACTGGAACACACTTGGACAACTTTGAACAGCCCTAAATATTTCTCCTCTATTATCACCACAACAGAAGCCCTGAAAACAGACCCCCATCTATGCTCATCCAGTGGCTCCCTGACTCATATATTCTGCTAGCTCATGAACTCATGATCCTTTGGGGAATGAGAACCACATGTGGATATTGTTAAAAGTATCAGAGACCGCAGTTAGTGAGATAAATGGAAAGTAAACATGGTTAGAACATAAGTATGCCCGGAGCAACAATCTCAGTAGAAAAAAATGTTATCACCTTTTTTCCTAAGTTAATTTCTCTACCCTATCCATTCTCTCCTAACTTCTATGTCTTTAAAATCACCAATGTGTATTCATTAAAAAAAATAGCATCTGTGATGAAGGGAAGCTGACAAGAAAAACACGGATACTGTATGGGATTCCTGCTGCAAGTTGGGCTTCCATTTCACATTCAGTGTGTTCTGCTTGATTAACTTTGATAGAGTTTGTGACATCTTGAATCATGCCAGTCAAGGCAGCCCTTAACTCCTACTCCAAGACTGCATTCATCAACTCAGAAAGTGATGCTGTTGAACAAAGTAATGGATGGTACGCCAATATAATCTTTATCCTGTCCCTGATACTGAGCACCAGGAACTGGAATCTGAAAATGGTGGGCTCTTGGAAAGTGGTTTTGATTCAGCAGCTGATATATCTCTGGAGCAGGAGATACTGCCCCTCATCATACCTTAAGGCAGTGTTGTCCAAACTTGGCCACTTTAAGATGAGTGGACTTCAACTCCCAGAATTCCCCAGCCAGCATGAGTTGAAGTCCACTCATCTTAAAGTGGCCAAGTTTGGACAACACTGCCTTAAGGCATACTCCGAAGTACAACTGCTGGGTACATCTGGGGGAGATTTACATTCCTCCTTTCATCTAACCAAGTTTCAGTAATACAAACCAGATCAGCATGTTCTTTCCTGGTAAGCTGAGAAGTAGCTTAAGTTTTTTTTCCATAAACCAACCTCTAAATTAATGTCTTCACCGTGCATTCACATTCCTCTTGATTGTGCGCTGGCAGAATTCAGATGTTTTGTAAATAGAAGGTTAGGCAGAACTACAGTTTTGGTTTTTTTTAAGTAACTCACAAGGATAGAATTTTGCTTTGTTTGTGAAGGCCAAAGTTGAGCTTAAATGTAATGTGGAAGATATGAATCAGAGGGGAGTGAAAGTTGTGAAAACAGCAAAAAGAAGCAGAGAGAGCTGGGAATAAAAAAGCTACTGGGTTACTTTTAAGTGGATTTCTTGGACAATAAGAAAGAATTAGAAGACAAGGGATGTGAAAACATAGTATATGATGAGAGACAAGAAGGAAGGGAGATTAGAGATAATTTCCAAAGCTGAGTAACTTCTTAATGGAACTAGCTTCAAGGTGGCACTGGACCCACATCTGCCACATTGTTAATACAATGCTTTATGAAGCCAATGGACATGCACATTTTCTTCCAACTCACAGTAGATATAAAGATAAATTTCCTTGGACTGGAGTTTGAATTCTGGTGTATGGGAGTCCCCTGAAATTTATTATTACCATATATGGAAGCGCATTAAACATAGCAACTGGTAGAAATGTGCCACAAAAAATGTACATCAGGAGAATGCAACCTGTGATTTTAAGAGACACATGTGACTCTCGACTTCACACACACACACACACACACACACACACACACACACAAACCCAGACCTTCTGTCAAAAGTGACCCTGGTCCTACCCACTTTTGACATATGCACCTCCACAAGATTGCCTGTTGTAGCCATAATAAGCTGCACATTTTGGCTGCCTTTCCAGCTTCCTTTGTTAGCACTGAAAAGTAATGCTAATTGATTTACAGTCTTTGAGAAAACATCATGGCAGCCAGAAGGGTCAGCACAGCTGATAAACTAAAGGCATCTTTTGATAATGGTATAACAACAAAGCCAGCATACAAGCTAATCCAAAAACAGTTAGCAGTTATTGTTTTGAAGGTCTGGACTTTAGGTCTGGACACCATTCATGTATCCTGTTTTATCATTTTCTGATAGAGTAGAGCTGATGTCTTGGTATCAAGCTGTTATAGTATGGAGAAATAACATGTTGTCCTGTTTGGATGAACAATTGGGAGAAGGGTGGGCAAAATCCCAAAGGATCTCCTGAGAAATATGAGAGCGATCTCCCCAATTACTCTCCTCCAAAATGAGATACAGAGAAAATCTACAAGGGAGATAAAAAAAGGTCTTTGAGATAAGTAATCTCTGCAAAGTTGAAGATTCTATTTGTTCCAGACTCTGCACTACAATTGCTTAGATAGTAGCCATTGCCAGCCCCTTGAGATAATCCAGACAAGAAGCACACCTAGGATTATTAGCTCTATCTTTATTGTAAGGTTACATTAACAGAATCTTGCAAGTCTGAAAATACATGTCTCTCTCCTTGCCTTTACAGCCCAAGAAACTAGGGAGGGTCCCTTCTGAGACATTTGCCATGGCCACACTCCTTCTGCAGGCTCAGCTGCCTCTTATCTGACCATTGCCAAGTCTATGGCTCTTCCTCCTGTCACCCAAGGTCATTCCCACATACCATTACAGCTATTTTGCAGTATCGTTTGAGCTGCATGCCATCTTTAGATATTTCAGTTGGCACAAAGTTCTCAATCTATTCTTGCAAGCTCTCCTTTGGAACTGAGGGAAGAGGAAGCACTCAAGTGTATTGCTTCCTGTGTCACTGTGTCACTGCTTTTCTGTCACTGCTCCTTCTGTGTCACTGCTCCATCTGACTAACCAGAATGGGTTGAAATCCCAGACACATTAACTTCCTTTTCCCACTGCTGAGTTGAAATGCTTTCTACCTGTTTGACTTGGCAGAAAACTATACCAGCATGAAATGTTTGTTTTTATTGCTGATCCCTTTTTGGTCTCAAATGCCTCCCAGTCCTTACTAGCCATCAGACTTTTTTCCAAGGTATTGGATGATAAAGCTTAATATTATATACTGAGGCTGTCCTTGGATGGTATAAGAATAAGGGGGAAAATATTGCTAACACTGACTCAGGTTAAGGACAACTTAAGCCTGTCCCATGTATGGGCTAGAGATGAAATGAAGACAAGGTCGTGGGACACAGCAGAAAAAAGAAGTTGCCAAGGCACATTGGTTCTGTAGTAAGATTAAATGAAGAAAGTTCATAGAAGGAAAACTTCCTCATAGTATGCCATCTGCAACCACCTTCCCTGCAAAAAGTCTCTTTTGGAGGTCTCTCTTTGGGTTGAGATTTATGGAAATGGGAGTTGGTGTATCATGGGAAACTTAAAATGGAGATTCCCCAGACCTGCCTGTCTACTACAAACACTTATGAAAGGGGGTCAACAGAGGTAACTTAGAATTATGCTGGGGCACTGGGACTCTTCTATAGACCAAATATGCATAAGAGGGTTGGGAATGTTGGATATTGAAAGCTTCCTTATATTATCATTGCTCAGTTACAGTTCCTGTGTTATCTGTGGTTCTTCAAAGTCTTTAGTAGAGGTTCTCTCCCCACCACACCACCAATCCCAGGTTCAGTTTGGGACCATTTGTATGCAAAGGGTATGATCTATTATTAACTTAAGGTCCAGTCCTTACTGATAGGACAACTGGATAGATAAGTCTAGGAATCAAAAAATGCTTGGGTATGACATGGGGACCTCAGATGCTGATGGACTACAGCTCACAACATCCCCAACTGGCCACAACTCCCAAGAATGCTAAGAACTGTAGTTCAGAAATGACTTGAATTATACAAGTCCTATGCAAGAATTTTTCATCCTTGGAAATTGGATTGGTTGCTGATATTCTGTTAATAAACCCTTGCTTTTAATAATGAACATGTGGGCAAAAATGTTATACAAAAATAACCTTCTGGATCATCTCAAGATTCTCTAAGTCTAGTCTGATTTCAGATAGACAAATTGGTTATTCATGAAACCTAGCATCCTATGGCTTTCAGAGAAAGTTCATGTGGATTCAGGATTGAACCTAAAAAGGAGAAATTGAGATAGCCAGCTTGCAAATATGAATACTTAATTCAAGTCAATTAAAACATATCATGAAAACTATGACTCAGGGATTATCTCTTCTAGAAGTCTCTAAGACAGAAATCCTGGATTGAAATAGATGAACAATGAACAATCTTCTGAATCATCTCTGAGTCTCTTTTAAAGATGCAGAAGGCAGCAAGAGGGGTGAGCTCAACAGTCAATTAGTAAGCAATAGTTTTTAATGATTAAATAAGAGATGGGAGGACCCCTGGGAGGCTTTCAGGTGACTTTAATTCTTGCCCCATACTTATGTTAGGCTGCATTGAGTCTGATGGAATGAAGATCATCTGAAATCTCAGGTTGATCCATCAACCAAGCATAGCATAGTGCAAATGCAGCCACTAGGTCTACAACTGGGCAAGTGTGTTCTGTTAACACAGTGAATGAGATAGACCAGCCTACAAAAATGATGAAGTGATTAATTCAGTTAAATTAAAAACACATCATGGAAACCACACTTCAGAGATTACCTCTGCTACCAATCTGAGTCTGAAATGCTGGGCTAAAATAGATTAGCAATTAGCAACTGTGTGAATTTCTTTAAACAGGGAGGAGGCAAAAAAGGCCCTAAGCACAAAAGGATAATATTAATTCAATTAGTGGTTGCATGAATGGTTTTTAATGAGAAATAACAGATGCTAGAAATGTTCAGAGATTTTCAAGAGGCTTCAATCTTTTGTTTTGCAATGCAGTCCTGAGCTGGATTGGGGTCCCTGCATCTGCTTTTTGAATAGGAAAAAAAAAAAAACTTGGTTCCAAAGAGAGTTTGGGGATGTAGGGTAAATAGCAAAATTTACAACCCCAGTGAAACCTATTTACCTGTATCTCACCTGTTACTTACTCCTGATATCCAGTCACATAGCTGCTAATTGAGTGGCTGATGTCAATGTTTAGCCTGGCCCTCCACACTTGACATCTAGGGTGGAAAAAAGGTAAAATCTCCTTCAAGCTGAGGAGGGGGACATGGGTGTGATGACGTCATCATGCAGACAACGTGACTTACAAACTTTTGTCAGATGTTTTACATCTTTACATGATCATGCCACTTGTATAATGATCATCAGTGTCATGTTGACATCATCACAACTTGTTACAGAGGACATGATTGTAGTCACTATGGAACATGGATTAAAATCAGAATACATAATTAATTTTTAAAAATGGGACAATATAGGGGAAATCTCTGAATCCGACCAGTTTAAGCCTGTTCTTTTGGCTTTCTTAAGGCTACTAAATCTGGACTACAGAAATGCAGATAACCACTTGATGGCAGCCAAGAGAAACAGAAAACTAATGTTTGTTACCATCTAATGGTCATTCATCTAATGGTCTAATGGTCATTCAGATTTTTGCAGCCCGGATCTGGTGATGTTAGCCTTCCTCCTTTTCCAATAGTGTTATAATGGCAGAAGATGGAAATGGGGGTAGGTGAATACCTCTTCAAAGGCCCCTATATGTATACCATGTGGAAACCTTTCTGTACAATCTCTGGATCTGCTCTACACTCCTTGAATTCAGCTCAGAAGATATATTGTCAACCCCTTGTAATCTGTTAAAGTAACAGAAATAGTTTCAGGGAACCGTGCTTGATTTTTATTGGGTGAAGAATAGAATATATTTTATCTTCATTTTGCTACATAAGGTTCCAACAGTGAGCCTACTCCAGTTAGTTGGTTTGACTCAATACCCAAGAGTCTGTGAGTAGGCAGAAAGTAGGAGGTTACTGTTCGGTTTCAAGTGGGTCCCTTCAGGCCCACCCATGTAATTTGCTTTTCAAAATGGTTAAAATGTTTATGATTGTTGTAATTTGCTATAATGTGAGCATGCCAGTCTAATAATAAACAAGTGGGCAGTTCATTAATGTGCTGGCAGGTAGAAGCCCACCTCCCTCCTATGCTACTGCTTCATTCCAAAGCTACTGTTTTTAGCATTTCCAACTCCTTTTTTCCAAAAGCTTTTGGGGATTTTTTGTACTCTTGCAAATGATGACCTTCCTCCCAAGTCTGCTAATATGTCTCCTTTATGCATAGATGAGGTGTGAGCCCCTTAGTATTGTTAGACTGCTGTTCCCATCATCCCAAACTGTTGGCTATTCTGGCTAGGGTGGATGGGAGCTGGAATTAAGGATGCAACAGAGATTAATGGCATTAACCGCATAGTAAGCTGCATCGCTGTGAGAAATTGTAGTGGTTCATTCTCTTTCAGCTCAATAGAAAGTATCAAGGTCAATGAAAAGGTAGTAGAAAGATAGAAAGATAGAAAGATAGAAAGATAGAAAGATAGAAAGATAGAAAGATAGAAAGATAGAAAGATAGATAGATAGATAGATAGATAGATAGATAGATAGATAGATAGATAGATAGATAGATAGATAGATGCTAAAAATGAACTGCCAAGGAAATGCCATCTACAGGGATGTGACAGTCAAGACTTCTTGGAACATCCTACCCCCTGAAATTTTGGGAATACCCCCCAATTACTTGGGAGGCACTTGGGGACCATTGAAGTATGCTACCTTCAAATGGTGGCCCATAAGATTTCTTATTGTTGTTTTGTTTTGAGCCCTATTCAAAACCTCTTGTATATCTTGTAAGCCTCTTGGAGTTTCCAGAAATGGAGCAGCATATAAATAATAAATAAAATAGTATAAATATAAAATGTTATGGGCCAAAGACATTCCCCTGGAATGTCCATTTTAGGAATGGAATGCACAATAAAATATGTTGCCCCTAGAAATACATTTGGCTTTGACCTACCTCTCATTCCAGAATGCCCTGAAGGCCATCCCATTTCAATAGAACTTTGGCCCATAATTTGTTTTATTCATTTATCAAATTACACCCTTATGTGTGACTTATTTTTTTATGAGGATTGCTATTTTAATGAGGTTGGGGTTGGGTTGTTGTGCTTTGTTTATGTATCTTTGCTGTGGAATTATTTTTAAATAATTCAAAAAAAGATTGGAGTAAGAAGCTATCTAGCTGAAACATTCAGAGAGTAAATGTATTCTGAAAAGTCTACTATCGCAGCTATTTTCATCCATTGTGCTAAACAATTAAGCAACTGCAGGACTTTTTGATACTTCCACATGACAGACCACGTTCAAATCTTTTATCAAATCAAATCTTAAACTGGTCTGAAGGGGATCTCGTGCCTTTGCATTTCAAATCTCAAAGTCAGATAGACTTTGCCATCTTGTTGTTGTTGTTGTTTAGTCGTTAAGTCGTGTCCGACTCTTCGTGACCCCATGAACCATATTGCGCCAGGCCTTCCTGTCCTTCACTGCCTCCCTGAGTTTGCTCAGTTTCATGCTCATTGCTTCAGTGATGCTATCTAACCATCTCATCCTCTGCCGTCCTCTTCTCCTTTTGCCTTCAATCTTTCCCAGCATCAGGGTCTTCTCCAAAGAGATCTCTCTTCGCATTAGGTGACCAAAATATCTGAGCTTGAGCTTCATTATCGATCCTTCCAATGAGCAATCAGGGTTGATTTCCTTTAAGATTGACTGGTTTGACCTCCTAGCAGTCCAGGGGACTCTCAAGAGTCTTCTCCAGCACCACAGTTCAAAGGCATCAATTCTTCGGCGCTCGGCCTTTTTATGGTCCAGCTCTCACAGCCATACATTACTACTGGAAAAACCATAGCTTTGACTATGCGGATCTTTGTCGGCAAGGTGACGTCTCTGCTTTTTAATATGCTATCTAGGCTTGCCATAGCTTTCCTCCCAAGGAGCAAGCGTCTTTTAATTTCATGGCTGCAGTCTCCATCTGCGGTGATCTTGGAGCCCAAATAAATGAAGTCTGTTACTGCTTCTATTTCTACCCCTTCTATTTGCCAGGAATTGATGGGTCCAGATGCCATGATCTTAGTTTTTTTAATGTTGAGTTTCAAGCCAGCTTTTGCACTCTCCTCTTTCACCCTCATCAAGAGGCTCTTTAGTTCTTCTTCACTTTCTGCCATTAGGGTGGTATCGTACGCATATCTGAGGTTGTTGATGATTCTCCCTGCAATCTTAATTCCGGCTTGTGATTCTTCCAGCCTGGCATTTCTCATGATGTACTCTGCATATAGGTTAAATAAGCAGGGTGACAGTATACAGCCTTGTCGTACACCTTTCCCTATTTTGAACCAATCGGTTGTTCCATGACCGGTTCTAACTGTTGCTTCTTGGCCCGCATACAGATTTCTCAGGAGACAGGTAAGGTGGTCTGGTATTCCCATCTCTTTAAGAATTTGCCACAGTTTGTTGTGATCCACACAATCAAAGGCTTTTGCATAGTCAATGAAGCAGAAGTAGATATTTTTCTGGAACTCTCGTGCTTTCTCCATGATCCAGCGAATGTTGGCGATTTGATCTCTAGTTCCTCTGCCTCTTCGAAACCCAGCTTGTACATCCGGTAGTTCTCGGTTCATGTATTGCTGAAGCCTAGCTTGTAGGATTTTGAGCATAACCTTGCTAGCATGTGAAATGAGTGCAATTGTGCGATAGTTTGAGCATTCTTTGGCGTTGCCCTTCTTTGGAATTGGAACGTAAACTGACCTTTTCCAATCCCGTGGCCACTGTTGCGTTTTCCAAACTTGCTGGCATATTGAGTGCAGCACTTTAACACCATCATCTTTTAGTATTTTAAATAACTCAGCTGGAATACTGTCATCTCCACTAGCTTTGTTGTTAGCAATGCTTCCTAAGGCCCACTTGACTTCACTCTCTAGGATGTCTGGCTCAAGGTCAGTGATCACACCAGCGTGGACATCAGGGACATTAAGATCTTTCTTGTATAGTTCTTCTGTGTATTCTTGCCACCTCTTCTTAATCTCTTCTGCTTCTGTTAGGTCCCTGCCTTTTTTGTCCTTTATCATGCCCATCTTTGCACTAAACGTTCCTTTCATATCTCCAATTTTCTTGTAGAGATCTCTAGTCTTCCCCATTCTATTGTTTTCCTCGATTTCTTTGCATTGTTCATTTAAGAAGGCCTTCTTATCTCTCCTGGCTATTCTCTGGAAATCTGCATTCAGTTGCTTATATCTTTCCCTTTCACCCTTGCTTTTCGCATTCCTTCTTTCCACAGCTATTTGTAAAGCCTCATCAGACAACCATTTTGCTTTCTTGCATTTCTTTTTCTTTGGGATGGTTTTAGTTGCTGCCTCCTGTACAATGTTACGGACCTCCGTCCATAGTTCTTCAGGCACTCTGTCTACCAAATCTAATCCTCTAAATCTATTCATCACCTTCACTGTGTACTCACAAGGAATATGATCTAAGTCATACCTGAGTGGTCTAGTGGTTTTCCCTACATTCTTCAATTTAAGCCTAAATTTTGCAGTAAGAAGCTCATGATCTGAGCCACAGTCAGCTCCTGGTCTTGTTTTTGCTGTCTGTATAGAGCTGCTCCATCTTTAGCTGCAAAGTATATAATCAATCTGGTTTCGGTATTGACCATCTGGTGATGTCCATGTGTAGAGTCGTCTCTTGTGTTGTTGGAAAAGAGTGTTTGCTATGACTAGCTTGTTCTCTTGACAGAACTCTATTAGCCTTTGCCCTGCTTCATTTTGTACTCCAAGGCCAAACTTGCCTGTTATTCCGATTACTCCTTGACTTCCTACTTTAGCATTCCAATCCCCTATGATGAAAAGGACATCTTTTTTTTGTGCTAGTTCTAGAAGGTGTTGTAGGTCTTCATAGAAGCGGTCAACTTCAGCTTCTTCAGCATCAGTGGTTGGGGCATAGACTTGGATGACTGTGATATTGAATGGTTTGCCTTGGATACGCACTGAGATCATTCTGTCGTTTTTGAGGTTGTACCCCATTACTGCCTTTCCCACTCTCTTATTCACTATGAGTGCAACTCCATTTCTTCTAAGGGTTTCTTGCCCACAGTAGTAGATATAATGGTCACCCAAATTAAATTCACCCATTCCCGTCCATTTCAGTTCGCTTTGCCATCTTGCTTAACATGTTTACTAAGTTAACTATCTTTTGGGTTCGTGTAATATATTGAATAATAAACTAAGCGAAAGGGAAGGGGATGCTTAACATGCTAAGCAATGAAAAAATAACCATGGTTAAAACCACCCAAGCTTGGCATATTTTACAAATTCAGCTGGTAGATTTTAACTAATCTAGTTAAGTGTGTTGTGTGAACCTAGTTGGTCTGTCAGTTAAGCATACTGTAAGTATATAGCTTCACAGTGTTTATGGCAGGACTACTCACAGAGCCTGTATGCAGGATAACCGAATCAAATGGATAGCATGTTGTGTGAACACTCTAACCCAGACAACTCAGCCCAGAACAGCTTGGGCCAACTGTATCATCTAAATAACTTACTTCAGGGTTAACTGTTCCTGTTTTCCCCATTCCTTAAATTAGCCATGTCAGATACATTTGGGGAAAGAAAGGTAGGAAGTTCTCCCTGCCACCACCTCAACATCATTCCTGTTGAACTAATATCGATTGATAGGAGGCTGTGGGAGAAGGAATGTAAGGAATTTGGTGTGGGGTTTTGGGGGGAGGGGATTGTTGTTAAAATCCAATCTTAAATCCTGGTGTCCTGTGCATCATCATGAAAAATAGTTAAGATTTCTGTGATGTAGACACAGAGGAATGTAGGAATCTAGATTGGTGATCTTATAATTCCACCACTCTACTAAACCTGCTCACTGAAGAGATTCATCCAAGCTTTAGGTGAAGGCTACCCCATCATTAACTCCTCTGTTTGCTTGCTGTCTACCAAATCTCCGTGTATTGTGATAAAGATGATGTATTAAATAGGCTCTAATTCCTCTTTCTAATAGGAGCAGATGGTGAAGACCGGCAATGGCTTATACAGACACTTGACCCTTCAGCACACAGTGGCTGAATCCATGCCTTTTTTATTTACTAGTGGGAGAACGGTCTAGAATTTCAAAAGCCTTTGAAGCTTCAAGTTGGTTGCTATGGACCCATCTGGCAATTGAGAAACCAATTCAGAGGCTGGAAAACTATAGTACAGCCAGCTTCTAAGAACAAGTAAAAAATGTGCTTCACTGGGATGGAATACAAGTCAGTACTACAAGGCAGGATAGGGAGAAGCAAAGCAGGAGAAATTAAATATGCAGTAGAGAAGCCATAGCCTTTCAGAAACCACCCATCCAATGTTGCATAGTCTATCTACTCTAGGAACCAGATCAGTGTTTCCCAATCTTGGCAAGTTCCAGATGGGTGGATTTCAAAACTCCAGAATATTCAGCAGTGGCTACGTTGGCTGGAAAATTCTGTGAGCTGAAATCCATCCATTTGGAATTTGCCAGGGTTGGAAAACACTAAGCTAGACTATCAATGAGAAACTTACAGCCCTAAAATTATATGCATAATCTAATTTCATGCAACCCTCAGTCTATTTTCAGCAAGCAGAAGGTTCAAAGAACTTGCAAGAGCCAATTTGTCTGCACTCAGTATACTGCTGAATAGAGAGTAAGAGAGAAAGAGGGATGTCAGAGAGGGGAGTGAGAGAGTCAGAAAGGAAGTTATAGAAAGAACATATAAAAGGCATATGGGACTCTAGGAGTCAGCAGTGGATAACCTTGGCAGACGTCACATAATGTAGGGACCCATCACCATGTTTATGAAAAAGTAGTCAGTAGAATACTAAGTCTAAGACCATGGTGCCCCCAAGGAATCTAATCATGAGCACTTCCACACAACCAACATTTCAAATAATCTAAATAGGGTCCATGATCATCTTCACTTTGGCCAACTCAAAATGTACAGGGAACACCAATCAGTATTCTCCAATCAATATTCTTGAGTTGCCGTTGGTCTTTCCCCTTACTCCTAAAAGAATTGGCCATTTCCCCCATTTTTCTACATGCAATTTTGTGTGTTGTTTTGCAAAAAAAATACAATAAAATCTGAGCATAGGCGAGGAAGGGGTGGCTAATTTAGTTACTTGCACTGACTGAGAGGTTGATTGACCTGGTGGTCTGAATGGCCTCTTATGACTCTAGGATTCTGTGAATCTAAGCTACCTGAAAATCAATCATAAAAGATGTAAACAAAAGAACTGAAATCTCCCAGAGACTCCCATCTGCTTTGTCAGCATTTGCCTGTTGCATTTGAGCTGTGAAGATTAAATTATTGCAATTTTGTATTCAGGTGTTTTTGTTTTTGTAAAAAAAAAATAGTCATGACCATGAGGTGGATAAATTTGAAACAAGGGAAGGAGGGGGAGATACGTTCCAAATGATGCATGCAGAAAAAGATAACCTCCAGGAACAAGATGCTGAATTCCATGAGGGTGGAGGAGAGTAATTAATGACTTGCTTTAGCCAAAGAGCTATAAGGGGACAAGGCAAGAGTTCTGATTAATGTGGAAATGAAGCATTGGCAAGAATTGCAGCCACAGCTATGAAAAAGAAATATTTGCAGTGAATAGAAAAAAAGAACGCAGTGAAAAATAAATTGATTTAACTCTTGAAAACAGGTAACATTGTGATATCAGTCAGAAGCAGTGGCACAAAACATAGATATAGAAATGCTCTTTTTTTAAAGAGCAGCCCCAAATACAGGACTGAGCCACCATTGCACTAGGTGTCCACCCTGGAGCTGTCTGTGGTGCTGAAGATTACATTCTCCTCTTCCTTTATCTTGAGAGCCGGTTTGTTGTACTGTAGTAGTTAAGGCACCAGGCTAGAAACTGGAAGACCATGAGTTCTAGTCCTGTCTCAGGCGTGAAGCCAGCAGGTGACCTTGGGCTAGTCATTCTCTCTCAATCCCAGAAAGAAGGCAATGGCAAATCACTTCTGAAAATGTTGCCAAGAAAACTGCAGGGACTACTCCCAGCACTTGACAGGAATCAAGACTGACTCACAGGAACATTAAAAAAAAATCTTTATCTTATCTCTATTCATTTCCCAACCTAATGGTCTTCAGATGAGTTGAAGTACATTTCCCATAGTTCCAAGCCAACTTTGTTGTGCTGGATGGACACTATGAGAAATATAATTAACACACCTGGAAAGCACTATATTTGGCATATCTCACATCTGGAAGGACCAATCTGGGGGAAGCTGCTTCATTCTTTAAAGCAAAGACACACAAAATACAAAAAATACTTTTTTTTTAAAAGGAGTGGTAAGTATAGATTCATAAACTGCAAATTGTAAGGCACATTTTGTCACAAAATAGCTGGATATTAGTGAACAACAAAACAAAGGAAAAGTGGAGAATATCTTACAGAGCAAAATATGAACTATGGAGTGTTTGCTCTGTTTTGTTCCACAGTCAGATTTTTAAAAAAGCAAAACAAAACTCACTTACTGCTTGTAAATTTAATCTCAGATGTTGGCTAGGTCTAATTAAAACATGAACCGAATGAAATTCTGTCTGCTCAGATCAAATTCTAAATTCACAGCATGATGAGAACTGGGCGATGCATGCATGTTATACAGTTGTTAAAGATAAGGCATCATGAAAAGGGTGGGGGTAAACTTTATTCAAATATGTCTGAACATGCAGAAATCCAGATCCAGGTTTTTGACAACTAACTTTTCAAATTCCTATGCCTGAATGGGCAAACTTGCCAGTTTCATTATTATTTTTCATATTGGAGAGGGGGGAACTCCTTTTGTCCATTTACTATGAGATCATACACACACTCTGTCTCTCTTACACACATCTGCTCACCAACCACTCACACAAAATTCTAATCTCTCACTACTCCAAATATAAGTCAATGTAACTGTGTAAAGAACTAGTGAATGGATGCTGGGAGAAGGTTTCATAATCTCTGCTATATTTTATACTTTCCCTGAATTCCTTTGATTAATGGCTGTTTAAGAAGCTGTGATGAAGAAATCTCTTGCACACTTCAAGAGTGTCTAGATGCTTGCTTGGAAGCTTCATCAAGTCTAAAGGCTTTATTATTATCACACTTGTGAAACATTTCATATGATCAGCAATATGTGTCCTTTGTGCCTGAGGCAGAGTCACTTAGTGGCTGTTTCATTCAATATCATGATCATTGCTGTGATGGTAGATTCCTGTTCTGGGCAGATGATTGGACAACCTGGCAACTTGAAGATGTGTGGACTTCAACTCCCAGAATTCCCCAGCCAGCATGGCTGGCTAGGGAATTCTGGGAGTTGAAGTCCACACATCTTCAAGTTGCCAAGTCTGAGAAACACTTGACTAGATGATCTATCTGAACGTTCCAACCTGATGAGACTCTCTGAATTCACAGAAATTCTGAAAGAACCTAGCTTGGATTGCTTTTTGTCTCCTTCACATCAAAGATTCTCTGCCTATGTGAAGCTCGAATCAATCTGAATATAGATTTCTCAGCCCACTGATTGTCACTAATAATATCCTACCTGGAACCCATTTACAGCTGTTCAGTGAATATAACCCTGAATGGTATGATTAAGAAACAAGGGAGGAAGCAAACCGAGGCCCTTATGTTTGGTTGAGGAATATCTAGCGCTGATCACACAAATGTAGCAGAATTTGCCTTTTCTGACCATGTTGTCACTATTCTTTTCAAAAAGAGGCTCCAACCTTTTGAGATTAAACAATGGCTTGTTTCTCCATCTAAAAGCAACAGTAAGCCTATTGTAGAATCAATGTATTTCGTTTCGGTTCTTTTAAAAAATAATATTTGTTTAATCTATGCCTATAAAGACAAAAAGGACTGTGGAAGTTACACAGATAGTTAACAAAGGTGCGGGGGGGGGACTGTTTGTTCTTTTTTAATAAACACAAGATGGCAACAGAGAGTCATTTTCATCCCCTTTATTAATATAGAATGGAAAGATCAGCTAGGGAGACATAACTGAACAACTTTATATGTGGGGCAGCAGTTCATATTTCTCTATTAAGAGAAGGAAGGAAAAGAGCATTTTATGATCTGCAGAAAGTTTGGAGGATTTATGGATAGCAAAGTGTCATTGTTGCAGAGGGTTCATCCAGGCCTCCAGAACAGTTACAACTACAATTCCCATCCAGCACAACTGAGGGCAGCAAGTTGGGGAAGACCGGATTAATCTGCTGGCTACTAAATGAGTGCATTGGCTGTGGTCAACAGTCTCAGAGTTACTCAGTACAAACTCAGTTTCTTTGGATATCTTGAGTGAGACGGTAGGTGGGTGTGTGGGGGAGTGCTGCCCCAGGGCACCATGACTTTTTTTTTATTGAGTTTTTATTGAGTTTTTATTCTGATTGTTGGGGGGGGCGTGTTTACTGTTTTGTGAGCTGCCCAGGGTTTGGTTACAACAGGGACAGCTATATAAGTCTTCTAAAAATGAATAAATTAAAAATACGGATGCAGCCTTGTAAATAAGCCCACAGACAGTCAAAACCCCCAAGAGGCTAGCAATCTATGATTCTGTGTCGGATATGGCAGAGAAATCCTTTATTTGAGACCAGCATGTAAATCTTCGCAATTTAGCTTAAAAAAAAATGGGCAGGCCGCCTGTGAACTGGCTGGGTCCATTAAGATTAGTTTAGATTCAACTCTGACCTGATACAAAACAGAACAGAACATATTGCAAGGAAGATACCATTATTCCCCATAACATGAGTAAATCTGACTTTTGATCAACACCAACTTCCTGGCAGAGGCCTACCTGTTTCATTTTCAAGATGGGCAGAGCTGTCTTCCACAACTTCACAAAGCAACACAGAAAGGAGACAAAATACTCTGCCCTGTTTTTGTTGGTCTGTTCACTTGTGCGCAATGAAATTCATGGTTACCAAATGAGTTATTAAGCTATAAAGCAGCATTTGCATAGCTTTGCATAGGTTATAATAAATGGAAGATTAAGGAAATTGCATTTTTAGAGCACTTGACCCAGGAGAGATAGTAAGACCAAGAGAAGATGGTGTTGTCATTCGTTCACAGATACATAACTTGGAAATAACCCCATAAAGTCATACAAACATAAATCAGTCTAAAGCCACTATATATAAAAACAGAAAAGCATAGCAGTACAGAACGCACATCCTCTTGATGGAAGAGGATAGTCTTAACCTCTTTGTGAAAGGATAACAGGAAGGTGTCATTCTAATCTTGGGAGGGAGAGTATTACACAGGGCAGGGGTGGCCACCAAGAAAATCTGTCTTGAGCCACCACCTGCCTGACCTTAAAAAGGGGGATGAGAAGCATGCTGTCCCAAACCTAACACACAGGAGACTCAGAAGACAGTCCAAAAGATAATTAGACCCCAGCCATAAAGGTCACTGAATTGTACCTGATGCCAAAACATGGGAAACCATTTCATGAATCAAGGCCAAACAGAAGAAAGCAAATGCCCTGATCTTACATAGCTGTAAAATAAAAAGCCATTTCCTTTTTAATTACTTGTAGCATCTTCATTGCATCAGTTAGAAGTGATATAAAGCTTGTCCTCATTACTTGTGCTCCAACAGATGGAAGTGGGACATCTCTCTATAGAGCAGTGTTTCTCAATCTCTTGCACACTTCAAGAGTGTCTAGATGCTTGCTTGGAAGCTCATCAAGTCTAAAGGCGTTATTATTATCACACTTGTGAAACATTTCATATGATCAGCAATGTTATGTCCTTTGTGCCTGAGGCAGAGTCAACTTAGTGGCTGTTTCATTCAATATCATGATCATTGCTGTGGTGGTAAATTCCTGTTCTTGGCAGATGGTTGGACTATATCAGTGTTTCTCAACCTTATCTACTTTAAGATATGTGGGCTTCAACTCCCAGAATTCCCCAGCCAGCGTGGAAATGAGCCCTCCAATCAAATTCAGCAGGAATAAACCAGGACAAAAGCCCCAGGATAGGAAAATACCAGTTTTAATCATGGCTACACCCATTAGAATAATGGGATTTGGTTATATGGATTCCCAGGGTGGGTGTTTGTGTTCTCAAGTATCTGCAGCAGAGTGATCAAAATGCTGATGAGTTGCTTTATCTCATCAATCCTATGCTTCAACAGCTCACTCACAACTTATTTTCTCTGAAGTAAACCCTTTTGATTTCGATAGAATTACTTTTCAAAACTTCATGCTAAGGATCCCAACTCTATTTTAATTTTCAGATTACAGTTAAAATACATCCACCCACTCCCACCCACAGACATGTATAATATATAATATGAAATATTTTTCTTTCAAATGACTCTATTAAATGCAAGAGAAGAAATGTACAAGTTTGTTGTTTGCAAGTTTCTTGCTCTTACTCTGATTCAAAAAATGTATATAGAAAATATTACACTTATTCAAGGTACGTTATATAATTACATAACAAGGTATTAACCATCTGCCAAAAATACACTAAAAACTGATTAAATGCTAAATCACAGTTTGTATAATCTACTTATATTTTTAAAAATTGTGAGATATCCTGCCTAGCTAGGTGACAGCTGCCAACCGGTCTTGGTTGATCTCAAAAAGTTAAGCAGGATAGGATCTTGATGGGAGATCACCAGGAAATTCCAGAATTGTTGGGTAAAATATAAATTCCAGAAGATAGCAATGGTAAATCACATCCATACTTTTGCCAAGAAAATCACACAGACATGGCCATGAAGTCACCAAGCCTCAAACTCAACTCAAAAGAGATTTTACTTTGCTATAAGACACTGTAAGATAAACATCAAACTACCTTTCTAGGCTCCCATCTCAGGAACAATAGGAGGTATCAAATCTTCCCCTCCAAAATCAGAGAGGGCTGTAAATCTGAAGGGGAAAATCCATCGTCAAATAGCTCTGTTGGGCTTCTTAAGAGTTGTCTATGGGGTTCAAGATGATGCAGCACTGGAAAGAATCAAGAAGAAACATGATTGGAAGGGCAATGAATCTGAATATCCTTTTAGGCCCCAGAACAATTGGTAAGGAATTAATATAGATAAATTCCCTCCCACTGCTTACAATGGAAAGGAAATACTTACAAAGAAGAGAAGCCATGAAGAGGAGGGAAAACATTATTTCTGCTCACTGTTGGAAGGATGCAATACCGTTACAATAATTTGATTCTGATTCTGAAATCTATCAAAGATCTGGCAGGCCTTTCTTGCAATCTGCTATTTGGATGACAGAAAGGAGTTTCAGAATTTGAATGAGACAGAAATGAGACAGAAAGACAAAGCATGGTGGGAAAAGGATGAGAAAGGGGCTACCCAAAAAGGGTCTATCCGCTTTAACCAGGATCCTTCTCTAGCTCTATTCAGCCTCACCCACTAGGCAGCCTGAAGGAATGCAACATTTGAGAGAGAGAGAGAGGAAAAAAATGCTTGTTTCTGGTTTAATAGACAGTGTGTCAACATTAGTTCTTGGTACCTCTTACCCCGATGCGCTGACAATTGTTGCAGCAGTTCTGTCTTAATGAAGAGGTCTGCTGTGAATGTTTCTGGCTAGTTATTTTTTGTAACATTTTTATTTTCTTTTAGTTTAAATAATTAAAAAATATTCCAGCAGCTCATTTTGTCATATCATTTGTTTTACATCTATACACCTATAGATGAGCTAGAGAAGGATCCTGGTTAAAGCGGATAGACCCTTTTGAGACAAGACTACACTGCATAGCCTATAATTTAACAATTCATAACAAAACAATTTTGCATATGTATTTATTAACCTGCAAAAGTAAATGAAGCTTACATACATTTAAGTTCCACTGAATTGGAGCATAATCCAGAAGAGGAAAAAGTATACATGACCTCTGACTTTATCTAACTGCAAGGCTATGTTTTTCATTTCATTTATTTATGTTTAATTACTTATTAATCAGACTTATATCCTGTTGTAATCATGAAAGACTCTAAGTGGTTCAAAATAAGGAACAGAACTCAATAAGGTTCCTTACTAAGAACTTTGAATCCAGCCCTGTGTCTTAAATCAAGAAGTAACAGAAATAATAAATATAGGTACAGATCCCAACATTCAGCTTTTTAGGTGCAATGTTCTAGAGTGGTTTTTTTTAATTGAAGCATGCATTTGGTCTTGAGATTTGTTGTTCAAATCTGAAAGAGTTTCTCATTTTGGATATCCAATACATAACTCTTGACTTTGTTCCTCTCTCTCTTTTCTTTTTCAGGCAATGTCTTTGTGGTTAGCCTGGCACTGGCAGATTTAGTAGTGGCCTTGTACCCTTATCCTTTAATCCTTGTTGCTCTTTTTCACAATGGCTGGTCATTGGGGGAGACACACTGCAAAGCAAGTGGCTTTGTGATGGGACTGAGCGTTATAGGTTCCATCTTCAACATCACCGCCATTGCAATAAACAGATACTGCTATGTATGCCACAGTTTTGCATACAATAAAGTGTATAGTTGGTGGAACACAATGCTCTATGTCTGCCTCATCTGGGTTCTGACAGTGGTCGCAACCGTACCAAACTTTTTTGTGGGCTCTCTCAAGTATGATCACAGGATCTATTCATGCACATTCACTCAAACAGCCAGCTCCTGTTACACCATTACTGTTGTCGTCATCCACTTCATTCTACCAATCACCATTGTGAGCTTCTGCTACCTGCGGATCTGGATTCTGGTGATACGAGTAAGGAAGAAAGTCAAATCAGAATTGAAGCTGAAGCTAAAACCAAGTGACTTCCGAAACTTTCTCACCATGTTTGTTGTCTTTGTGATCTTTGCTTTCTGCTGGGCACCTCTGAACTTAATAGGTCTGGCTGTGGCAATTAATCCTTCAGAAATAGCGCCCAAAATTCCTGAGTGGTTGTTCGTTGTGAGCTACTTCATGGCCTACTTCAACAGTTGCCTTAATGCAATAATATATGGACTTCTGAACCAAAATTTCCGGAAGGAATATAAACAAATCCTAATGTCACTGTGGACACCCGCGCTGTTTTTTCAGAACACTTCCAAAGCAGGGGACAGAAATTCAGACGAGCAAACCTTCACCTGCTTTAAATAATAATGACCAAACCCATACCAATACCTTGTAAATAGATGAATGTGAATTATAAAAGTGTGTCATTGCGTGGAAACAAACCAAGTTGTTTGTAAGTTTGTATGCTTAAATTTTGTTCCCCCAGTTCTGGACTTTCCATTTAAATGGCACATCACAATAACACGGAATTGTGTTCTTGACAAGGAAGATTCTGTTTACATCTTTATAACTGATTCACTAGGAACAATTTTAAAAATGGCTTTGGAGTTTGGAAAGGACAGGTGAATAAATCATCAGTTTGTTTGTTTGTTTGTAGTTCAAAAACCTATCTTGGACTTGGATGTATAGACAGGACCAACCAGTATCTTCTTTGAGTTTGTCCAAAATATGACTCTTAAGGACTGGAATGTGTCTCTAAGGAAAGAGGATTGGATGCAGTTTAATGACATTCTTTTTCTCTTTCATGGTGGTTGTGGTGATTATTTAAACTCCCTTCAGCTGAATGCTGGTTCCATCTACGTAGTGCTAAAAGAGTAAAATAAGAGTAGTAATCCCTATTCCTCGGAGTTGGCTTAACTGAATGGTCAGATCAAGATAAGGTTCATTGTTGCTTTGTGCATTGTCAGAATTATAATCAAAATGATGGTATTACAGCCAGGAAGATGCAACTGAAACCAAATTCAGATTGACCTTTCTCACCCCATCCCCAAACTCTAGTTACTCCATACATAATTGCCCATAAGTGAGTTGGGCAGTGGCTTCCTTGGTGTCCTCCAACAAAATCATAGCCCTCCCACAAAACAATCAAGGGGATCCCTGTCTGCCCCCATAAGTCTTGTTCCAGAATTGCTGTAAGCTTGCTGTGATGGGAAATCCAAGGAAATTATAAACACCGGTCCTGAGAATACTTGGATGTTTACAACTCTTGCTGTGTTTGTATGTGCTCCGTAGGAGGGCCATCCCCTTTCCTAAATGGGTGTGCTATAAATGCTTCCATGAGTATCTTAAGTCCTCCTAAGTTAGTAATCATTGCAACCCCTTATAGACTTTTTTCATGAAACAGAAAAACATGAACTGATGATTTGTGGTTTGGATGATTAGAAAAAAATCCTAGATAACAGAAGAAGAGAGAGCTTTTCTTTTTGTAACCATAGAGTAAGAGATAACTTTGCAATCATACTTGTATTTGCTGCAAAAAAAATCAGAAGCTTCTTCTTTATATTTCTTTTTATCTTTTCTTTTTGCACTTTTGATTTCTGTCTTTCTCTTTTCTTTTCTTCTTTATATTAGTTTTGGTTAGTTTTTATCTTCTTTTTAGAACTTTTAATACAATTTATATAAAAACATTACATTAGTAATCATTGCAGACAGAGGGAAGGCTTTGCTATAAAAATATATAAGAGAATTTGTTTTTGCACATCAGGAGACTCAATGCCTTCCACCTGTCAGAATGAAATGCAACCTTTGTGCTGATCAAAAGGAAGTAAAGGAATTGAAATGTTAGAGCTCCATAAATGAAATGTGTTCCTGTTCTTACAACAAGATAAAAGTACTGTATTTTTCCATGTATAAGACGACCCCATGTATAAGATGACCCCCACTTTTCCAACCCAAAATTAAGAAATTAATATTTTAAAGATAAAGCAGAACACATTTTTATTTAGTAATTAGGTAACATTTACAAAATACACTCAATGGGAGGAGGTCCAAACTGTCTCTCTGCAGCTCTATTTCCATGCTCTTTTGCATAACTGATTACATTCAATCACGAGTGAAACTGCCAATAGCTTGTCTCTGCAAACAGACTTCCTCCCCTTGGTTTGTTCAGGATCAGCTGACGTCAGTTACATCAGGCTCATGATGGGAGGAAGCCTGTTTGCAAAGACAAAGTATGGGCAGTTTTGCAACCGTGCTGTTCTCTCCTTGGCTGACTTCCTTGCATAAGACGCCCTTCAATTTTTAGTGTAACAATTTTAGAAAAAAGTATCATCTTATAGATGGAAAAATACAGTATGTTTGTGCTCAGGTTAGGCAATTAAAATCCACTGTACTAAACATGCTCCTTTTTTCCCATCGGCTGTACCAGTGGGATTGAGGGACATGCTATCTCTTATTCTAAATGTATTGGGTGCAGCTGTGCCTCACTTTCTTCTTTAATGCATGAGAAGCAACCGTTTATATCTTCTTGTTCCAGCAAGGATTAGGATGAACATTGTCTTTTCCCCACATTGGTATCAAGGGGAACTTTTTAGAAGTCTCATAACCATTGGGTGTATACTCCTCCTGAACACAACTTGGGTAGGAAGAGAAAAAGCTCTTACTGCACATAAGAATTCCAAGAGGATCCCCTTTCCTTTCCGCATTCAGTATATCTTGGCTCAAAGAGCATTACCGTTTATGCTTATTCAAAGGTAAACTCCATTGAATTCAACTGGACTTCATATGGAATGTGAGTATTTATTGTAGCCTTTGCTAATGCATTCAAATATTGTAGTTCTAAAGACAAAGGCTAGAGAGGGCTTTGCTTTTGAAGAAAGACATTTTGAAATCTTCTGTAAGAGTCTATAACTTTGGATGGATCCTATTCATTTTATTCCGCAATGAATGTTCCCCCTATTGGCATTATTTCTTCCAGAATAAATAAGACATTGGATTTTATATCATTATTATTGTTATTGACATTTTCCATTTCCACCCAAAAAAGAATTCTTAAAGTGGCTGACACAAAGGAATGAAATATATAAGACAAATTAAAAATGTAACTAAAGTAAAACATAAATCATAAAATATTAGTGGAAGTTGAAATGTGGGCTGCATTATTTCTTCATCAAGGCACTTAAAGCTGCAACATATTTCATTTTGCCAATTTCTTTTATCTCTTTTTCCTGGATTTTTTTTTCACCATGTAATTCTATTTCCCTTGGAATCAATAGGAAGGAAACCATTATACCTGCTTGAGAGCTAGTCAATGTGATTGCTCTTTGGGGGCCACAGCAAAGAATATGGAATATGATTGACAGTCTTTTGCTTTCAAAGTTATTCCCATTCCACTCCCTGTCCAGCCCTCCTCATATCAGTTTTTAAGCTAATACTGGGAATTTCTGAGGCCACAAAAAGCCACTCATCTAGGCTGTGGGGAGGGGAACAGGGAGAGATATTGGCTTTACATCTTTGATTACAGAAGAGTGAATCTGTTCAGTTTTTATTTTAAGTTGTTTTGTTCTTTCTATCCTTTTACTTTGTACTACAGCTTATGTTTAGTCTGTGCCAGTTTGTCATGTGTTCATTAATAAATCATTTGCATCTTATTTTCTCATTAATGTATGAGTTCCCTTAAAAAAAACCTAGACAAATATACATACGTTAATGTATTTTTCATTAAAAATGGAAGAAGAGATTTCAAAACATATTTTAGCTGGTGTGCATTATTATTTGCAGGTTGAAACTTTTAAAAAGTGAACTGAATCATGAAATCCAGAACAACCCAATTTTTTTTTTAAAGGTATTTCACCCATTTTGCATTCTGATCTGTAAGATAACAAGGTCAATTCTTATCACATTTTAGAAAGATTGAATTCCTCAAGTACCCCTTTTGCAAACCTGGAAATATCTATATTCCTTTGTAAAGAAATTATAATTGTAAAAGGCAATTATTTGTGATACAATAAAGGGAAACGATTTTACTAATCTTTACTAGTTGCATGTTTTTAGCATCCTTTAAAACAAATTCAGGAAGGATGTATTCAGGCTGTGATAGAGCCCTGTATGCATCTTCAAGGAAATTACCATGCCAGTTTCAAATAAAGCTGATAACAGCATATAAAATATTGATGTATTAATATTTCAAAAGATAGCAAAGAAAATGAATCTATAAGGGTTCATCTATAAAATATTTGGAGAAAATGATTGAAGACAACCATTTTGGAAAGCAATCATTTTATTCTTTCTTATCCTACATATTTTTGAAAAGCTGCTGCATTTATTTCCAATAAATAATATATACATAGGTTACATGGATTACTTTCACTATGTGCAATTCATAACATTGGGGGGGGAAACTATGACTTCTTAGGGTTCCAATTTTGTCTAAATGGGAAGAAACTTGTCTGCCCCTAAAATCATTCCTGGAGTGTAGGAATGATTGAGTTCATTCCAGAAGCACACTTATCCCAAAAGTCTGCTCATTCGAGGAAACCCCAAGGGCTCAATTAAACTAAACCACTTTGTTAAGCTGAACTCCAAGATGATGTACCATCTGAGACCAAGGGCAAAATGCCACCATGTATTTACACATACAGAATAACCAAATTAGCCATTATGTTTTATTCAATTTTGACAATGGAGCAATGCTCTTCACTGCATTGAGAACAATAAGCTATCTTACAGGGTTAAGAGCAAACCATACAGCTCACACAATCCTGATAGCCAACAGGTCACCATCATTCATTCACTTCTGAATCTGCCGTTCAGAATCTGATCTGTACTTCGGAGCCCATATAGAGCTCTGATTCAGAAGCTGAAGCTCACTTTGATTGATTGATTGATTATGTGCCATCAAGTCATTTTTGACTCCTAGCAACCACATAGATAGCTCACTTTGGGGTGCTCAAAAATATAAGATGGGAATCAGGCTTTGGCTATTGCATAATTTCTGGATTTTTTCTTGAGTGTGTGGCAGGATTCAACTCTTACTTCAGAATGTTACAATTTAATGAATTATATAAAAAACCAAAATCTGAACTCTATGAGCAGATCCTTCTCATTATATGAGGAAAATGTTGACAGCTGCTCCACAAAAATTCAACAAAATCTTCTAATATTTCACTAGGGCATGCTTCTGTAGCTTGAAAGTTCTTCTAGACTTGTTATTAACTGTTACTGTTACTGACTACAGAATCTCAGTTTGCTTTGGTGATCAGAAATGCTCCTTTAGCTTGATTTAAACTGTGGTTTGATTTAAAGCCAACTGTAGCTTGATTTAAAAAAGAGTGACCCTGCCTCTGTTATCTATGTACTAATATTACCTTTAAGCCTGGAATTACTTGTGACTCCACCAGTACCTGTTTGCTAACTTCATCTGGCTTGTATTTTAAGGTCTTTCATGTTTCCTCACTGCTGAGTGCAGCCAGATTGGTGGACATGAGCGAGTGGGTCTTTCCTGAAGTGCCCCACGTCTTTGAAACATATAATCACCACTACTTCCTCAAAGTCCATCACTGTAGACTTTCAGAAAATGCTAATAGATTTCTTTTATCTAGCCCTTTCTGATCTTGTAAGCTCTAGTTATTAATGAAATCTAGGATCACATTTATGCACCTTTGCCTACTCTCTTTGACGCAAGAGAAACAGTTTTCACCTGTTTCTTGTTCTGGAAACAGACTGATCTGATATTAGGTTGTTTGTTGTGGCTCTCATAGCAGCCCTAGTTGCTAGATCAGGCTTGGTATTTGCATAATCATTCCCCACTTCTGCTCATGATTGCTGCACCAACTGAGCTATGTGCAGCCCAGCTGAATCATGGAACACGTGCACAAGCAATCTGAACACATATGGGCAAAAGTGTTATTTGGAGAACAGAGTAAAACTGAGAAATCCCAGTTCCAATGCATGAGCAGTCACTCCACTATAGCAGCTAAAAGTCCATGTTGGATTGTGTTCAAACAAATTAAGTATCTCTTCATTATTTATTGTATACCATTCAGCCAATGTTTTTCAAGAACTCTCTTACAGTTTTTTCTACACAATGAACCAATCATTTAAATAAAATTGTTTTTTTTTTCTCCAGAGGGTTGGGTTTGAGATTCTGTGAAATGCATAAGAATAATTCTCATTTTGACTTTTAATCAAAGTTACACTGAGGGATTTGGGGATTTGGTTGGCTGGTTGGTTGGCTTTTGCTACTGATGTTCAATTTGCCTTCTCTTCTGTGTAATATTTTGCCAATTTCATTTTTCCTTTCCTTTTTTTGTGTGTGTGTGTGCATGTAATTGTTCTTTATGAACTAGAAACAAATTTGCTTTGATCTCTGGCATTATCCTTCTCAGCACATGTAATCAAAAATTACTTCAAAAACTTTACCATTCTTTCTTATATTTGACTATATTTTAGTAAAGTAAAAAAATAAATGCAAGCAGAATTTGAACCATTTAAAAAAAAATTATACAGGTGAAAGGGGATTGTCCAGGTCATGCCACATTCGTTGCTAAAAATCTGCTGCTACAGCTACTATGTCCAATGTGGGTCATTACTCATTCCAAAATTCAGGGGAAAAAAAAGGGGAAATAAAAAAACTCAAAGGCTCACATCTCCATGGTTGCATGGGAACAGAAGAGGGCTGATGGATAATGCCCATATATTGCCTGAGTGTCAGGTTCAGCCCAAGAAACTCCACGGGACGGTTCTGGAATTGCTCAGTTACTTTATTAGCTTACACCTGCTAGACAGAATCTTGCCAGACTAACTCTAACTCCCAAAGTCTGCAACTAAAGACTACAACTTAGAGTAGTGCCAGTCTCATCCTCTTTGCTTTCACACGCTCAGGCTGTGGGCTGAGGAGATGCTTGAAATTCTTCTCCCCATGACCTTGAATCTCCTCATCCAAGTCCTCCATCACACTGAGTGAGCTAAATCTTATACAGATAGTCCTCAGTTAATGACCACTCATTCAGTGACCAAAGTTGTAATGGTGCTGAACAATTTGCACTTATGAGTGGTCCTTGAAGTTCCACCCCTCCCAGCACTCCCACAGTCACATGATCATGATCCAGGTGCTTGGCAACTGACTCACGCTTACAACAGTTGCAGCGTTCCATGGTCACATGATTGCCATTTGCAACCACCTCTTCCAGCTTCCCACAAGCAAAGTCAATGGGGAAGCTGGCAGGGAAGGTCGCAAGTTGCTCCTGTAAGTCACTTCAGCCACTTTTTCTCCTGAGGAGCCCACTATGGAGTACAAGATCCCAGCCCACCTGCAGCACCCCTCCACTGGCACTCTGTAGCACACACACAAATGCACTCTCATGGCACTGCAGTGCCTCCTCCCTGCCCTCCCACCCACACACACGCCACATCACAGCACCCCTTCCCACGCCCACCCACACTCGCATGGTCCCACAGTGCCCCCACCCTGGCTGCACTCCATAGCACTCACCCATCCACCTTGTTTGACTTGCAACCTCCTGCCAGCTTCCCCATTGACTTTGCTTCTTGGAAGCTGGCAGGAAGTTACAAGTGATGGTCATGTAAGGTCCTCATTTAACAACCCATGATTCTCGTTTAACAACAGCAATGGGGACTGCTGGGATTACTGTCAAGCAATGTGGTCATGTGACATTGCACTTTATGACCACATCACTTAGCGACAGAAATTCTGGCCCCAACTACCGTCGTTAAGCGAGGACTACCTGTATACAGGATAAATGGGTACTTTAAAAAAGCTGAGGGAAAAGCCTACCATATATACTCACAGATAAGTTAAACTAAAGCCAATTTTGGGGGTGTATTTTAGCATCTAAAATTCTCAGCTTATCCACAAGTATATATGGTACCTGCTCCAAAACAGCCTGACGCCCATCCCTTGAGGATGAGAAAATAAGCTTCAGTTTTCTAAAAGCCGTGGACAGTATTTGGAGCAGCTTTTCCAGGAGGCATTGAAATGAGTCATGATCTTTCGAAATATCTGACAGCATTTTATTAGGTTATTTCCTGAAATCTCACAAGACATGGATTCCACCTCAGACACAGTCTCTGACACCTGAAAAAGTAAATAAAGACAAAAATGTGTGGTGAGGAAATGCAATGAACTAACAATTGGGATTAGGGGAAAAGACATCCATCACATTTATGCTCACAGGCGACCGTAGGAATTCTTCCAAGGGTGGACAAAGCTGTACTGGAAAATCAGATCTGCATGCACAGTGCACACCATTAAAAATATCCATTTACATTTCTGGTAGGCATACTATTGCATATTTTCAAATCATTGACAAAACAATGTGATTTGTCATGAAAACTGCCCCATGTAGGGCTATGTAGCATCATGTAGCCAAAGGCAAAAATGTGTTTCAGGGTGCAATGGGACATGCATGTAACACTTGTCAGGAACACTTTAAACCAAATGTATATTTCCCCAGGAGGCCATTGCTTTATGAGGGCCAGTCCTGGTTAAGGCACCAGACAAGAAACCAAGAGACTGCAAATTCTAGTCTTACCTTGGGCAAGAAGCCAGCTGGGTCACTTTGGGCCAGTCACTCTCTCTCGGCCCTAGGAAGAAGGCAAGGGAAAACCACTTCCAAAATCTTGCCAAGAAAATTGCAGGGACTTATCCAGGCAGTTGCCAGGAGTCAACACTGAAGGGACAAAAAAATAAGTTGCTTTATACCAAGTCAGAATATTGGTCCCCTTAGTCAGTATTGCCCACATTGACTGGGAGCTGCTTTTCTTAATTTCAGACTGGAATCTTTCCTAAATTTACCTGAGACCTGGAGATCAAACCTGGAGCTTTCCATGTGTAAATAACAAAATTTGTTTTGTTGTTAGTTTTACTTAAGGTTTTCTTGTCCAACAGGTAATCAATTTTTGGCTGGCTTGATGGGTTGAGTAATGTAGGAAGCCATGGAGATAACCTTGGAGGAGCCATCCAGAAGCCATCAGGGCAACAACAGATGCTGAAGCGTGGAGTCTTTGGGGTTCTCTGAGGTGATTGTTTTCCTGCAGACATTTCATTACCTGACTAGGTAACATCATCAATGCTAGAAGGGAGTGAGGTTTGCTCTCTGTTCATATATGGTAGCTTGCCCTGTCAGTGTTGGGGGAGGTGTGGTTTCCTCCTTGGTAGTTCCTTGATTAGGCTGTTGTTTACTGCTTAGCTGTCTATCTGAGTTGCTGAATTGCTGAGATGCTGAAGTGTGTGTTAAACTCAGAGAGGGGGGGAAGTATGAGAAAGAGATTCACACTGGCTCCTCCCTAACTCCCCGGAATATGAGAAGGAGGGAAGGGAAAACCCAAGCAGGCTTGTAGGATTCTGTTAGTAGAGCCTCTCTCAATAAAGTAGAGTTCTAGTCTTCTAGTGAAGTCAATTTCCTGATCTGGTCTCCCTTGCAGGGCTGACAAGTAGAATCTGTGAGCCTGGACTCATTCTGTTTTGTTCTTTTGTTTTTCTTTTCTATCTTCTTTTTGTGATGTATTAGATTAAATTCCAGGGTGTTTAAGATATTACAGCTATTTAACTAACTTCGGGGAGCAGTCAAAATTGGCTAATGAAATAAAGTAAAATGAAAGTAAAATCCCTTGAGAAATCCATAATGCTGAGAAAGGTGAGAAGAAGAGGACCAGCAGCAAGGTTCCTTCCTTCCTTCCTTCCTTCCTTCCTTCCTTCCTTCCTTCCTTCCTTCCTTCCTTCCTTCCTTCCTTCCTTCCTTCCTTCCTTCCTTCCTTCCTTCCTTCCTTCCTTCAAGACAAGGTTGGGGAAGATCATCCTGGAGGTTTAAGATGTCACCAAGAGTCAACATTGATATGATAGTACATAATCTATCAATTAAAATAAGCAACAAAATGAAACATGGAGCAAATGGATTGGCCTGTATGTACCTTAGCACCATCTTGTCCTTCCACTTTCAGAGAGCAAATCAAAGATTCGTACCAAGGAGATACAGCCCTTCTCTGCAACTTGGGAACATTGGGGAACATTCTATAGAGAGTGGGGATGAAGTTTGCAGAAAGCATCTTCTATAAAGGGAATGGAGAGAAATCTGGAGCATGTGATACTGCACATTGTTGATCAACCACTTGTTAAATTAACTCATATAACTTCTACATGACTTGAATTTTATACCACACCAATGCACTTGGGACTTTGTTACTGGAAGTGCAGTTGTTGTGTCTGCATTTGATTAAGAACTGGAAGGGATTTTACAATGTTAAGCAAGGCTGTAACTTTTTATTCATTTTACCTCTGGGTTGGGGCTCTCCTCTCTTCATGCTGAGGCAATTTCACAGGTGGCTGTTCAAAAATTATTATCTTTTCATGTCTTTTTTAGAACTCTATTGAGAAGGGAAATCAAAGAGAAAGTTTTATAGCTTTGATATTGTCCATATTGCTCTCAAAGCAACCAGAGAATACCTACCAAGAACATTAACATGAGGGGCACAAAAGATTAATTATTTATATTTATATTTATATTTATATTTTTACATATATATATATATATATATATATATATATATATATACACACACACATACACACACAAACACATACACTGTGTGTGTGTGTGTGTGTGTGTGTGTGTGTGTGTATATATATTGTACTCAGGTTCTGTCCTTCCAGAGAACATATAGCAGCATGGCCTCTGTTCAGTAGCTTCCTGACCATGTAGCTCTTCAAACACCGATAACATCAGTTAGCATGGCGACATGGTCCAACAGATGTTTGCAAAAAGTTCACAAGTGAATTATGAAAGCTATAACCTTACCTACTGTTACTGATAGAGTCAGCATTTGATTCAACGTATTTTAATAAGACTCATATTTTATCCCTGTTGTTCGTTGTTTTACTGCTGTTTAGACTCCTTCACTAAGGTGTTTTTGTTGTTTAGTTTTGTTTTTCTCTTTTAAACTTACTATTACAAGCTCTCTTCAGATACTGCTATTCTGGAACATTTTCTTGGAGAACCATGTTGCTACACAATGTTGCGTGGTCACATGGTCAGTTTAAGAAGCGCTTCAAAGAGAACTCACTTCTGCTTCTCTGCCCATGTTGCTGGGAGCATGCCCAGCACTTCTGCCACAAAATGAATGAAGAAGCAACACCTCCTACCCTTCTTTTCTGCCATGGAACTACATTGCGTACATACATTGCATACTGTACATACCTATCATTTCTGAAATAAGCAAATCTGTGCAAAGCATTGAAAAGGACTAAAAATAGTAACCCAAAGAAATTAAAGGCATGAGGTAAGGCAAAGAAATTGAGCGAAGTCTAGCTTACACCAACACCTTTTACTATTCCTCTTCATAACTTTTTCTCCTGGCAAACCATCCTGGCTTCTACCATTTTCATATACTGCTTCGTGCATTGCTTTTTATTCCTTACATGTTTCACCTCTCTTTTTGAAGATCTCATCAGTTCCATCTAACCATGCCGTTCTTAGTCATCCCCTTCCTCTCCATCCATTAACTCTTCCTTAATATGTAATTCAATCTTCCTTCTTCTCTCTATACAACCAGATCACCACAGTCTAGTAGCAAAGAAGTCACTCACTTGTCTATTCGGTCCATGTTCATTCAGCACCCATTCATTCTTGATCTTCTGTCGTCTTATACCAGACACATCTTCAGTACCCCATTCCCACTGCATTCAATTTCCTTTCTCCTGTCATGCCCAACTCTTACTTCCATATAACAAAGGGATCATACAGAGGCATCTTTGCTGTGTATGAAAAAAACTGTTTTTTCTAACCTAGTGACCACCTTGAAGGACAACATACAGTTGGCTGCATCCTACCAGTTAGAAGGTACATGTAAGATATTGTATAAACAGTGGAATAACTAAAATTGCCATGTGATTTAAAAAAAAAAATTGCATGCCTTCTCAGTGCATTGAACCCCCTCTCTTCTCCAAGAAACCAGTGAGACCTCTCTGTCCATCCGATGCTAATTTTGGCTGCTCAAAAGATTTTCTTGTGTTTATGTTTTAAATGAATAATTTTTAAAAGGGTATTGAACTGATTCATGGCTTTTCATCAGCAATGACTACATGAGATCAACTTTTTAAAGAGCAAATATGCCACTGAATAATACCTCTTTCTGAAAGCAAATGCCAGTTAGGATTTTATCTCCAGATTTTGAAAGTCAGCTTGCTGAACGTGATGGTGAGCTACACAGGACTGTAATATTCCTATAAGAGATTCTGCTCCCTTCTCATAAAATGTGGCAGACAGGGCCTTCAATAAATGTATATTTCCAGTTTCATGTCTTTCTGACATTGTTTAATAGGCAGTAGGAATAACCCTGAGTAACAGGAGGAAGGTAACAGTCAGATAAATGAAATCTGAGTCCGGGGCAGAAATGTAATCTGAGAAAGCATCTCAGACTGGATCCTCCCTAGTTCTCATGAAGATAAAGGGAAGGAGGGGGGAAAGCACATTCCGATTTGCAAGATTCTATTACTGTAACCTTATAATAAAAGTAATATTAGCATTCATAAGTCTGGTGTCATAATCTGGTCTACCTTGAAGGGCACAAATTGAGACACAAATAAGAAAGAGTGGTATCTGCATCATGACATCACCATGCACTCATGTCATCATGATGCATGTTTTACATCACCATGGTTAGATACAGAGGCCAATGCTTGTTTTTTGACTCAGGCTTTGTCTCAACAAGGGGAGACTAAGATAGAATGCCTTGCAATTCCCATCTCCCATTGTACAGAGGAGGAAGATGACCTTGACAGAAGTAGGCCAGCTCAATTACCAAAGCAATGAGGACAAAAACATACTTAAGTCCAAAACAAGCATAAAGTATGAGTAAGCAGCTCAGACAGACACGTCCCTAATTCACATGGGTATAAGAAGGGGTGGAGGCACAGCACAATCAGACTTGCAAGATTCTGTTGTTATAGCCACTCTCAATAAAAATACTCTTAGCTTTCTTGTTGAGTTGATTCTTGGTCTGGTCAGGCACCCATCTCCCATCTATGAGTCCAAAGCAGCTCGCCACTGGTGAGTGGAGGAGCAAAGGGCTAAATGGTGGAGAAGAGCCAGATTGCAGGATTGCTCTTCTCCACCATTCAGAGAAGAGAAATAACCTCCTCAATAGTCTAAACCATAATAAGCCCCAGTTGACTGTAGGAGGCAGTGATTGCAGGGGACCTTTAGGTAGAGATGTTTGTAAGAAACATTCAACCAACTTGTGAGCTCTAACACTGAAACCTAAGACTATGACCTGTTTCTCTGAATATATCCACCTTTGCCCTGCAATCAATGTTCTCATCTACCCTTTCTTATATTTGGTACAACATTACTTTGGCCTTGGACCCTGGACTACCTTAGGACTTACCTCTTTCATTCTAGCATCTCAGTAGGACTGATTATCTAACTGGCTCTTCTCCCTACTCAACTCCTGCACCTTCACAGGATAGACTACTCTGCGAAAATCGATTCTATGGTAGGACTTTTTCACACAAGTCAACTGATCTCCCAGTTTTCATTTTATACATCCTACATTGCTTACACTCACAGTTCCCAAAGTTCTCTCACGCTCCAGTGAGACCAAAACACAGAATCCAGAAGAGGACACTGCCATAAAGGAGGCAGGAATACGCAAGCAATAATGGGCCTGATCCTCAGCAGCTGAGATCCCATCCGCATTCTTTTTGCTTTTCTTCAATATTACACAACCACCCAGGAGTTCCCTGTTAAGATGCAAGAAATACAGCCAACTTCGTTTATTGAAGTATAATAGAGACAGATTAGTTCCATGTTGCACGGAGTGTCTGAGATTCTTAATTATACAAGAAACTGCTTCTAAATTTAATTTTATTTGATTCTTTAGGAATCATGCTAATTCAATCTGCTTTTGCTCTGTCTCACACAGATGCGCCGTCTGGCTGATGTCAAATTTCCACCAGACCTTCCCACACAAAATGCTCCTTTTTCTCACACCATCTGGAGGGTTTCCCAGTGGGAAAAATGTGCTATTTTGCAGTGATGAGGTAAATTAATCCAAATCAAACTTTACTGGATACAATTTTGGAAAAGAAAATGAAGACAAATGGAGGTATTCTCTGGGCACAGTGCTGCAGCTTATCTGTTGTGTTATTCTGGTTCTAGCTCACAAGGGTGGGGGAGCTTATAATCAATGTTGTGAGTTTTCCCATCACTCACTGTTACCATGGATTACTTCTGGTGAGTCACTCAGCAACAATGTTATTAGGCAATTTTCCATGTATTTGTCTATTTATTTTTCATGTACAAAAAGTGTCACAAATTATATATAACATGTTACATATAATTAGTGAGGGGAAAACTCTCTACAGACTTATAATTTAAAAGACATGACGGAGAAGAAAAAAAGGACACATTTAGGACATTTTCACATCACTCCCACTTCATCCCCAATCTGTGATTGCTTTCTCTTCAGCTGATCATGCAACAGTGAGAACAAGGATTCCAGATTTTGTCTTGCCCTGCCCTGTCACAGGTCTGGAGTAGCAAAAATCCATTCACCTCCCCCCCTCAAATTCCTTCCTATATCGTTTGTTTCATGTTGAATTCATTTATGGCGCCATATGAAATAAAATCCCAACAGTTCCTATGAGTATGAGCTGAAAAGCTGTCCAGCTACCATTCCACTTGAAAGACCTGGTAATGCACCAGATCTAAGAAGCCAGCAGTTCTCATGAATGGGGAACTCGACAACCCATAAACTCTGCAAAGTGGCAACATTCAAAAAAACAAAAAACCATCACCTCGAACTTGTTTTACTGTGGTTTCAAACACACTGCAGCTAAGCCAGAATCAATCGCCATATCTCTCAAATACAGCCTGTACCGTGAGATCACAGAGGTGCTTTTGAACTGGTTCAAGGTCTTTGTGTGGAACAGCTATTCCTAAAAGTAAATAATGACCACCTGGATATAGTTCAGGGACAGAAGGAGCTGGAAGAGCTCTTTTTCCATTACCTTCCTCTTCTGAACCAACTACCAGCACTAATATTTCAGAGCTAGATCAGAGAGGCATTTCAGTTCAACTAGAGTCAATAGTCACTTCTGCCGAGATGCTCTTTTTCAGCCAGTACTTCTAGGAAATGGGGATTCCCATTCCTTTTTAGGTCTGGCCGGGGAGAAATGTTTCAGAGTCTGCATGGAAGATGGTTTATTCCTTTTTATCAAACTTTCCCTGCAGCCTAACTTAACTCACAGCCTAACCCTAAGCTCTTAACTTACTCACACCTGCTTCTATTCATACCCATCCTTTATTTTCCTAAGATTTGATTTTGCCATGTCAAAAGAAAAACCTGAGGAATGGGTTGAGCTGCAAAAGGAGCTAATGCATGCCTCAGATATGAAATCCTCTGGATTAGTTTTTGCTTTTGTTTTTGTTTTTAGATAAGAATCTATGAAGCATTAATCTCATTTCCCACTTAATACATAGACAGAGGTCACTGGCCCAATAGAGAGACAGCTTGTGATTAAATGAAGCAGGTGGGATTAGCAGTGACAAGAAAGGACAACTGCAAATCTCGTAGTGTCTAGAATATCTCATCTCCAAATCCTAACTAATTAATCCACTCTGAGCCATGCTGCTTCCATACTCCTGTTAACAGCAAAACTGACTAGATCATAGGGAGAGGAGAATCATGTATTCTTCTTCCATTGACCCTGTTTTAGGTCACCACTAGAACAACTCTCCCGGGGATCAAATGGGAAGATGAAAGGCAATGTTATCTCAGCTGCATAATAGTTAACACTAAGCTAAATTGGGGCCTAGCATTCACAGAAATCTTTATTCCCCAAAAATAAGACAGGGTTTTGGGTTTTTTTCCTACCTTGTTACAGCAAGTATAAAAATTCCACAAGGAATGGTGGGGTAGCAGGGGGATTGGGGTCATTAGGATTTTTTTTCCCTTTAAAAAGGCATATGGAAATTTTCTTCTACCCCTCTCTATCTTTAGGACTACCAGATCTGGGCTGCAAACATTTGACCGACCACTAGATGACAGCAGAGAAACATGGAACAGTGTGACTCTTGCTGCCAACTAGTGTTCATCTAGATATTTTCTGATCATATAGGTTAGCTCTATCCAGTTTCTCTTCCTAGTTACTAAACAGTCATCTGACCATACAGCTCTATTCTGTATCTTTAATTTTCAGTGATATATTAGCACTTCAGTCTACAGATCTCTTTCTGCAGGATCTGGGCATTTGTAATGTGGCTTGGTATGTTGAGCTCTCCATAAACTCATCTGTGTAATAATGTTCGGAATGCAATATAAATACTCAAGTATTTCCATCAGCCTTTGTTTCCAGGCTCATCAATCTGAACTGCACACCCATAACAGATCCTTTGGATTTTCAGCATTCTCAATTTAGCAAACATACTGAAATTTGCATTGAAAAGGCAATGGTTGGGTATCTATAGTATTATTAAGAAAACAACATAGACACTTCAGATAGTTGACAGGAACTGAGCTCAACTTGAGAGATTTGACCTTAGAATGCCCTTTAGGGTGGATTAGATAGTTAGACAGACAGAGAGACAGACAGATATTTCTGAAATGTAGATTTGCATGCAGATTTAAGTATGGCTTGTGCAATTTTTTAAAACACAGATTAGTGTGGAAACAGGATAGCATAAATATAGGAAGGGATGCATGCAAAACTGACTCATGCAAATACATCACCTAATGAATGGTAATACAAGCCATTTCTATGGAGTTTTCACTCAGCAATTATATTTACCTTCGTTGAACCAAAATTCCCTATGAATGAGCAGGAATCCTATGTCTTCCAAGAGCAGAAGCTTCTTAAGGTCTTAGAAACTAATGCTACAGATGAATCTCTTCTTAGGGGCACATTCAGTTTAAGGAGCTATTGTCCGTAAGAACTGTATGGTTTCTTTTACAACTAATCTTCATTACAGGTGCATTGTTATATTCCTGGGACTGTTAAGTCTAATATACGATGCGTGTGATGCTGCCGAATGAATAATGATGAGGACTGGTGTTCAAGGCTACTTTTTGTTTGGGGGCAAGTTTTCAAGAAATCAAAAGGTAAGGATTTTATTTTCTTTTAGTTTATTTGAGGTTGGGTCAGGTTGTATTTAGAAGGCTTTTTTAAAGTTTTGTTTTGTTTGATACTTTGGATGAAGTGATTGATTTTGCGCTGGACTTTGTCCTATCCAGACTGGATATGTGCATGTGACTTTTGCTTTGAGGTTTTCTAACACAGATTTCCACTTTCTCAGATTTATGTCCAGAATGATGTCTGAGTAGCATTTATCGTCCTGTAGACATGTGGTCATTCCAGACATAAATCTGCTGGTCTGTTTAGTGGAAACAAAGAGTTTTACTAAATTACATGTGATGTGGCTGTGGCTTTTGGGTCTTCTTTCTTTAAACAACAAAAAATCCCACATGATCCCAGCAGGATGGATCTCTCCTGGGGTTGCTTCTACTTTGCAGAACTTCCTGGAATGACCATGTGTCTTGCAGGAGGTTTAATACTATGTAGACTTCATTCTGCTAGCTTTTCTCTTGTGGTGATTCATGGAGGGCATCACCTACCACATTTCACAAATCTGCTTCCGAAAAGGTAAATTCTTTTCTATCTGTGGAGTCTTTGGTGCTCTCTGAGCTTGGTTGTTTGCTTGCAGACGTCTCATTACCCAACTAGGTAACATCATCAGTGCGATGATGATGATGATGATGATGATGATGATACCTACTTGGTAATGTCTGCATGGAATCAACCAAGCTCAGAGAGCACCAAAGACTCCACAGTTCAACCCTGAGCTACAAATATTCTCTTCTTTTCTATCTCTATTTCAGACCATCCCGAAACCTATGCTTTTCTGCTTCCAGAGTACCAACCACAGATCTACCAAAAAGCATTAAGCAAGTCCTCTGGATTTGCTCTAAGTTCTACTTCTAGTCTAGGCAGGCACTCAAAAGTTTGAATTCTGGTGACTCTGAGCAATGGACCATGCTTACATATTAAATATATTATTAATCACCTTGGGAGTGTTTTTAATTTTAAAAATTCAATAAATACATAACAAATAATATGTTTCTTCCATTCTAACATTAGTAATTTGGTTATGAAAAACATGAGTCAAAGCATGGTGCATTGAGCAATAAGAAATGACCAGCTAAAAATATTAATAAAGAAAGATTGCTTTTAGAAAATGGTTACCAGAGGCTCATTAGTATTTGCAATATTTGTATTAAGATACAAGATGATAGATTGATACCCTCCTCTTGTGCAATTATTTAGCTGGCAACTAGCTTTTGTTTTTCTACCAGATTTGTGGATCTTTAGGGAAAGAATTGTGTTCTTTTCTTTATTAATAAAACTTTAAGCCATTGCCATATATTGGAAAGTTCCTTGAAAAAGCAATTAAACCATATATTAATTTGCAAATATTCTTGCAAATTTCTCTTGTGGTGATTCATGGAGGGCATCACCTACCACATTTCACAAATCTTGTGTTCAAGTCACAACTAAATGATGACTCAGTCAAGGTGATTCAATGCTATCAATAAATCCCCCTTAATAATTGCAGGGATTTAATGAGCCTACAAAGGAGCTGCATAAGAAGTGGGAAAACAGTAGTAAATCAGCAGCTATATGCTCTGAAGCACTGAGATCTCAAGCTGTAGGGTTTCAAGAAGTCAGAAGGTGAAGAAATCACTGTAGTTTTCACTGTCATAAGGCAGTGACGTCCAAAATCAGGCTAAGAGGTTCTCAAGATGCATGACAGAATCAGCTCTTGTTACATCAATGATGTGATTTATTTTACCTATTAAATACAGAACTGGCAAACTGATCACAAAGGAAAACCTCGTGATCTGGCAATACCTGCCTCTTATGATTCCACTCCACAATTTTACAGAGCAGAGATTCCAAACAAAATAATTAAGCTATAGACTGCATTTCTGAAAAACAACACACTGCCATTCTTTTCCCCTTCTCAAAGTCTGCGATTTATTGTTGCTTTTGGCAGTCAAAAGAACCCGATATACAATTAAATTGAAGACAAATTTTGCCAGAAGCTTGTCCAGACACATGGATCTACCTAGAGAGAAAATGCAAATGCATTTCATTTGTAATATTTTCCATTCATTCTGGACAAAGTGCCACACATATAAATATCCAGAAAAAGTAACTTCACAAACTGCTGTTAGGACTGCATGACCATAAGGATTAAAATGATAACAGTCTACACCCAATGAGAATCAAGAAATCTGAGAAGGTACAAGGGAATAAGAAAGCAGCAGGGGAGATAAGAAAAAAGGAAAGTCCAGAGAAATTTGGCTGGGTATGTAAGTAGGTAGGTAGGTAGATAGGTAGAAAGATGGATGGATGGATGGATGGATGGATGGATGGATGGATGGATGGATGGATGGATAAATGGATAGAGAGCCCAATCAGCCATCAATATCATTGCATCCACGAACATCAACTGGCAGTCAGAAGACATGAAGAAAATTCCTTAATCTCTCAACACATAGGCAAATTCAACCGCAATTTTAATTGGGAAGAGCAAAGGATCTTTTGGAGTACAAGGGGTGTTTTTTTGTCTAGTTGCTGATGTTGTCACATAGGAAAAGAAAATCTGAACCTTCAAAAACGGAATTACAGTGGGAACATGGAATGTAAGAAGCATGAACATGAGAAAGCCCATCCCAGTGAAAGATGAATCAACTATGCATTTACATCATAGACATCAGTGAACTGAAATGGATTGGAATTGGACACTTTCAGTCAGAAGATCATACTGTTTGTTACTCAGGACACAAAAAAACAAAGAAAGAAAGGCATTGCTTTCATAGTTAGGAAGCATATAGCAGACACAGCACTTGGGTACAATGCAGTCGATGACCAAATAATATCAATTAGACTTCGGGGACAACCTTTTAATATGATGTTTATCCAAATTAATGCTCCAATTAATTACTGATTAACTACTGATGCAGAAGAAAAGAAAGTTAATGAATGTTATGACTAAATACAACCTGAAATTGACAGAACGTATAAGCAAGGTGGGCTGCTTGTGGTATAAAACCAAAATGTGCAAGTTGGAAGTAGTGAGATGGAAAACCTAGTTGGAATGTATGGCCTATGAAATGACATGAAGCAGGAGGATGACTTACCAGTTTCTGCCAATCCAGTGATTTCTTCATTGCTAACACAGTCTTCAAGCAATCAGAATGATGCCCATATACATGGTATTATATGTAGTTACTGGGTGGTCAAAGATATGATTGTGAATTAGTGCCATGCAAAATTTTGTATTCTAGTCAAGGCATGTTGCTATGTTCCTTGAAATATTTTTTTTTTCTTCCAGAATGCCTTGACCTGGCCATTCTGGGGACAGTTGTTAATTTCACCAAAGTCCTTTTTGGATGCAATTCATATTGAATTCAGGGAGTTTTACATCTAAATCAACATACAGAATCTAGTAGTGAGGCCCCTTATAAAAACTTGGTATCTGTTGGGGATATTGCCAGCCCAGAATGAAGCTTTTCTTTCTTAACCCCCTGTTGCCAAAAGTGATTATTTCAAATAAATAAAAACTTCATATTCTATGCGCAGAACTGTGTAGGCAGATGCATAGGCTGGATCTAAATCAGTACATCTGAAGAGAGAGCATTACACAATAAATGTTTTTTGCTCAACTACCAAATAATACATAAAAACAAACCCCATTTTGTGTCTCGCATCTCTTCATTTAAGAAAATGCGAATCAATAATGTGTTGCCCTCTTGATCATGCAGAAGAGGATCAGGTGTTGATAAGCTGCTTGCTTTACAGAATCAAACTATTGGTCAACCCATCTAATCATTGTTTGCCTCAACTGTAGTGGCTTCCATGTTGCCAAAACAGTCTATGTTTAAAGCAGAGGCATCCACAGCAAGCAAAATGATGAAATGGGCATTGTGACATGACAGCACAAGTTCCACCCCTTATGTGCATTGCAATGCAAGCACAAAAGGGGCGGAGTTTGCATCACAACATCACAATATTCCTTTTGTCATTTCTCTTCCCTTGTTCCCTCCCCACTTTGTGGGCACCCAGGAAAATATCAGGGGTTGCCCTGGAACATTTTTGATTCAAAATATTTGTTCCACACCACGCAATGGTCTTTCAGCCCTGCAACTGGGCAAAGGCATTGCTTTGGTTAGATATTATTCTCTTCTTCCACAAAATGGCTTTGCAGTAAATTAGTTCACATATTTTAACTGTTCTATCCTGCCTTACTGTTAATAACATTGTGTGTGTGTGTGTGTGTGTGTGTGTGTGTTGATTTAAAGATAAGAACTGAAGAGGATTAGAGACAAATGAGATTAAGTCATAGAAGATGATCTCACTGATGGCCTGAACTTTCATGGGTTCAGGGAAAATGGGCAAATACCCCAAGATTAATTCTAAGGAAGGTAGATTCTCACATAGAGGAAATCTAACTCATTTTTCCACATTTCATTCTCCAAATTCACTTACAAAAAGGTAGTAGCAGAGATAGCAATGGGTCTCAGAAGAGGGCCAGGCAAGAAGCAAAATGTCAATGTTTCCTTAAAAAATAGCTCAGTTTAGGAGGAAGAAGACACTAGGAATACTTCATAGAGTTGGTGGAAAGAGTAAGGCAACTAATTCTTCATATGAGTTCCAGCTATTGCAGATACAGCACTACACGGTTCAGGTTCTCGAAACTGTTTTAGAAGGCTTCCACGCTCTTGAAGAAACTATCTGAAACACCAGGCCAGAGGCCATACGATTGTCACCACTATCTTGACTTTTTTGACACACACACACCCTCCTCAGATACCCCTGGATTGAGCAGTGGCTCATGCAGGCAACATAAGTGATTGTTAAAGCCTAAACAAAATGGATAAAACAGATTCTGATAACTCATTTTAAAAGTGCAGAAGAACATTCATGGCAACTTTTTTGCCAAGTCATGTTGCTTGTTTGGTTAGGAAATGTCTCCATGAGTAAATCAAACTTCAGAGCTTACTATGTCTGTAAAACACTATTTTTTCTCCCATTTTCTTGGAACTAGTTATTTTCTGAGATTAAAGGGAAAAGTTTAAGTTTCTCATAAACTATAGGATTCTAAGCAAACTTTTACTAAGACCAACATGATTTTGAAACCCAAACTGTTACCGTAACAGAGATACTGATATTCTATCTATTTTTTCTTCCCCTGACCAAAGTAATATGGGTTGATTGTTTTCCATCAGTTTTCTCATTTTTTTATTCAGAATTCATTGTTGTAATGATGGGAGTGGGGGGGGCGTGGGAAATTTTTGCCATTTTGTCTAGGTACATCAAACCTTTGACAGCACTAAGTAGGAACATCTTGACAGCTGTGGAACTATTAAATGTACTGAGATTAATTAATTTGCTTCTTTTAATCATTTATATCTTGCCTTTTGGCATAAACATTGCAAGGATGGCTTGAATGAAGTAAATCATAAATAGCTGGGGAGAAAAAAAGACAAGAAAATTTTTTTGTGTACAATCTCTATCTTTCAGTCCTACAAGTCCATGACCTTTCTTTGTCCATATCCTTCTGTGCTATTCTGTATGGCCTGGTAAGTGCAATCTCTTAATTGATGTCATTAAATCAAATACACTTTGACTCTACTTATCAAAGATAGGGACCTAAATGTCATAATTAATGAACTTATAATCATCATTATGTTATCACCACCTGGACACCAATCATTTTGCTTAATGGGACTTGTTGATCTGCATTTAATCGGCTTAAGCATCTGTCCAAATGGATTAATACCACCCGCTGCCAACCCCATGAGTGGAGCAAGCAAAGGAAACAAATAGATGGATGACATTTCTCTTTGCATTGTCCCTTCTTTAGATGTGATATTAAAGCAACATTTTACACTCCTCCCTAATGTCAGGGAAAAAACCTCATTAAACACGGGAGACAGACACACCAGAACAAGAGCTACTTCAAAGTTCTAAAAGCGTTATTAAAATTGTTAGTTTATCAAGCAATAACCATAACTCAATAACACATAAGGTACTTACGTAAAATCACATTGCAATGAGGACCAGTATGAGCAAGCTGTCAGGTAAGACAGCTTGGCCAAGTGGCCCCGACCCCTTTGTTGCAATCCCTTTTATCCTTAAAAACCACACACCACAATCATGACTCTCAGGATTTGCAACTGAATCATAACGTTCCCAGTGCTAATTTTACCACACTTCCCTGTTCCATTCGCCCTTGTCACGTCTTTTCCAATCAACAGTTTGCTTAGTCTTGCAAGTTTACTTATTTCCTGTTATTGCCCAAAAAAGTCATATTTCAGCTAGCTTAGCTTTTATTAAAAGCAATTAAAATGATCATGAAAACATATAGAAAGCTACTAATAATTTTCCTCTCACACTAATTCTAATAAGAATATTATTCTTACAGGATAATATTAGACATCCAAGAAGTACTTTCTGCTCTTGCAGGGATATTTTTTATCAAAGCAGCTCCAGATTCTAAAACCTTGTGATGCTATTTCAGCTCAGTTTTGTGGAATTTCCATGAGTGCTCGCCAATTGCAAACTATTGTTTAATGGTAGAGTCACTAGCACTGATGATGTTACCTAGTTGAATAATGAAATGTCTGCAAGCAAACAACCAAGCTCAGAGAGCACCAAGGACTCCACAGTTCAACCTGAGCTACAGATATTCTCTTCTGTTGGAGTAAAGTCTCTGCCAAGGAGCTTGACACCTATCCTGTTATCTTCCTGGACATATCCATGTGGATTTATGGGGGGTAGTTTGTGTTGCCTTCTTTCAGGAAATCTTTTTCCCAATTTCCCAGTGTAACACATCATCCTTGGCTTTCCGGGAGATCTCTCATCCAAGAATTAACCAGGTTTGACTCTACTGAGCTTTTGAGGATCAATTAAGTATTGCCATCACCTGATAAATTAACTTTTCAGTAATGGGTATAGGTTGCAGTTTCCCACATTTCATTTAAATAAAAGGTAAAACTTCTTGAGAGTAAAATGTGTACAACAGTGGAACAGTCTTCCTAGAGAGATTTTTAAGAAATGGCCTGATAGCTACCTCTGAAGGATGGCTTAATTGATTTTCCTGCACTTTGCAGAGAGTCAAACTGCACAATGTCTGTGGTCCCTTCCAGTCACAATTCTATGATTCTACTGTATGATTAAAGGACACAATCGATGCCTTAAGCCTTCTAGATCAGTGGTTCTTACACTGGGGGTAATTTGGCATACTCGGGTGGTAATGGAGCAATTTGTAATTACTTGTTTGTGAATTGAGGATCCAGTTTGAGACTGCCGCTGTAGATACGTGTGTAAAACAACAGTCTGCTCTTTTGTGTGGGGAGGGCTAATTATATGATTCAAGTCCAGAAAAAGGGAAATGGCATCAAACAGTTTAAGTACCACTGTTCTAGAGGCTTAAACACTTCTTGCACCTCTAAAAGGGAAATAAATCAAAGCACTCCAAATATCAGGCATTTTTCCCATTTTGAGTAGATTTTAAGAGATAAATTGAGGGCCCAAACCTTGCCCAGCTACATCTCAGCAACTCTTGCAATATGGTGATATCCCCTTTGGCCTCCAGAAGAAGGGCAACCACCAGTTCAAAATCAGTTTTTCTTCCTACTCTATCTTGTTTTTTGTTTTAATTAGAATTTTTCAATACAAGGAAAGTTTACAAAATTAAAAGAAGATTAAGAAAGAAAAAAGTATAGAAAAAAAGGAAAGAAAAAGGAAAGAAAACTTTTATGAATTATGACTTCCACCCTTCTTTCTATCAGGTAATTGATATCTTATTCTTTCCCTTTCTCTTTGACCTTTTTAATCCCCAAATCCATAAATCATCAATTCAGTCTTTTCAACTTTCAACAAAAAAATCCATAGGCGGCTTCCAGTTTTTTCCAGAAGCCTTTACTGTTTTTTCCCTGACCAAACTGGTTAGCTCTGCCATTTCTGCAAGCTCCGTCAATGTTATAACCCATCCTTCTACTGTGGATCTTCCTAGTTTGTCATGATGTGTGAATACAACCAACCTTTTCTTTGTCACCTGCATTCTCATTCTCTCTCTCTCTCTCTCCCTCTCTTTTCATATACTCTCTGCTCAGCAAGCATCTAAGAAAGGGGAAAGGACTTCATGTGCCTTATTTTTTCCCCACTTCCGTATGTGTCCTCAGCATGAATGGTGCTGTACAAATCTCTATTCTCTGAAGTGTTATAATGTTCCAACATGGAGGTTTAAAGGTTGAATATACTTGGTTCAAAGCCAGTTCTGATTGAATTCAAGAACCTTCTGGAGCCTGAGATCAAAAGATGTGACTGTTTGCCCAAAGCCCCTATTTCAAAATGATTGCTTTGTTGGCAAATCAGTAGAGTTTTTATGAAGAGGGGATCAGAAAAGCATCCGTTTATATGCACGGCAGTAAAATTCACATCTCATTCAAGGAAATATATGCATGGGTTCTTTGGTATATACCAGCAACTTTTTTGAAACCCCAGGTGTTTACTGCAGCTGTATGACCCTCTATCTGGGTTCAAATCCAAGAACCTTCTGTTCAGGATTCAAGAGCAATTATTTGTATATGGGGAAAGTCAGAGTTTCCATTTCTATTGCTTTTGTTGACCTGGAAAGAGATGTATAATTCTGAACCATCTGGTACATGGTCTTGCCAAACTTCAGCCAGCAATACTCTTATGGAATAGTAGCCCGTTCTATGATGCAGGAAAATGGGCTTGAAGGTAACCTGTCACCATGGACATGTTCTGGAGAATGTGAGGCCAACTACCCATCGCCCTTCAAAATGGCATGGAGGTAGTGGCTTTATTAGTCTACCTATCTAGACGTAGCTAGAGCTTTTTATATGGGTGTGTGCTTGTGTACCATGTGAATCCAGGGCATAGATCCTTGTGTTGTACAATTCAGAAAATGGCTTCATTCAGTAACCAGTTCAAGTATATTGTATGAAAGATACAGTCAAAGAGTCACACAATAAACCAAGACTTTGACTTGCTTATTAGTGGTTAGCAACTGGAGACCACACACATCAACTGTGCAATCTTTCCCAGTATGGTAAAATGTATTATTTGTCTATGTCACAGATAGATGATGATGATGATGATGATGATGATGATGATGATGATGATGATGGTTGGTCATACAGTCCGCCAGATATTTAGACTGGATTTGGCATTTTTATCCACCTATCAAGTCCTTTCCAAAGACCTGGGATAGACAGATGTTGTTGTTTGATGGTGTTAGAGGTATCGTCGCAGTATATAAGCTGTTCCAAGTAAAGCTGCCTTTTGCAATTGACTGATGGTGATTTTGTCAATGCCGATGGTCTTCAAGTGGTGCTCCAGATGTTTTGGGATTGCACCCAAGGCACCTAGTACTATCTTTGCTTTCCTTTGCCATAGTCATTCTACTTCTATTTGTAGGTCTTTATATTTTGTGATTTTCCCCAGTTCTTTCTCTTCTATTCTGCTGTCTCCAGGTATTGCAATGTCCGCTATTCAGACTTTTTTGTCTTTCTTATCAACAGTTGTTAGGTCTGGGGTGTTGTGTGGCAGGTGCTTGTCTGTTTGAATTCTAAAGTCCCAGAGCACTTGAGCTTCTTTATTTTCTGTTACTTTGTCTGTTTTGTGGTCCCACCAGTTCTTGCTTGCAGGCAGATGGTATTATTATTATTACATTTACATTTGTGGACGTATTATGTTTATATGTGCCTTCCCATACAATCACATCCTGAAGTGGCTTGCAGTAAAAACAATTAAAATCTCATAATTGAAACAGTCAGTAGAAACAATATTTTTAAAAACATATTCATTAAAAAAGATGGGAGGGAAATATATTTGGTAAATATCCATTCCAGTTAGAATATGCAAATGTTACACGAGTATATGTCTTTTTGCATGCATTTTGGGGTGATGCAGTGCAGAACTGCCTGCAGGGAAGGAAGGATCGAAAAAGTCAAGATGACAACTGTAATTGGGTGGTCAAAGCCCCGCCCCTTTCTATGCACTTTACAGATGTGACACCCATAAAACAGGGGAGGGGGTTTGATCACACAGTTGTTCATGGTCAAAACTTTTATTAAGAGATATAAAAAGTACAATTAAAATACAGATCAGAAAGTATAGAAAAGAGGGAAGATAGAACTAAAAGAAAAAGACAAAAACTAAAAGAGTGAGATCAAGTAGAAAGATAAAACAGAAAGTGACTTCTGACTATCTCCAATACAGATATAAGTATAAATTTTAAAAAAGTTAATCTCTTACCACTATTTAATCCTAATTCACATTATTTCTACCAACACAAACCATCTAATCATTAAATCCCACAATCAAAGCTTCATTTTTTCCCGACCCAAGCACGTAATCTAGGAAGGGTTGCCATGAGGAGACAAATTTAGAAACAGTATTATCTCTTATTAAGGCTGTTAGCTTCGCCATTTGAGCCAAATCCATTAGTTTAATCATCCACTCTTCCACAGTAGGTATTTGTGAGTCTTTCCATCTTTGCACATATAACAGTCTTGCAGCTGTGATCATATCTAGAAGCAAAGATCCATATTGTTTCTCCAATCCTTTCTCATCAAACCCAGTACGAACTATTCTGGTTTTTTTTAATATTCACTTTAAGAATCTTTTGAATAGCAATGCATATCTGGTCCCAAAATTTTTTAGCCTTTTCACAAGTCCACCAAAGATGATAAAAGTTTCCTTCACCCTGTGATCATTTCCAACAAACATTTGTTCTACCAGTATACATTTTTGATAACTTATCAGGAGTTAAATACCAGCAGTACATCATTTTATAAAAATTCTCTTTTAAGTTATAATTCAACGTAAATTTCAAACCTTTGTTCCACATATTTTCCCATTGTTCCAACATGATCTTGTATCCGAAATTTTTAGCCCATTTAATCATGCAATCCTTGACTTCTTCTTCTAAGTTCAGCTGTAACAACATCTTATACATTTTAGCAATAGCATGCTCATGATTTATACAGAGTTGAGTCTCAAAATAAGATATTTCATTAACAAATCTGTAATTCAAACAATTGCATATGAGTAAACCAGCGACATGTAAAATCTTCTAATTCGAACTGTTCTCTTGTTTTAAAACTTGGTTCACTCTCCTCAAAATTTAATAAATCTTTATATTTTAACCACTTCATTTCTCCCACATTTTCTCTTCTAGTAAATGCTTCCTGAGGTGACAACCACAAAGGTACATTAGGAGACAGTCTTACCTTATATTTATTCCAGATCTGCAGTAAGGCATTCCTAATATAATGGTTCTTAAAATCCTTATTAACTTTAACTTCATCATACCACAAGCAGGCATGCCACCCGAATCTTAATTCATGACCTTCAAGTAGTAATAGTTCTTTATACTCCAAGGTTATCCACTCCTTCATCCAAAGCAAATAACAAGCATCAAAATACAGTTTTAAATTAAGCAAACCCAAACCTCCTCGTTCCTTGGCATCTTGTAACAATTTATATTTAATTCTCAGTTTTTTGCCTTGCCAAATGAACTTAGGTATATCTCTCTGCCACTGTTTAAATGGTAAATCTGTAGTCAAAATCGGTATAGTCTGAAAAAGAAACAACATCCTAGGCAAAACGTTCGTTTTAATCACTGAAATTCTCCCCATGAGAGACAAATGTAATTTTTCCCATCTTACCAAATCTTTTTTCACTTCATTCCAAATTTTTCCAGTTATTCTGGAACAACACACTATTTTTAGTGGATAGAATCACCCCTAAATATCTCACCTTTTTTTCAGTCCTGAAACCCATCTTGCTCATCAGCAAATCTTGATCAGGCACGGTCATGTTTTTAATTAACATTTTTGTTTTTGGTTTATTTATTTTAAAACCCGCCAGTGAGCCAAATTCCTTCAGTTTCTTCATCAAGTGCTCGGCAGATACCAGAGGATCTTGTAGTATCAAAACTAAATCATCAGCAAAAGCCCTCAATTTAAAAACCTCTGGTTTAATCTTTAAGCCCTTTATTTGTTCATCCCTTCTCATGTCTCTATTAAGAACTTTGAGAACCAAAATAAAGAGCAGAGGCGACATGATCCCACAGTTGTGATGGCCATCATGACTTTTTTGACCCCCTATGCAGTCGCTACTGTAAGTAGGTATCTTTGAAAGTTCTGACACAGCTGCTGCAAACAAATAAAACTTAGCAGCAAATTCATTGGCTCTTAATGGATATGATGAACTAACTGAACAGTAAGATTGGCTGTCTGACCTTTTAAATCCCCAGCTTTGCACTCTTGCTGGGCGAAAGGCCAGCTCTTTATGCTGCTTCTAGAGATTTCCCCGAATCATTTCGTTAAATTTTGACACAATATCAACGTAGGAAACAATTTTAGAAATCAGTCTGCAACCAGGACCCCATGGAGCTTGTATGAACATTAAACTGTTATTATCCACAAGAGCCTTTGCAAGCAGATGGCAATTTGTCTCAGTATTAATAGGCGGAGAGCATCAATCTAAGCATTTTACTTTTCAAAAGGAAACATGTTATTTTTTGAGAATACAATAGGAAGGGAGAGAGGTTTGCTCTTGGGTGAGTATGATATTTGTCTCAGCTCTCTCTACTCTGGGCTAGTCAAACTGGGTGGAGGGAAAATACTGTTCCTCCTCCTCATTTTAATTTTGTTTTTATTGTGTTTCATGGATTCTATCGTACATGTGGGTGATGTTGCAAGATATCTGGAAATAGAAAAGGAAAATGAGACATAGCAAAGTAGTCCCTACAAAGGCAGTCATTATAAAGTCATCAAATGGACTGGTCTATGCTTTAACTATCCTTGGGTTACAACCATTCGTTCAGTGACTGTTCAAAGTTACAATGGGCTGAATGAGGGGGGCTTATGATGGGTCCTCAGAATTCCAGCCATCGCAGCATCCCCGTGGTCATGTGATTGCAATGTCCAATGTTTCCTGCTGGCTTCCCACAAGCAAAGTCAATGGGGAAGCCAGCAGGAAGTCATGGTCACATGAGGTCCTCTCTTAACAACAGCAACAGGGACTGCGGAATCGCTGTCACTAAGCAACGTGGTTACATGACATCACACGTTACAACCACTTTGCTTAGTGACGGAAATTCCAGTCCCGATTGCCATCATAACCCGAGGACTACCTATATACCTACCACAGTCCGTGTCTGTGTCTGTATTTTCTACATCTCTACCCAGCTGCAATCTAGAGACTCTCAGTATCTTACCTAGATGATAAAAATAATAAAACAATCCAGGGCATAACCACCATAAAAACAGTAAACCACACACACATATGCACGCGCAGGCGCACACACACAAAATGTAAAACTACGAACCATAAAAACCAAAAGTAAAGGTGTCACAATAAAATCAGAAGCAGGCTCTCAGGAACAATTCTGTCTTTAAAAGCTTCCGAAACATTAACACTATTGATGATTCTGACCCTGACCGACTGTTGACTTTGGGAAATGGGATCCCTTTCAGCAGCCAAAAAAGATGGCTGAAAAAGATGGAACCAAGCAAATTGTAGCAAAGTGTTCCTTGAGTCAAACTCAATTCACAAAGGTACAAGAAATGGTTTGCCATTGCCTTCTTTCAGGTGGTGTTTTTGACTTCCCAGTCTAGCTGGAGCTCTGACATTTCTTGGAAGCCTCCCATCCAAATACTAACCAGGCTCAGACCTGCTTAGCTTGTTATGATTGATCAAGATTATTAGGCAATGCACATTCATTGCGATGATGCAGAAGAGTTTATTAGTAGTAGTAATGGTATAGTAATACTCCTCCCACTGAGACCAATACTAGAAATTGTTCTATCAGGGTTCTTTGTCAGAGAAAAACATTTAAATTTCAAGCAGGTGACCCAGCCCCTCAGTTCTGGCCTTGACGGTCTGAAAGTTTTCAAAGAAACAGAGACACTTCCTTCATAACGTAAGACCTTGTACCTTTGGTTGATCCAGGTGCAAAGAAAACTGTGATCCAGCCCAAATTCAGTCTGGCTCTGAAATGTGTTATTACTGCAATCCATCTTGGAGGGAATGTCAAACCCCTGCTGATATAGCAATGAAAACCAGCCTTGACCATTCTAGCTGAAAGCTCTTTATTAGAGAGGCAGATTATGAATAGCTTAATCATGTCTCTCTTTAAGTTTAGGGTGGCTGGTCATGGATTGCTTTTCAAAAGGTTTAAAAAGGGAAAGTGAACTGCGAAGGGAAAGTGGGTTTTTTTTAAATCACAGACTTTCATACAAAGTGCAAAAATGAGAGGTTGGGGGGAGGGAGAGAGAAGATATTCCAAACACAGCTATAATTTTCATGTACAGCATGAAGCTGTGAACTTTGCTCTCAAGGCACTTCATTCCCGCTACGATTTACGTTAAAATTATTATTCCTTTCTAGTTAAAACATCTTGTTTTAATCATCCCTTTCATGAAGGGGATCTGGGAGCTAATATCTGAAGTGGGCTTGCATGCAACAGAGAGAGGAGACAGCGTTCCCTATACTGCATAGACTGCCTATCAAGGCTATGAATGAAATCAAGATACAGTTTATAGTCCAAATAGTAAAGATTCCCACTAGTTAACCTTGTTGTTTTCTTATCAACAGAACAAGAATCAGCTTGCTTTCTTCCAGGATGTTTTCCAATTTCCTAGACCTGGTGTTTCCAGCTGGTCTCCCATCCAGCAGCATCCAAGGGGACAAGAACAATGGAAGTAGTGTTGCAATGTAAGCCATCATAATATGCCTGCATACATAAACAGAAGTTCCTGCAGATGCCCATACTCCCATCCAAGTATTAACCTGACCCAACCCTGCTTAGCTTTTTAGATCTAGAAGAGGCCCTCAGCCCTGACATTTTTCAACTGTCCTGTTTCCTAGTTGTTGATCCTAGGACTACCTTCTAAGTTGGCATTTTTGTCATTCTTGCAAATCAATCTTATGCCACTGGTTGTTAGGCTTGTACAGATCACGCCTTTTGTAAAGGAGCAAATGATCACCCCTCAAAGGTAAGCAGCAGTTGCAGCGATTTAAAGATTCAGCATGGCTCCTTCAAGTCTTCTGAATATACACAAACAGGCTGAAAATCCTTCCACTGGAACAACTGAGGGAACAAAGCAGTAGTCATTCCCGGTGCCAGATGAAGGCCAACTGATGCCCTAAGCCAGTGTTTCTCAACCTTAGCAACTTTAAGATGTGTGGATTTCGACTCCCAGAATTCAGTGTGACACTGATGATGTTACCTAGTTGGGTAATGACATGTCTGCAAGCAAACAACCAAGCTCAGAGAACTCCACAATTCAACCCTAAGCTACGTATGTTCTCTCCTCTTAAATCTAGTTTATACCAACACCATTCACTATACTTCTCCACACTTTTCTAACCTTGAAAAACTCCTTGCTTTCACCACATCCATATACTAATTCATGTATTACTTGTTCTTTACATTACTCATTTCTCTCTTTTTGAGAATTTCAAAACTAGATTCTCAAACCTGATAACTGCTTTTATTTATCACTTTATTTTCTCCATGACTATCACCTTGAGGGCCTCAACATTTATCTCAGTGGCTTGAACAAGTATGAAATTGCTGGTCAGGCACTGCGTAATATCATATTCAGGTCCACAAACAGCTCAACGCTCCCTAAGCTTAAGACAGGCAAGCAAAATGTGCATGGATGGACATCTTCCTTCATCATGGTCTCTTCTGGGCTTATGTTCTAGCCAGGAGCATGGAATGAGATCAAGCACCATTTTAATTTCCCACAGTAGCCCTGAAGTAGCACCGCATTGGAAGCTCTCAAGTGATTGACACAAGCATGAAACTGTGGCATTAGTCCCAGGCTGGGGTTATGGGTGAGCCATATATAGAAGCTCAAGTCTCAGCTGCTCAAGAATGATGGGAAGATTTCTCTGATTCCCTCCAGACCTCTACCCAACCTACCTTTCCCTCAATGGATTTGCCTATATTTCTTAAAAATCTGTTTTAAACAAACTGGAACTTTTTCCAAATCATTTTTGAAACTTGGATAGCCCCACTCTGAACTTCTCCATTCAAGTAAGGTGAAAGGTAACCTGCAATAAATTGGGAGCATTCGGTGTTTTGTTTTTTAACTGTAAAACCTGTGATGTAGAAATTACCACAACATATTAGCTAACGGCTTGCAAGTACCTAATTGCTTACCACCCTCAAAACATTAATTATGTTGTATGCTTTCCAATTAAATAAGATAAGATACAGCATAAATTTATTTCAATTTTCCATTAAGGAAGGAGCCCATCTGCAACTACAATACCTTATGGGGGAGGCAAAAATCTTATTATGCAAGACAGACTCAAAATATGTTTAGAAAAGAACAAGTATTGAACTTCTGAACATTTCCATTTTCATTGCAATTCTTCATTCTGCCATAAACATGACAGCACTTCATGATTCAGCTGGATGAATCAGAGTAACTTATCTAATTTGGTTTTCTATAGAAGAACAATTATCATTTGATCAGGACTGCAATCATTGTTAATAATCTAGTCTACCATCACAGATCACTGGCACTTAATTTTGGTTATTAAGATTTCCTTGAATTTTCCAGTACTAACAAACACAATACAGTCTATCTTCTGTTCTCCTGTCCATTAAGTCTCCAATAGTGCCAAGAAATGATTAAGTCAGAGCAGGGCTCTGTTCTTTAATTATGACAGCCTTGAAGAAGGCAGTGGTAAATCACTTCCATGTTGCTGTGAAGAAAACTACACAAATGTCTCCATGAAATTACCTGGAGTTAATCTATATGCTACTAAAACTCTCATTGCATTTATCTGTTTGTCTGTTTGTATCCTCAAGTTAGCCCAAACGGCATTATACCGCAACAATTTTTGAATCAAGGTACCTAAAATCCACTAACTTAAAGAATGCATAAAAAATCCAGGACCCATTACTCCTGTGGAATTGAAATTTCCACAATGTTCAGGCCAGTTTATTCACAAAATTGTGGCCATTGCAGCATCCCCAAGGTCACGTGATCATGATCTCTGATGCTCCCTGCCAGTTTCCCACAAGAAAAGTCAATGCGGAAGCCGATAGGAGGTCGGAAGTCACTCCCACTCCCACTGCTTTTTTGCCCGCCTATGGTCATTCTGTTCATCTGTTTAGGCAAGTAAATATTGACTTATTATTGAAGTTCATTTGCCACTACACTTATCTTTCTATTTATGGTATATACTCTTCTTAGATGACCACAGGACCGTCCAGCATTGGGGTAAAAAAAATATGGTCAGCCTAAAATTTAATGTTCATTCTTGTCACATCAGGCTGCACTACCTTTCTCTCAAAAGATGACCCAAAGGGCCACAGGGTTGTCTAGTCTTTACTTAAGAGTAACTTAACTTTTGCTCAGCTCAGTGGCAACACCTGACTTTGCCTAATCTCAAAAAACCTAAGCAGGATTAGATCTTTGTAGCATTTGGACGGGAGCCATCAGGAAATTCCAAGGCTGTAGACTAGACTCAGAAGTTGAAACGAGATCTTGGAAGGATCCCATGGCAACCCAAGACAACCACAATATCTGGAAAAGAAGTCAAGAGCCCTCTCCCCAACTCCTAAAATGCCTTATAAAACAACATGTTTCTGGAGATCTCCCCACATACACGCACGCGCACACACACGCACACACAAAAGGTTACAAATCTCGTCACTGAGGGAAAATGAGATTATGCAACAATAGGTTTACACACAGATAATCCTAAGCAGCTGGTCCCTGGTAGGTGCAGTCCTAATGAATCTGGTAGCACTGGATTGGGGAAGGCTGAACTCCATTTTGCACCTGGAGAGGTGGTTCATTCCTCTTTGCTGGATGCATTCAGGCATTTGGTGGGGAGTCTTTCACTTGGATTCTTGCATAAGCAGGAGGTTGGATTTAGTGACTTGAATGGGCCCTCCCAACTCTATGATGATAAGCCTGCCTTTTTTCTTCTTGGTTATAGTCCCTTGTGCAAAATATTGATATATGGAGGATCTTTCTTACAGAGACCCTCTTGAAAGGAGAAAAGAGAAAGTCCATGCCACTTGGAGACTAAGAGCTTGATGAATGCCCAGCCCAACATTCCCAGAATTCAAAACCAACCTCCTGAAAGGATCTAGGGGTGCTTGCAGCAGCCATTGGCCACTTAACTGCTCTTACTGCCCAGGTCTGCAGACAGAGGCTTCCTGGGCAGAACTGCTCTGCACCAGGAAAGGCTCCACATCATCTCTACCAGCCAACTGATGCACCTCACCAAGTCTTCTATCTAGGGCCAGGTTCTAGGACTGGTTCTGATGCTGCCTTAGAGTGTCCTGGGCACGTTCACCCAAGGGAAAGTGGTTGCTCTACCAGCAGAGAAGGCTGTCCTGCAGGCTCAAACTCTCCAAAAGGTACTTCTGGCTGCAGGTAGGCACCCAAAGGCTAACTCTAAAAACAAGAAGAGGAGACAGCCTATCCTGGCCACTCCAGACCAAAATGGTAAAATAACTGGAGTGACACCATCCAAGAATGTGTATTCTAATACAGCACAGTCTGACAGTTTTATTCATTGGGGGAGTCACACCAGTTCATTTACTATTTTAGACGGTCACAGCACCACAAAACGAGAACCCGTTTGAAACAGGAGCGCAGTTCATCCCATCTGCATATATTTTCAGATTTGCCCATCCACCACTCAGTTCTGTATAGCTTTAAGAGCAAATAACCACTTGGGGAACAGCACAGGGCTTGGTATTTATTCCTATTCAAATGTATGCCACTTTCACAGCAGAAAACCACCTGCTCTAAATAATACGTGTAGCATGACGTATTTTCCAAGTAGGCAGATGAGAAGAGGGTAAAAGGAGTCAGGTACCAGCAGTCAGGTTTAGATCCGCTTATTGAATCTAGCTGCCAACAGACCCCCCACCCCACCCCATCTCTGAAAGGCCACCCAGAATGATGTGTTGAAGAATTCTGAAAGAAAAATGCAGAGTAATTATATTGCAATATTTTTATTAAGTTAAAAACTCCATAGGCAACTGGACACATGGAACAAACACAGGGTTTTTCACACAGAGCCTGTGCCTAAGGGAGGTCAGTAATGAGTAAGTGGCCCATTCTTTAATGCAGCCAATGTATACATTGCATTAAAGCCGCCCACAATATAATCCACTTGAGGATAAATTCACATAATGCATATAAACATAATTGCATTCTATTCTTTGCTTCATAAACTTAAAACATCTACAGGAATTCCTTTTAATTTGCTGTTGGTTGCCACGTTTGATGGGCATTGTTGTTTTAAACTCTGTAGTCATTCATTTTCTCCAACTGTCTTCATTGGAGCTTCCCATCCCATTCCTATCCATCTCCAAAACCAACATGATACATTATTATTATCCTTTTTCAATCCTTTTTAAGACCTTTGGCAAGCATCCTCTGGAACTTTATTTCCTACAATGCAACTGCTCAGATTTTAACCTGATGTTAAATCTCTAGGCCTTTGTCCTAGAGAAGTGTTTGTCAACCTTGGCAACTTCAAGATGTGTAGACTTCAACTCCCAGAATTCCCCAGCCAGCATGGCTGGCTGGGTAATTCTGGGAGTTGAAGTCCACACATCTTGAAGTTGCCAAGGTTGACAAACACTGTCCTAGAGAATTTGCTTCCTTAATTTTTTTTTTTAAATAGACACAAAAATACATAGTGCCATAACACTATTTGAATTCTTTGAGTAGTGCTACTGAGGTGAAGGCATTCTACTTCACCTCATAATCCAATGTGCTGGATCAGCCACCTTGAAGTAAAAAGCTCCTACATGGTAGGAAAACACTGAAAAATCTACTGTGCAATTGATGTACATGTGAAACATCTGGTTTTATACTGCTTCATGTCCCTTCAATTACAGCAATTGAGTACATGTTGGGAAAGGAAAAGGAGAGTAATTTTGTACCCAGGAGAAGTGTAGCAACAAATCTGGCTAGTTGCTAGGAGGGCGAGGTAAGAGCAACTGAACTTGATAGTAAGGTTGAATGAATTTACATATACTTCAGAGGACAGGAATCCAACAGCCACCCAATGGCATTGACTTTTTCTTGACTTTTAAGAAAAAGACCGTTTCTGTTTCTCTTACAAAAGGCACATAATAGACTTTACGAGAATAATAAATAGTATTCTGTCAGCCTTGTCAATTGGGTGGGTCACAAATTAGGGCCGCCCAGCAACCTTCAGAATACTGGCAAAGATTCCAAGCACAAGTCAAGGGACAAATAATGGATCTTCTGGGTGCATTTGGCAGTTCTGAACCCTCTAAATGGACCCAGAGTACTGGCAAAACCAAAAGGGGAAGAGAAATCAGAATTGGTGTTCTACTGACAAGACCAATTTGTTAAATGATTCTTTTACAATTGTTCAAGCTCAGAGCCAATGGAGATGTGATCCTTGCAGAACCCTCAATTGGAAGATATGCCTGCTCCAAATGGGTGGGAAAGGAGGGATATCTGGTTAAAGGACCAAGTCAGATATTGGGGTTCAGAATATGGCTCTACACCAACCATTTACCCACTTGCAGCAAACTTGAAATATACGTTCAGAGGGTGACAAGTGATACTGATCAGAAGTATCTTGCTTGCAAATTGGAGCTCTTCCTCCTCCCTTATTTCTACATGACTACAGCAGAGTCAAGCTTAAAAACACACTAACACAGCTCATCACATCTGGTGTAGCTCTCAGCTATGAGCAACACTGTTACAACAATATGTATTTTCCCCCTTTCGGTGCAGTGCAATTTGTTTGCCAAAAAATCATGATGCATAGCAAAAAGTAACCTCAAGTTATTGTTCACAAACCAGTCAGGAAGAAGAATACAGATGCTGGATCAGGAGAAAAAAATATATTCAAAGTTATGCTCTTTACTTTAAGAACTGCAGCGTCATTGGCTCATTCTGTTAAAGCTGCAGAGTGAACACAGCTCCCATTGTTTTTTGCAGGCAAGAAAAACTGGAGGCCTTGAATTCACAGATTCGCCAAGTCAGCAATCAAAACCAAGAATATAACATCCTTTCCACAACTTTTAGGAAAAGAATTATGTCGCTATACATTCACTTTCTTCCTCCCCTTCTCCCTGCCTCTGGCTAAGGTGGAATATATCTGGGAAAGAAGTACAAGAAGGAATTCAAGACTTTAGTGAGGGAATACAGATCCCAGGCAGGATAAGGTGTGAAGTTGTATGACATACAGTATGTTGTATGTTAATGTTGTATGACACATGGATATACAGATGAATGAAAACACAAAAGGTAAAAAAAGGTCTGCAATGCAAACTCCACAACAGCACATAAGTGCATAATACAGAGAAGAACTTCCTACTTTTTTGTATCCCTCGCATCATAAGACCTGCTCTTCTGCTTGCTTTGAATTATGAAGCTCCGTGGAAACAAAGGGACCCAGACAATGACAATCTCTGACAATTTCAAGGTAAACTATTATGGCCTAAAGCAAGCAAAACAGCAGATACACCCACATTTCTTATTATTCAAGTCCTCAGCAAATTAGACAGTGAGAGAGGTTTAGGAAGAATAGGTCAGCTCCAAGTTATGAATCCCTTAACATGTAAGGTCCAATGGATTGTAATGGAATTCAAAATGATGGGTTAGGACCAAACTTTGTCATGCTTAGAATATACCCACTGAAATTTCTAAGTGGAAATCATGGCTATAATTAAGTCTAATTGCTTTCAACTGGTCTATTCTGAAGATGAATAAACTTGGATCTAACCCATTAATTATTCCAGTTTCACTCAAGGCATCTCCACATTATCAAAACTTGTTTCTGTTAAAAACAGATGAAAGCATAAAGGGTATATACATGTGATTTCCATAGAAAGTGGAATTCTGCAGAAATATTTTCATTTGCAATCCAACAGTGCTAACATACAAATATAAAAGTGCTCTATATAGTTAGAAATAAATAGAAAAATACAGCTTTTGGTAGAACTATAATATTACTCTTATGCACGCTGGGGGGAACTGTCTGTGACAATCCATAATTGTGGCTTGCCTCTGCTACAAAGTGCTAAGCAAGGTATTGCCTCTCCAAAATTGCATCATGTCAAGATTGCATCACTTTTGTCCCTTTATAGCATGTAAAGAATTTGCATGACTAAGACCTAAGTCTCAAGACATATTTCTTTGCAGACATTAGGAGAAATTACTAACATAATCAGTTTATCTTGCTCTCCTGAGATCCTGCCATAGAGGCTGTTAATTCAGCGACATCAGCGCTAATCTCATGGAGGAAAAAGTGCAGCGATGGAACTGCCTCAAGTCCTTGGCCACCTGGGGAGTATAACCCACCTGGAACCGTTTGATTTGTGTTCCATAAAACGTAAAATAGGATTTACACATACACACACAGACAATATGCATATTTTTGCATAAAACTTGTTAATCTCTGAAGTTATGTGAAGAAGATCTCAAAAGGCTCACTAAACTTTAAATAGAGAAGTTGGCATAAATTATTCTCTCAATGTGAGATGTCCAAACATGATATCAAGAAGTGTTTTTGATTTCTGGTCCCATTTGCAAATAAATACATCGCAATCCATGATGGATGCTTGAATGGAAAGGAAGAGAGATCTTGAATACGTTGCATCTACCACAGGAACAGATTCAGATGGGGGGGGGAACCCCTCTCTCAAAACCTTTCCATTTGGAATCTGTCAATCCTCTTTGGTTTGCAAACACATCCATATTTTGAAGTTCAAGAGGCCCCCAATCTTCTGACATTAATTGGCACCCCTGGCCAAGTGTGAAGTGTTGAAACAGCTTGATGACCCATCCGTAGCATTACCAGAAAGCAAGGTTGTGGGACAGATGATCTCTTTAACACTTACATATGTGCCAGCTATGAAACCGATCACACCAAGGGAGGCTATAGAAACGTCTTTGAGTATCACCCATGCGCTTAGTTTCTCCTTGTAAAAGGTGAGAATTTCAATCAGTGGTGGCATGATCAAAGCCAAAGTGCTGCTGCTTACAGCTCCGACCAGCGAGATCACGATATCCAGACGGGGGATTGATATCGCTATGGCACCTGAAAAAAATAAGAGTTCAGAAGGGAAGGTTTGTTATTACTTAGGAAATGTGGTGTCTGTATGAAGAGAAGTAGGCATCTTTGAATGAGTTGTGGCACCAGGCTGGAGGTGTTTGAGGGTCTGAAAGAAAAGCGCTACTTTGGTTTTTAGAGGTGAACAAACCTCTCCCTTCAACAGCTAAAAACAAATTAATCTCTCCAAAGGAAAGTGGGACCATGCAAAAACTTGAGCAGCAGAGGAATATGCAAGGCATCCAAAGGCAAAAACCTATGTCACCCGTTGGGGGAGATGGGCGTCATACAAATTTAATAAATCAAATCAAATCAAATCAAATCAAATAATCAAATCAAGTCAAATCATTGAATGCAATCTTCCTGGATCTCTTCATTATGTTGACTTGGAAGTTGTAGTTCCATAACTCCAGAGGCTGAACAATGATGTTCTAGAACTAATCCTACTAAGAAAAGAAATCAAAGCATTACGGAGCACAAGTTACCTTTCCTTCTTTTTTTAATGCCTGTCATTCTGTTTGATGACCTTACTGCAACTTGACACACTGTGGATCAGGCTTTAGACAACACTGGTTAAAAGGCATTCTGATTTTCTTTCATTCAAGTGAATAGTGTCCAGTCACAGATATGAAAGAAAACAGCTTCTCTCTGAAGAAAACATTGTGGATTGGAGAGGATGGAATGAATAGGAAACTCTTCAATACAATGTTGTATCCAGGCAGACATGAGATCTGCATGATATGCAATCTCTTCCCCAATTAGACAGGCCAAAAATCATACCGAGGCTCTTTCCTCATCTTGTGTCTTATCTAAGCATTAGAATATATTTTTACCACCCTGCATCTCTATCTCATACAACTTTGCAAATTAAATATAATCTAAAGTAGTTATTAAAATGGAAGGTCCTACAGTACAGATAGCTCAGATCCTAGCCATACAAACAGCTATGCCTTCTTCTAATAAATCACATTCCATTTCTTCTCTCCCATTTCAGTTTAATTCATTTTTTTTTCAACTACAGCATCTATCACTTATTAAGCATGCTCTATTCTCAATGGGCAGCTGGATTCTGAGTACCGGCCTCTTGCATTCTTCTAAGCGTATAGAAGGGTTGCCCAGTTTAAGAGCTCTTCACATACCCTCATCAGGCCTTGAAATTTGGAGGGAAGTAACTGGAATTTTCAGAAGCTGAGCAAAATCTCCCAGGGTCACTTTCTACCTCCCAAAACTGGGGAAAAAAAACACTTAATATAAAACGCAAAGCAAAAATGGAGATTCTTAACTAAAATATAGATGAAAAAGCTTGGAGAAGTAGGGAGTTTTGATGACATATCAGGAAATTTAGGAGACTTTCTATAATCTATTCATCATTAATGAAATATATCTTATTCTCTGTTCCAAGCATACTGTGGCTTGGGTTTTGTAGGTTCATCTGCCATGGAGGTGGGAGGACAAGATCATGGAGAACTTGCCTTATAGCTTATAGACAGTCTAAGTGGCCCGTGGGTGGTGGTGGAGGACGTCCTGCCATGTTTATTCTAAGGAAAAAAAACAGTCCCAGTCCAGATGCATAAAGCTCTAAAGCATAGAATTACTGAAACTTTCCAATACAGACACAAAGGATGGTGATAAACACCCCAAATATATGTATTTATTTGAACATCCTACTTATCACAATGTTTAGGGATAAATTACAATCCTAAAAAAAGGAGGAGACAAACACAGAATCTCACCAATGTTTTGTTTTTCGCCATTCTCTGGAATAGCATACCTCTGGAAATTGGAGCAGCCCTGGCTTTTCCAGATGGCCTTCAGAAGAAAGATGAATTTTGGCCCCTGCTGGAGAAGAGCATCTGCACTGATAGTTGTTTGAGTGCTACATTATTTCACATTATGTTAATTATGTTTTTAATCTAGATATTGGAGTGTAAACTGCTCAGAATCATGTGGAATTGGAGGGGCATATGCACATGTGCATTTGGCTGCATCAAAAATAAATCCTAATCATCACATCCCTATTTTGAGGCAACCAGTTTTATTGAATCACAGAGTTGGGAGGGGTTATTGTGTCCAACTGTTTGGTGCAGGAACCCACATTAAAACATCCCAGACAGGTGGCTGTCCATATGAACAAATTCCAACAAAAGAGATCCCACCATCTCTATGATTAAGAAGTCCCACTGTGGAACTGTTATGTTAGGACACTAGGGGAAAAATAGCTTCCTATCTCTGTCTTCCCAATATGTAAGATCAATATTCCATATCCTTTATTCTATGATGGAGAACGGTAATGGCTTTCTTCTGTGGAACATCTCTTCAGGTTAGTGAAGGGTGCTGCCAGATCTTCCTAGCAATTTCAAAAATACAGATGCCCATACCAGAAACATAAATACATCCAATTAAGAAGTCATCCTAACTTTCTTTAATTAGACATGAAATCCAAGTCATTTTATAAAACGCTGAGTCTGAAATATGTTTGTGTTGTATGGCAAAAACCTAGTTAATGAATATATGGAAAGCTGTAGCAACTGAGAAGCATTTATTTCAATGTAAGTTACGTGGATATGGTGGGTGGAATCATTAAACATCAGTTTGGGGCTATAATAGACTTCCTTCAATTATTCTCAAGCAATTGCAATCAAGCTGGTTTATTCATTAATTATGTTGAATTAATATACCTGAAATTTATGCTGATTATAAAAACAGGGATTTACTTAGGTGATTCTGAAGTTCCTGAAATGTAATGACTGAAAATGACCAAAAATGTATGCAGACCCATTTATCTAAAAAGGATAACAAAAACATAATACACAGTACTGAGAAATTATCTTCCAAAAGAATGTCTTTTGCTGCCTACAAAGCTTGGGGTGAGTGAATATTCCATCTTCCTTCTGTTGATGGCAAATAACTAATGCCTTCTCTATCATGGTAGCTCTCCAGCTGTGATGGAACTATAATTCCTAAAGTTCTTGGCACCATGGGCTGGGAAATCTGGGAGCTATAGTCCCAAACTTATCAAATAGTTAAGGAAAGTTGTTTTACTGCTTTTTGTTTAGGAAACTTACTATGGATTAAAATATTAATCTAAAACATGCAAGTTCATTTCATAAAAAGTCTGCTGTTAAAGTTATCATGTGTCTAGATCCTCCCAGACAAATCTAGTTTTTAGATTCTGAACACCCTGTTCCACTAAACAGCTAAAAAAAACAGCTAAAACATCTGAATGGCTTGCTGGTCTTTCAAGAAGCTGGAGCAGTCAAGACTTGCCACCACACCTTCAACCTTCTTCCTCTTCTGTGTCCACATCCTCTCACTGCTCTTTCTTCCAGTATTCTGCAATCCTTCCTCCTCTATTTGGCCACCCCAAACTAGGATCCAACCTCATTCACCCTTTCATTGTCCATTGACCATTGACCCAGCCTTCCTCCATCTGTTGTTGTTGCTGCTATTACTCAAGGGTATGGTGTTCAGGAAGAATACAGTGAGGAGTATTAATGTGTGTGCAGAAGTGCATATGAATCCTATATTTGCATATACAGTATGTATGTGGACTTTGAACAGGGAGACCCAGGTTCAAATCCCTACTTGATCACCAAGATGAATTTGGTGTCATTTCTCAATAAATAAATCTATGCTTCAAATATTTTAATACTTATTGTTCTTATACATAAATACCCCCCACCCCACAAGATGCTTAGAGGATAAACCACATTTCTTCAATGAACAACAGAGGCATCACTTTAGGGTCATCCAACGTCAATTAAAAATGTAATTTTTGTATGGTTGGACAGAAATTGCCACTCAGGATGCATAATTCTACATTGGAGAAAACTTTTCATTTTGAATTAACCCTTTCTCAACAAAATAGAAGGACTCCATCTGGACAAATGTTAGTTTGTTGTATAAAAACCTTTCCCTGTGGCATTCCCCTCTTCTGAAACAGGATATCCCCAGAGATGAAAGGTGGGGGGCATCCTTGCTATTATTTCAGAAGGCAATTTAGACCTGGTTTTCTGGGGTGGGGGGAGGCTCTGGGAATTTTTAAAAATTATTTATATTTCAAATTTGTGACCGCCCATCTCACTACAGAGTAAAAACAGAGTAAACATATAAATAAATAAATAAGCAAGCAAGCAAGCAAGCAAGCAAGCAAGCAAGCAAAAAAATAAACTTCCTGTATGATACTTCCAAGAGATGGATGTTTATTAGGTGTTAATAAACTCAGGGAGCATCGTCAAGGAATGACGTAGACAATAGGATTAGCTTCCACCAAATGACTGCAGAGGATTAAGACTATGATGAGCATTTTATTGTCAATGATTATGATTATAACTGCTATTATGTTCATTGGTTTTATTACTTGGGGTTCTAGTTTGTATTTTAACCTGATTTCTGTAATGAGGAATGTGCACCACTCAGAGATTCTTTCTGAATGGAGCTGCATATAAGCTCGAATAAATTGGAGAATTTCCATGATTCCTTAACCATAAACGATGCTGGCTGAGGATCATGGGAGATGTCAGTCTAAATTTTGAATATCCACAGGTAGCCTACCAAATTGTGGTATACAATGTAACTGCAATGTAATTGCAGTGTGATGTATGCACAATCTTTTAAAAAAAAAGACATGGCAATTGACATGCATGCACACTGACATGCCCACAAAGAAAAAGACAAAAAAATTAAATTGTAGAAATGTTTGGCACTTAGAAATTAAAACTAAGTCATGATACCAAAATCCTGGTAAAGTTTGAACAGTAAAGGTACCAATCTTACGTGCTCTGAATTTGAGTAAAATTTCACAGACATCACAACCATGCAAGGCTTGAGTTTTTTGGGGCTTTGAAGAAATTGCAAGCAAGAAAGATGTTTTAGGAAAGATCTGAAAACTTACAAAACTAACAAATATATTTTAAAAGGACTTAGGTTAAGAGCCTTGCAGAAGGGCATTCTTGGGTGGTATTCCCTGCATACACTCCCTCATCTTCCTCACCAACAGCCTATAGTGGAGTACAGATGTGTGAGTGCGTAGGAATCAAAAAGTTGGTAGACCTATAGACTTAGACTCCTTGTGCTAAGAATCTGAATCCCTAGGAGAGAATCAAAGATGTTCTTCAAATGGTCATGGTAGATCGGAGCCCAACTTGGAGGAGTATTCTCATCAAAAAGAGAAAGGCAACCTTGATTTAATATATTTGTACCATAACTAGCCCTCCACTCAATGGAAGGCAAGCATGAATAAGTTATTCATGGTATGAAAAAAAAACCCAGCCATTGTCCTTGTTCATTTTTAGGACAAAGGAATTCCTTCTCTATGGAACAGCATGAAATGAACCTGATAATTTCAGCCAATATATTTACATACAGCTGTGGTGTTCTACACCAAACATTTTTTTTTTTAAAAGATATATTTGGAGAGGTAAATATAATTCTCCAACTCACCCATTCTGTGTCACTTTATTCTTCATGACTCATATTGTTTATTTTTCAATTGCAATGACTTGCCATAACAACTCCTCTCCAAAATTACACATACCACTTGAGTTTTGCCGACACCCCAAGCTGACAAGGAGAAATATTTTATCCTCCCTCCTCCAGTATATTTCTTTCAGAGGACTGAATGGGTAGCTCTGTTCCTGAGCTGTTATTTTCTCAAGAGCAACATTAACCTTTCCCCAAGTTAATGTCACTGAGTACTTCCGCAGTTGTTAAAGCATTTGACACCAACAATGGTTGATGTTCCTGGTAACAGAAATTGCCATCAATCAATCCTTTTGGACAGTCAAGTGATATATTAATGGCTAGAGAGGTTATAAATTAAAGCAAAAGGGGCAACCGAGCGTGGGTGAGGGCACAGAGAAAGATCAGCCCACAGGAACCTTCTTATAAGAGCAGTTCAAAGATGAGGCAATCATCAATAATTTCTTGATGGGATTCCATGCAAAGCATAGCTGTACTGAGAGTAGGGGGGGGAAACACAACAAAATGACAGGCCTTTTATTAAGAAAGAATGTAAGTTGAATAAATCTCATAAGCATCTCATAAATAACCATCTCCTGATGCTGAGATATCTTAATCCCTTTCAGATAGGTATCCAGGCCTTCCTTGGAAACCAATGGATTGTGTTTTATTACTTAAGTGAAATGGCTTGAAATTTCAAACTATTTTGCAGATTTTCAAGCTCTGAGGCTTTTTTTTTAAATAGATAAGTAACATCAGAATATAGATAAGGTAACATTATAGCTACTGGTCTATAGCAGGTAGCAGCATCCAACTGACTGTGGCTTAACTCCAGAAGATAAGGAGAATTAGAGAGTGTTAGCATTTAGATTAGAAATCAGCAGGAAAGGCCACGGGTGTGGGCTAGACTAGGAAGTTAAAAAAATTCCCATTGGACAATGGCAAACCACTTCCATAATATTGCCGACACCACTGCCCTCAAAAAATAGCTTCTGGACGTTTAGACCATAAAATATAAAAACATGGTGAAAACATAAACACCAATAAAAAATAACAAAAATAAAAACTGGAGAGCCAGTTTCGTGTAGCGGTTAAGGTGCTGGCCTAGAAACCAGGAGACAGTGAGTTCTAGTCCAGCATGAAAGCCGGCTGGGTGACTTTGGGCCAGTCCCTCTCTCTCAGCCCAACCTACCTCACAGGGTTGTTGTTGTGGGGAAAATAGGAGGAGGAAGGAGTATTGGTATGTTTGCTGCCTTGAGTTATATATGAAAAAAAGGCAGGATAAAAATCTTGAAAAACACATACACACACACAAAATGTCCATAAAACAATAAACATAACGATGACTCCTTAGCTCCCCAAAGGTCTTTTATAAGTCTTGATAGTTTAAAACTTCTAAACTGTAACTATTGTGGGCAGTGCAGAAATATAAGACAATAAGAAAAGCAGTTCTGTTTTTCTGAAAGATACAGTTGGCTGCTTTTCCCATTCTTCTTTGGTTAACTCTTAAATAGTTCATTATTTACAGTCTAACAGGTTACTTTAGATATGACTCTCAAATATTTAAATATCTCTTCAAAGGGCCCTGACGTCAAGAAGAACAAAGATGGCGGAGGCGACCCAAGGCTGGCAGAGGAGGATTTAACAAACAGAGGACTTCCAATGGTTCAATACAGCACACTTCCAGCATGCTCCTTAACAGCCCTGTGGGTGGAAGCTCCTACTGATGCTGCCATCTATAACCCTAGTAATTAAGGAGAAAAATGGCAATAGGACAGGCCAGTGTTTCTCAACCTTGGCAGTTTTCAGATGTGTGGACTTCAACTCCCAGAATTCCCCAGCCAGCAAGGCTGGCTGGGGAATTCTGGGAGTTGAAGTCCACACATCTGAAAACTGCCAAGGTTGAGAAGCACTGGGATAGGCAGACCATCCTCCCCAGTCATCTTTCCTGGGCCCCCTTAGAGAAGCTACAGAAATGCCAGTTCAGCCATCAAATGGTTAGAAAGCAAGAGAACATCAGTAATACTGAGGAAGGCTACTTGAAAGTGAGAAAAGCTATAGGAAGCAAAAGCAGGCCAAGCGAAATAAGGAGAAATGACATACTCAACAGTCCCCTTTGTTCTAAAACACATAGCCTTTTGTTTTCTCAAATCATGTCTCTGTCGTTCCACCTTCCTTATCTCCCTCTTCCTGACCTCACAGATTATACTTTGATATGCATAAGCCAGTATAAAAAGGAGTTGCATCTTCATCCATTTTTAGGTGGGCTACTGTGTGGCCTCCAGGTATCAAAATAAACATGAAATGCGCTTCAAAAAAAATAGGTCTGTTACTACAAACTCTAGTGGAGACATTTCTCCTATACCAACAACGGCAAGCTTAAAGTCACAAAATGGATCATTTGAATATACATGGTTGGTCTGTTTGTTCAAGCAACGCCACTCTGAGCCCATCTTGAACTGGGAAACGAATTACCCTCTTGCTTGCAAGAGGAGAAAGGATTTAAAACTCAAAGGTCCAGTCATGTGAAGTGGTAGGCTTGCAGTGCGCTGTTTCCCAGACTCGCTCTTCTGGAGCAGCTAATTTGGAAATATTCTGTTGGCTGCATTCTATAAATGAGAAATAACTAGTTTGTCCAGCACGAATGTCCAAAAATCTCCTGTCAAAGCTAATTAAAGGGTTCTCACTTCTCCAGCAATGACATCACTGTGAGGTACCTAGAGATGTCCTAAGAGTCTCTGGATAAGTATTTCAACTGGTCCACGGAGTCCAAATGTCCATAATACCTTCCAACTGCTACCCACTACTACTACATACAGTGGTACCTCGGTTCACGAACTTAATTCGTTCCACAATTCTGGTCATGAGCCAAATTGGTCGCGAACCAAATCAAATTTCCTCATAAGGTTCAATGTAAATAAGGTTAATCCGTTCAGACCCCTACAAATGTGGTCGCCAACCGAATTGGTCGCCAACCGAATCAAATTTTCCCATAAGGCTCAATGTAAATAAGGTTAATCCGTTCTGAACCATATGTATTTTTTTTTAACCACAAAAATATAAAACAAAGTACAGTACAGTACAAAGAGAGAGAACACTAACCCTGCTTGAGGCGACACCAAAAAGCTTCACAGCAAATGTCTGTCTGCGACCGTGATCTCGCCGAGAGGAAGCCACGACTACGTGTCAGAGCAGGGAAGATGGCCACGGGTCGTGTTCGTCACGCGAATGGAAGCAAAAATTTGCAAACGCTGCTGTTTGCGAACCAAATTGTTCGCGAACAGAAGCGTTTGTGAACCGAGGTATTACTGACTTATGGATAGCATTAGGATTCAAACCTTTGAAATACTGAATTAAGACCAGACACAACGTCCCATATGAAGGAGCGCAGCAGAGGCCTCTGGTAGAAAACTGCAATTTTGTCGAAATGACAGAACATACAATGGCATCGCAATGCATGTGTGGCATTCTAATGCAAGTGTGTACAGAAAGGGGTGGGGTTTGCACTACAACACGTGTCTGATCATTTACCAGCCCTGCCCATCTGCAGATGCCCATGAGATCCCAGAACTTTGTCTTCTGAGGCTCCATGTCCTAGGGAGGTGACAGAGAAATTCCTCAGAAAAATGTATTATGCAATAGGACTCAGTTCTGGAACAAATTTCTTCTTTGCCGGCCTCCAGGCAGTAAGTAAAAAGTAAATCCCTGAGAATGCTGTATCTTAATATCAAAGGATTCGCCTTTTTTACTATGATGTCTGTAATTTGGGTGCTGTCTGAGTTCTTGGAGAATTTGTCCAGGTTCTTTTCAAGGTATTATTGTAAATCGCCCTAAGGGCAGAGGGGGAACTGAATAATAGGGGGAACTGAATAATATCCTAAATAAGCCAATTAAGATTACAGCATCTATATGGAGGTCTTACAACTTACCCAGAGCAGATTATAAAATAGTAAAATAGTAAACATATATTTCAACAGTCCAGAGTATAAAAATATGAATTATGGAATTATCCAATAGGCTAAAATAAAGTTCCTGCCTCACCCCTTTAAGATTTTACTTATTTCTCTTCATAATTCCACACACACACTCCTTCTCACTCTTTGAACTTTATCATTTCCCCACTGGTCTTCATTCTAATTCTACTGATTCTTAGTGCCTCCATTTCCACCTCTCAGTTACACTGAGTTACACTGACTCTTCAGCCACCATTTTCTTCTGACAGCGTGGGTTATCATTTGGCAGCCAAGTGCCACACTGCATGGTGGGCTGAGGGCTGCAAAATCAATGAGGCCATGTCCTACTCGTGAGCCAGACTGGAGTTTTAAGGGTTTTTTTTGGATCCTTTGTTTTTTAATTGTAATATGCCTCCTTCTAGTGCTTATACTACAGTTTTCATGTTTCCCGCTTCAAAAGAGCAGGAAACTTAGCTGCGGGTTTTTGTTTTTTTTTTAAGCAATTGTGGTCCAGGAAGACACCAAGGACCATAGAGATGGGACTCAAGAGGCTGCAAGTCGCTCACTCCTGCATTATGACACCAGCTATTAATTTTTCTTTCACTCTCTCTACTGTTATAGACCCTAAGTAAGAACTGCTTCTGACCCATCAAAACCTATTTCTGCAGATGGAGCACAACCTGGTGATCTCTCTGGCATCCTTGCTTATTACTGCTGGTAGGGGTTCCAGCTAACCACAATCCAGTTCAGTCCGTGTCGATTCCAGCACTACTAATGCAGGTGACATTGAAGAGCATCATTAGGTAGGCAGTGACTGACCTGGAGAGGCATCTTGGGGTACTGATGGAGACCTCATTTAAAACATTGAACCACTGGCTTGAGTCATATATAGTACCAAGACATGGTTCAACTATGGTTTTGTTGAATAAGCCACAAAGGGGGGTTCTCACATCATGCCAAATCACTATTTACAAGCTCCAATGGTTGAGCTAACCCAATCTACTCAGGCAAAACCAAATAAGCCATGTTAAGGTTTTGTAGCAATGGATGGACATAGCCAATGTGTGGCTGCTGTAAAAAGAGCAGGCTTCATGCAGTAGACAGAGAAGGGTTCAAAAGTCGTTTCACATAAACACTGATCCACTTGAAAGAAAACTTAGAGCCTATAGTCTTTTTTGTCAGCATCTGGTTTCCTCTAGGCAACAAGTACAATCAACCATGTGATTTCCCAAAGCAAGTGGACCAAGAAGGGTTCTGCAGTGTGATTTCACATTGCCAACTTTTAGTGCCTGAGAAGTTCAGCTAACTTTCATGCTTAAACATTTTCTGTGGTTCAGTTGAGGTTTTCTATGCAAGCATCTAAGCAACAAAATCAAGACAAGGTTTAATTTCCTCCTGCAGCAATATATAATTAAAAGAAGACACAAGGAAGAATTATCGGAGGAGTTGCAGAGACAGCAATATGATGCTTCCTGAAGAGTTACCAAAGGACTTTAAGCCTAAATTATTGCACTAACCATTCGGATCCTATAAAGATTTCAGTTTCCCCACTATAAAAATTTCTCAATGCTCTAAAACATAATTCTCTATGCTTTCTCCCAAATCTTTTAGTGTAGTTATCATAATAAACCATGGTTTATCATTATGGGAATGAGCTAGTCAATCTTGCCCATTCCCTGTCTGTTCTCTCCTCTTCCAGTGTGTCTTTAAAGAGATTTTTAGCCAGAATTCAGCTTGGTATGCCAGGGTCAGAGAAACATCAAGCCTCAGTTAATGGGAAAGAATGAAGATAAAGCTTCAAACTAGTATTTTTGGCTGTGTGTATGAATATGTATGAATTTGAGGTTCATGCTATGCCTTAATTCAATTTGTTTCAAACAAACTTATTCAGATCCAGAAGTAACAAAATGCGGCTAATGAAAAAGATGAAGTGCAAGTTTTCAAAGTGCTCTTCATGGGGAAGAATGAGAGTGTGCAAGCCTGATAATAATTTTAATTAATTCCCATCCAAAGTAAACTATGGCTTCTTTTGCCATATGAATGCAATGGTAGTTAGAAGGCAAAACGTGCCATGCCAACAGCAGTTTGCAACGTGAATCCAGCACAAAAGTTTGGGAACTTGCCTCTTCTTTCTCACTGGAAGATCTGAAGCCCTGTTTTAAAAGTCACACAGATAGAATTACGCACTAGCAAGAATCATGCCCTTTCCCAAACTGATTTTGGTTCAGAAGGCACTCATTGTTGAGATTTGCCTATCTAGACAAGTATTCCAAAAGCAACAAAGGAAAAAACAAACGTCTTTGCTTCTTTCTCCCTGTTTCTCCAGAGAACACTATTTCTACAGCTCTTTCAGTCACACAAGAGCTGAAGGCCTATTTAGAACTTTAGCTAACACAAAGCTTCTTTGGCACTTCCAAAGAGCAAATAAAAATTAAACCTGCGTGAAACACTTCTGCTCAGGGTTGCAGTCAGCAAGACTTGTTCTCCTCTAGGATATTCAATTCCATTTCTTCTCGCTTCATTCTGTCCCTCCCTCTGCATGTCACTTATGGCCAAGTACAAGCCACCAGTGTTCCAAACCTACATCCCACTTGCTTCATTACCTTCAGCTCTGCTGAAAAACAGGAGATAGGCCAAGCCTTGTGTCGCAGAACTTGTGAAAAATTCACTGTTCCCACAATGAAGCTGGGCCTTGACAGGAATGCCAGTCATTTCAACAATAAAATTACAGAAAAGTTTCAGGAATTGCTTATACTGTATTCCATTAGAGTCTGGTGGATGGGCCATCTTTATCAGCCACCAATCTTCCCAACTTCATCAGCTCCTAAAGGTCAACATACTGGAGTTAAAATCACAACATTCACCTGTTCCTTTCTCTAACCATTGTTGAAGGACCAGATTCAAGGTAATCTAGAATGATTAAGGTCAGGATGCACAGAGACAGTTTCATAATTGCCATGACAGTGATAAAATATTCCCAGGTTCCTGCTATGCAAAAACTTGGGCACAGAGACTACAAGTGTTTTACTGACATCCATTTTCTACCTTCCATAGTTTCCCCTCAAGAGATAGGCCCAGCAAATCAGATTTTGAATTGGGGGGAGGGGTTTCAGGAATAAAATGGGTGTCCTGCAGATGCTTAGAGCCTATATCACCTGCTAGAGTGTAATGGTATGTAGGAATGGCCTTGGGAGATAGGATGAAGAGCCACAGACTAGTCAACGGTCAGACAAGTGGCAGCTGAGTCCGCAGAAAGAATGTGGGCATGGCAAACATCTCAGAAGGTTCCTCCTAGTTTCTTGGACTATAAAGGCAAGGGGGGAGAGATGTACTTTCAGACTTGCGAGACTGATATCAGCCTGGAGAGGTAGTCCAGACAAGAAGGACAAAAAGCACCCCCAGAAGTACTAGCTTTAACTTTATTGTATTGTAAGGTTACACCAACAGAATCTTACAAGTCTGAAGACCTAGCTCTCTGGAGAAAGCTGTAATGCTGCAAAAGGTAGAAGGAAAAAGAAGAGGATGACCAGCAGCACGATGGATGGACTCAATTACAGTGGCAATGAGGGCACCTTTGGAAGACCTGAAAGACCAGATTAGGGACATAATATTATGGAGAAAATCTATCTCTGTAATCACTAAGAGTCAACACCAACTTGATTGCGCGTGATCAATTAGTCTACAACTACTCCATCTTCTTGGTGTTACATTAAAGCCTCTTTCTCCCCATCCAGACCTTAATAGCCTCCAGGCACCAGGACCAAACTTTGACCTCATCTCCACCTTAGCCTGGGTAGAGATGCATAACTGGATTATGGGTATTGATGATACCCCATCCCATGCCAATGGATGGCCTCCAGTGCCTCCAACCTTTTCAACCCTCAGATTCCACCCTTCACTGAAAAGTTGTGTGGCTCCAGAATGTTCATATCACAATCCTCTAGGGAAATAATCCCATATTTAATCATACAAATCCTTTCAGATTTCCCAACTAAAAGTTCCAGAGCTCATCTTAGAAATTAGAAACTGCTTCCTATAAGGGGAGTGCTTTATAAACCAAGAACAAATATCTTTACAATCTATTTTAATATACATTATTTATATGTTTACCCAATTTTGCAATTAAAAATTCTAAGAGTAGTAAAATGCCAGTGATCTTTATCACAGTTTTGCTATTATTACATTGATATTATTATGTTGGGATTATTTCTGTTGGCTCATATTTTTGTAAACTGTCTAGAGGATCTTGGCAGTTATAACTAAATCCTTTTAAGCAAATAAAGCATGAGGAAGTCTGCCAAAAAGAAAGATACAACATTGAAAATATTTACATAGATTACAAGTGAAAAACTCAAAAGGGAAAACAGAAACTTTTTACAATACCAACCAAAGAAACAGAAGAAAAATTATAGCAAATAAAAGAAAAGCAAGTCTGGAATTTGAAATTACCAAGCAAATTTACATAGCAGAAAATAAATTATGCATTATATTGTAATTTTCTGCTATTTCCCCCAGCAGAATGACTAAAATGAGAAAGAGAGAAATGAAAGTGGACTAAAAAGTGAATCCAAAAGACAAATACTGTATAATCAAATGACACATAAGGAAGGCCTTCTTCAACTGAGAGTCACAGTGACCTCTTCATCTTCTCTGGCCTGCAACCTAATCATATGAGATTTCTTCCCTGTCTTGCTCCTTCTTTGCAGCCATTGTGGTTTTTAGCATCAGCAATGAAAGGGAAATTAGAATGCTTAGCGAATAGCTGAGCTGAGCAGCCTTGTTAACAGGTTAACCTCTGAACTCAAGTTAACAAATCGGTTGCTGTGTTCACACAGTAAGCTGTGTTCCAGCAGTATTCACAACAAGACAAGAGCACTGCTGCACTTTCCTTTTGCAGCCTCACCCCTTTCGAACGTGAGTTGTGGTATGCAGCACCGCAGTGCAACAGTATGATGTTGCTTTCGTCATTTCAACTAAGCAGGAAGCTTCCACAGACACCCATAACAGGCTATGCTCAAACAAATCTTATTAGAGATGAATGGGATGTCCTAGTTTATAAAACCACACTAAGAGAACGGCCGTGTTTCCTGGGTGACTCTGGGCTAGTCACACACTGTCCAACCAACCTACCTCACAGGATTGCTCTTCTGTGGAGACAAAATGAAGACAGATCCTTAGGTGAGCTGCATTGAGTTCTTGAAGAAAGGACCAGATATAAATCTAACAAATGAAAACATGCTGAACCACAAACTATACAATCCAATTTTAGGCTAGTTCTAGTGTGCAGTGTGAACTTGGTGTTTATGACCTGGGTAGGGTTCTGTGTGGTTAGTCTAAAAAGGCTAAATGATACAGAGGTGAGGGTCATCCATGATCTACTTTTACCTCACGAAGGCAGATAATGAAGTGAGTTTGATCTACCAAAATGGATTCTGCTTCCATTTCAGAAACTTATAACAGCAGATGGGAGAAATTCTAACCAATCTATTCATAATTCAGAAACTTTTTACCAAGGGATGAAAAGGTTAATATAGTTTAAGTCAATCTAAGAGAGGCAGTATTATAAACTGGGAGGTCACATACTGTATGAGACAGGAATTGCTTGTGGATTTAATATGCATTTTTATAGGTTGAATGCAAAACTAAAATGTTGATTGCTTTTATATTTGATCAATACAAAATAATATATAAGAAGTATTATATATTTTAAGTTACATCTTTTTATCTCCATCAAAATGAATAGCTCATCCAGAACTTTTGACTCCATTTTTAGATAACTTGAAATAGAACTATGAAATAGAACTACGCAGGAAGCAAAAATAAGCCATTAGAATGGGGAAAAGGAATAATAACGCCTTGGGAGCACAAAGAAGTTATGAGTAATAAATATAATTTTGTTCCCAAATCTTCCAAGTGCAGTTCTAATCCAGCCAACTCAAGATTCCAGGTCATTCAAGATCATCTGCCATGTTAGTTGAATATGATCTCACAAAGACTGCTCTTTTGTGCAAAATGAGGCATGCTTACCAATAAAGGAATTATATGCATTTCTCACTGCACATTCTAATTACATGCACTTCATTTACATCACAACATTTGGTTTGCATGCAAATCAAAGCATGATTGCTTTGCTTGGATGCAAGCTTCTCTGTAGTCACCTTAGAATTTTCACTCTGCACATAGTTCAATTTTTAGAAAGGTGATGGACCACACCATAAAAAATATTTAATTTCATGGCTTTGGGATGTTCCACACCAAGGGTGGCCTTTAAAATATTGGAGAACCACAACTTGGAGACCAGTTAAGTTGCTTACACCTATGGTATTTTTCCAAGAATGCCAAAAATGATTTTTCTCCAACATCAGTTCCCTGGAAAAAGTCCCTTTGTTCCATCAGTACACACTAGTTTACATACATATAGATACTACATAATCCTATTAAATAGGATTTGAATATCATGTCCCTTACCAGCATCGACTGTGCAATTTGCTAATTAAAAATGCAAGAACACCAGAACTAAATTTAATATTAAAATTTCTGCCAAGATAAAAACAACAGTGAGTAACTTTCACAAACTTGGTAATTCTGCACAAGTCACATAGTTGCAAGAGACGCAAACTAATTTAGGTTCCTCTTTCCCCAGGTGATTGTTATTCAATATTTTTTTTTACACTGGTTTCATTGTAAAAAGAAAATCTCACAAACTTCTTTTAACATGAATTATTCAGGTGTCATTTTTAGAATAAGCTATTTCTCAAACTCTTGCCCCCCCCCCCAATTTGATCTGCAAAGCATCCATTTTTTTATATTTCAAGAGTTGTCTTTTTTAAAAAATAACTGTTTATGTTTCAGAATGTGAAAATGAAAGTTTGAGAAACAAAGGAAGGAAGAGGAAACAGACATGTGAATGTATGTGGGCATACATGTATGTTGAAAAATGATGGTGATTGACAGATTGATTGAATTTCTAGGCTGCCCAATTCCAGAACAACTCGGGGTGGTTTCACAAGGTCCAAACACTTAACTGCTTGACGTGTTTCTAGAGCAGCTTGGGTGATCTGGTTTGGGGATCAAACTTCTAAAACAGCACTTCCCAAGCCTTTTTTGAATGCAGATCATCCAACACATGACAGTGAACATACTCTAGATCTAATTTTCTTGTTGGAACAGAGGCAATGTGACCTGAAGTTGAGGGAAACCACTGTCACTCTCTGTTGGCCCTAGAATTCTCTGGTGCTCCCCCACCGCAGGGAGGCTAGACCTATTCGATCAATCTGCCCAGGTGATGGATGGACCCAGTAAGGTTCCAGAGGGAGCTTGGGGTTCTCCCTGAAGGTTTGGTGCATGGCCAAACCAAGGCTTTGGTTATTGCCTGGAATGAGAGGGCAATGGGTCTTTGGACTGGATTTCACCCATGCAACCTCTCTTTTCCTGCAGGTTTCAGAACTCCCATTGGTTTACCAAAGAGGTGAAGGAGATGAAACCATTGAAGAGACATCTAAATGGTTACATTCACCAGGCAAACACCTCTCCCAAGTTAACCTTCAGGCTAGAAGTGATATCTGCAGCAATTTGCATCTCCTGCTTATTCCTGTTTCCAACAGCTTCTTTTACTTTTATTAGCAAATGTGAAATGACTCACCCAATTCGCAAGTAATAATTTAGGAATATTAGGCAAATAATATGGCATAAGTAATTCTTGCTGGTCTTTTAAAAAGCTATTAAAACCTGGCCTTGACAACAGGCCTTCAAAATGGATCTGTTATGAATGTCGTTCCTGCTGGTAGTGTGTGGTTTTATTTGTACGTTCTTGTATTGTTTTTCTGAAGGGAAGTGTAATTTGATGTTTGTTATATATATTTTTTACCATATTTATGGAATAGGGTACATGTTATTCAGACTCTGAAATGATTGAAGCCGCATATAAGCCAAGTAAGAAAGCAAATGCAATGCAATATGTGAGAGTGAAGACTTCAGGCAGACTGCATGTTTTAAAAAAACAAAAAAGAATATTGTGAGGAATGGATTCTACAGCATCCATTCCTGAACTCAGATCTGCTCAATATATTGCTATTAGTTTCAAGAAGATCTTAATACATCAAGTTCATTGGCTCACCAACACAACAGGCAAAGATCTCCTTCCTCATGATCATTCCAATTAACCACAATATAGAACTTCATCCTTAACATACGGACATAACATAATAGAGGGAAGCCATGCAAACATGAAAAGAAGGAAAATAGTCCAATAAAAAGGTTCCTCCCCAATGAGCTTCACAGATGTGATTTGCGGAATTTAAACAAGCTGAGGAAATGCTCTGACGATAGCACTACCAAATGTGCCCCTCCCCTTTCACCCCTTTGTGGACACTGCTACGGATCAACAATACTAGGAACATGGAAGAAGCATGGCAGAACTTCGAAACATCCCCCAACAGCTAGCGGCCAGGGACATATCCTACTTCTTGCAATCAGACATCAAGGAGCCAAGTCAACAGATACTCTGAATTTGTAGGCAGCATAATACAAGGCCACAATGGTGGAAGAACACACAAAAACCATTCATACTTCAGAGCACAGTGTGCTGTCCTTTGTTAAGAAGCATGCTGTCTTAATTTCTCCAGCTATTAAGTTTAAAAAATGGAAGAAGAGAGATTAAATGAACTGGCCCAAAGGTTAATATGTAGTATACAACAAGATATTTCTAAGCTATCCAAATGTGCATAACTATATACTAAGTATTCTGGCCCAATAACTTTGGTTATTGGTGCATCAGAAGTAGAACAGATGCTTTCATGCCTTAAAGAGCTGTAGAGCTGTACCTTTAGCCCCACCCATGAAAGCTCTGGCAAAGCAGCAACCAACATTGCTCAGGCCAAACAGAACAACTGTGTAAACAGGGAGTCAGTGTATTTCAGCCTCCAGACTGGGAAAAAAATGGCCCAAAATCCATTGACTCAAAAGGATGGGAGGAAGAGGCTTAAGTTTTAAACTGTTAAGGCTGAATATATATAGGGTTTATCACCTGTGTTTTGCACCAGGCAGATCTTCTGAGTATATGTGCCTTCTTTCCTGTCTGCAATAAATTAAGTTTCTAGTAGTGTTGAGTCTGGAAGCCTCTGCTATTATCTAGTTCCTGAATGGAAGGTTTTGTTCCTGGGGAGTAGAGGTTAATAGTTGCACCTCGCATGAAGTCTGACAGCAGGTGACTTTGGGCCAGTTATGATCTCCCAGCCCAGCCTAATCCACAGGGTCATTATTGTCAGCAAAAAAAAATAGAGGAAGGAGTGTTATGTGTGGCACTTTAAGCTCCTGAAGGAAAAGAGGGATGTAAATCCAATGAATAAATAAACACAGTTCATCACAACTACCATCATAGCAGTAACATGGGCACATGAGGTAGAAATACTAATGGATATGGACCTCCACCGATACCTTATTGGCCTACAAGAGACTCCACATATTAGGTCCACACTACGGCTTTCCTATTTCAGACTTGGAGCAAAACTGCCATATGAGATTAGGCCCTAGACTATTAATGGCGAACCTACAACACATATGTCAAAAGTGACACACGATGCTGTTTTGGGTGACATGCCAGATTCACCAGCACCCGACAACTATTCTCCCTGTCTGAGTTAACAAAGAAACTGAGTTTGTTTTACTCATATTTCATTTTTGTAATTATTTGACGTTTCTTTATATAACACATAGAACCACACGATTGGATTGTTAATTTTTTAAAATAAATGAATATGTGAAGAATTGTTTTTCTTTTGTTCACGGGGGTGTGTGTGTGTGTGACATGCCAGCAGAGTCAAGTTAGGCATTTTCCGAATTTTTGACACACCAAGCCCAAAAGGTTCGCCATCACTGCCCTAGACGAAAAGCCTGACTCTATAGCTTCTTTTTACACACGTGGCTCTTTTCAGTGAGCAACATGGCCTCACGATGACACAGTTTAAAGTTGAGCTAGGTTTAAGTTCATAGCCATCTCAGAGATTACTTACTAATGATTCCTCATGCCTAAGCTGACATTCCTCATAAGCATTGAACTACAACTCTCATCTGCCTCAACCAGGCAGCTGGCTGAGAATACTGGGATTTGTAGTTCAGCCAATGGCTTGGGAAAGAGTCAGATGCATGAAGGTTGGGAAAGGATCTATTGTAATATCATCCTGTATACAGTGAAAATGTAGCCAGAGATATAATGAAAATGTCCCAGCCTACAAGAGACAGGTAAATAATATGAATTTTAATAAATCTTCCTCAAGGAGGTCAAGTTCATATAGCTGATATGTTAGGTACATTCACAGAGAGAGAGCGAGACAGAGGGAGAAGACTTGAACTCTACATTTAATCCATTTTTTTCCCCTTTCTGCCCATCGCACCTGGAAGAACCCCACATTAAGCCTTTGTACTTACAGGTTGAGCAGACCAGAAGCACTCGCACAATCAACTCAGAGATCATCTTCAGCTTCTGCTGCACTCTGGCTGCTACAACTGGAATGATGATCTCGGCTGGAACGTAGAACTGAATCGAATAGGTCACAAAAATCCCAAAGGAATAAAGTATCTTGACCATTTGGTACAACCTGTGAATAAAACATATTCACAGATTTGAACAACATCTGTATCAGTCTAAAGATGATGAGGACAGTCTGTTACAAGGAAAAGGAACTATTGCAAATTATATTTGGTGGACTCTCAAATAATTTGCTCCTTTGGTTCACAGTAGGGATGTGCGCAAAGCAAAAAATGTGTTTTGCTCTGCCTTTATGCAAAACACATTGGGGCTTGGAACTTCAGCCAGACCATTCCATGTGGTCATCATCATCTCTCCAGAGCCAAACCCAGATAATTTAGGGTAATTCAGGTTTCAGCCAAAACAAATTGGGAAGAACCCTAAAAGGCAACTAGGCAAGGTTGGTATGTTTCTCCCCTCCTGTTTGCAAAGCCTATGAATCAGCATGCCCACCAATCTTCCCAGTGCTTTTCTCCCCTTAGTCACTGCTGACCTTGAATTCAAGCATGGAAATCTGGCCCCCCTGGGCTCATCCAACCCAATCTTCCTTTATCTTCCTGCCTGCTACACCACATCCATCTGGTGCACCCATTCAATCTTTCTGTCAATGAATATTTTACTTGTTCACTGCTACCCATTAATCACCCAGCACACCCAACAGATCCACTGCCCTATCTCTTCACCACCAGGTTTTGCACTCACCTGACCCATTTCCCTGGTGCCACATGCATTCATTACCCATCGTTGCCCTGCCCCAACCAACCCACCTTTCCAAAACTGCACACCTTCCTTTCCCACCACTACTTCTTTATTGCCTACCTTTTCCCCACTGTTTCCCACCACACAACACCTCTGCCAGAAGATGCATATTCCAGGTCCATGAATGGACAAGGCATACATGCTTCACTTTGGGGCTGGACCTCCCAATATTGTCAAATCTGCCGAACAAAAACTAGGTCTGGAAGAAAACAACCTAGATGTGTATTTTAGTTTTGTGTGCTTTCTGAGACATATAGCTGCCTTACTGGTTCTAGTCAACCTTTCTGCTCTGACCCAACAAAGCAACTGTTTCTTGAAAAGCTGTGGACTATGGATGTGCAAAATGTTCCATGCACGGATCAGGCAGTATTGATAAGAGAGGATTCCCACACTGATAACCTGGCTAGAAACTCTTATGCAAACAAAATCCAAAGGCAGATTGGTTTGCCTTCTCAGAAGAGACTGAAATCGTTCCCATTCTAGTAAAAGTGCAAAAAAAAGAAAAAGGCCAGAATCTTTTTAATTGTTTATAAATAAGTTCCATATTTAAAAGCAGGTTACTTGCTGGAATTCTTATCTTCATTGTTGTCATTTTGGTTGTTATTATTTTGGAGGGAAGGGTATCATTCCTCTAAATCAGCCCATCTCTCCCTCCTCATTTGTTTAAAATCAGATCTTCTTTTCTTCCCTTTACAAGACTCAAATCTGTTTTCAAACTCAACATCTTGAAAGAAATCAATGATGTATAAAAATTAAAAACCTCTAAAGCAAATATATAAAAATGTTACAACAGTGATATCATTAGGGATAGAGCAATTAATCATCTTCTCCTTTTGGGGGGGAGGTCTAGAGTTTCTTCCCCACAACCCCCCCCCCAAAAAAAATAGAGACCAGTGAATGGAATCCCCATGTCAAGTTTTAAAGTATTTCAGAATTACTAGAGTAGCTTAAGTTTTATCACTGCTTGTAGAGAGCCTCCCACAAGAATACTGTTGGCAACTATCAGAGATAAAAAGGTCCTCTTATCTGTGCATGGAAGTGCTACAGTACACTCCTACGCACCATTATTCAAAAGTGTCCCACCATGCTCAGTAAGGCTATCTGTGGGTTTAGGATTACAACCCAAAGATGAGAACTTGCATATGCTGGCTAAGTTACACTGAGAATAGAGAAAGATCAGAGCTGGCATATCTAGATTTGAATAGCAAAATGTGATTTGAAGTAAGAATGAGTGTTTGTCAAGAATGCCTTAAACACACCAGCTGCATAGGCCCAGTGTGAGAAAAATATATCCTTGGGTGAATCTTTGGGTGAAAGAAGCAAGTTTTAGAGGCCTCAGATGAATGGGATCACCTTAATAAAATTGAAACATAAAGGAATGCGCAGCACCCTTGAAGCTGGTATGAATTAGGCTGATTGTAAACCGCTTATCACAAACATCCCCATAGCAACGTAAGGGAGGATGTCTTCTTCCTGGCAGTTGGCACCTTGAACAATTTGTTTCTTCCCCTCCGACACTACTGCTTTCCTTATAGATAGCAGTTGTTCCGTCCTTGTAGATAGCGGCCAAGAACAGGGACAGAAAGTAACAGCGGCCAAGAACAGGGACTGCTCATTTAGGAGTGCCTGCATCATCAGATGAATATGTATACGTATGTGTTCTTTTCCCTTCCCCTTCCTTGTAGAGCTGTATAAATATCAGGGCTTCCATTTTGCCTACAGGGGAGTGTCTCCCACTAACCTTTAGTGGGGTCCCCCTCCAATATGTACTGCCTAATAAACACTGCAGTAAAGTGTATTGTCGAAGGCTTTCACGGCCGGCATACGATGGCTGGTGTGGGTCTTCCGGGCTGTATGGCCGTGTTCTGGAAGTTTTGTTTCCTAACATTTTGCCAGCATCTGTGACCGGCATCTTCAGAGGGCAGGAGCACAGAGAGGAGCAGTTCTCTCTGTGCCCAGGATGATGTGACCCTGTTGTGGGTATTTATAGAGATCAGCGAGGGTGCCTGAAGGGGTGGGGTAGGGTGGGGTGGGGGGGGGTTAATGAGTGGCTGCTTGTTTTGGTGTCAGCAGCCACTCGTTAACCCAACCCCCCCCCCCCCCCGCCCACCCCCTTCAGGCACCCTCGCTGATCTCTGTAAATACCCACAACAGGGTCACATCACCCTGGGCACAGAGAGAACTGCTCCTGTCTGTGCTCCTGCCCTCTGAAGATGCCGGTCACAGATGCTGGCGAAACGTTAGGAAACAAAACTTCCAGAACATGGCCACACAGCCCGGAAGACCCACACCAGCCACTGAAGTAAAGCCTTGATTATTTTGCCTTTGTGTCCTGCGTTTTGATTCCACACCAGAAAAACATGCAGCTGCTTCAAGGTATTCCCCCCAAATGCCACCTGCATACCCACATACTCTTTCAACCACATTTTTCCATCTGGATCTCTGAACAGCCCTAATAAAGGTAACTCTCTTATATGTTCCTATCATTAAATTCCAGAAGAAAAAGAAAAAGCTCTGTGGGGCAGCAACATTTCAGATCATCTGCTTTCTCACACCAATTATGGAAAATACCTTGGAGTTACAGGGATAGTAAAAGAACCAGGAGTTGCAGATTTAAGTCTGCTGCGCTTCATCTCTTTATTGGGCTCCCTTTGACAGGAACAACCACTTTGTTTTATAGTATTTCATGCATTTATAGCCATTTCTCTTCCATGATGAAACTCAAGGTAGTATACACGGAGTCCTGGATAGCTGTCCTTCTAGACATGATCTGATTCACACTTGTTTTGATGAAATGGATACATTATGTGTTTCTAGCTATAGTACTTCACTAGGAAAGGAAGCATTGCCACTTACTCCACACCACAATAAAACCTATTTGTCTCAATAATTTCTTCCCTGTTTTTTTTAGGACAGATCTCTTTTACACAGCCTTGGCTGCTTCCTCAATCACATAAAATTCTCAAGCAACAGCCAGACCCTTTGTGAGTTTTCCTCTCCCTTACAGGACTTGCTTACATTAATCATGTCTGATGGTTAAAAACCAGACCACAACTATCTTCTTTTCTCTTAATGCCATCTATAGTTTTCTTCACTTTTTGTTCAGAAACCCTATCAAGTCTTAACATGCCTTTACTGACCATTGATCTTGTGGCAGATTGAGAGTGATGCTGGCTTTGATTTCGTCCCCAAAGCGTACATATCCCAGGGTGGCTAATGAAATATACAAGGCCATCACAATTCCCATGCCAATGTTGAGTGCCAGTGGGAAGCGGTCGGCTTCTTTCATCTTATTCTGGAGGGGGAGCACCTGAAAAAGAGAAGATACAGATACGTAAGATGAGGATAAGAAATGATGAAAGAAGAATTTCATGTCTGAACAGCTTCTTCCTACAAGTTTTCAGAATGATTTAAATCAGCGTTTTCCAACTCAGCAGCTGCAACCTTTGGAAAAATTGCAATCATAATACAACCTCACAGTATGAGAATTAGGTAGGCTCGCTTATACTACTCTTCCAAAGTATCCTAGACATCAGATACAATTGACTATGCTATCAGATTTCAGCAGGTTATATTGAGGGCTCTGGGCTTAGGAGTCAGTTGCATCCCACTGGCCATGGATTGTTCACCCATGCCCAAAGAGATCGTGAAAAATAAGGCATGTAATAAAGAGTTTTAAAGAAATGATGCCTTTAGCTGCACACACAAATAAAATATGTGATGATTCAAATGCACCATACCCAACTAGCAATAAGCAGTAGCCATGTTGACTTTATCAATGAGCACTTCTGAGTTTTAACAGGACTGACCTCAAATATTTGCAGTCTGAGAAGGACAAAGTAGCCAGGTTGATATATTATACATTTATAACTTTATAAATCACAATAGCTGAGATCACACCTGAAGGGTGGATGTGCTCCAGGTCGCATCAATTAAATGTTGTGATCGTATGGTACCAAGAAAACATGGCTTCTGTGTCACAGCCCCTGCCCTCTGGAACAAAATACCCCCAGAGAAACACACAGCTCCCATTCTCCTTGGTTTCTGAAAGTTTCTTAAGACCTCGCTCTGTTCCCAACCCTGGGGTTAAGTGGTTGTGGAGCCCCTGTTGAGTTTTCTTGTATGTTGGGGAGCGTTGTTTCGGTCTGGGCAGTCAGCCAAATATAGTTATTTCTAATATATGTATTGGACTTATTGTATGCCACCCAGATTCTTCTTGGGGTTGGGCAGCCTTAACAAATCCAATTTAATAAATAAGAAGTTTAAAAAAATGTGTGCCTTCAAGTCAGTATTGACTCCTGGTGACTACTTGGACTAGTCCCTGCAGTTTTCTTGGCAAGATTTTTCAGAAGTGGTTGCCACTGCCTGCTTGCTAAGACTGAGAGAAAGTGATGGTCCAAGGTCACCCAGTTGGCTTCATGCCCAAGGCAGCACTAGAACTCACAGTCTCCTGGTTTCTAGGCTGATGACTTAACCACTACACGAAACTGGCTCAACAAAAGTGGATGAACCAAATTACATCTTAGCGCAGGCTGTGTGAAATTTTCCCATGTATTCAATCCTGTATCAAGCAAGAACTGCTATTTTTGTGGGCCCTGTTTGCAAGGTTCCCCCAGATACACTGGAGAATTCCCTTGAAGAGGGTCTCATGAACTACTACAGTGTAACTTTTTTGTCCTTCAATAACCATATTTTTTCAAGTGTAAATGGCTGAAGAAAGCTGTGGAAAGAGACAGAGCCAAAGATGGGTGAGCTATTCATTCTCAGATCTTTAGGTGCCCCTCTTTATTCCCTCTATTTCTGAGTCTCTCTTCTCTGCCAAGAATAGGACCAATCACTCTTTGCAAAGATGTGAATTGATTTGAGTGTAGAGAACTTTTGGGAAAAGGTCCAAGGCTTAAGACCACAGCCTACAAATAAGTTGACCAAAGACACTGGGTGGTGGGGATTCTGATGTAGCACATGATGTAGTCAGCATTTATAAAACTGTACAACTCCAAGGCCTCTCAAGATAATATTTGAAAGTGGTAATTCAAAAATAAGAGAAGAAAAACATTTAACAGCTAAGGATTTCTATCCCAAATTGTTATGTTCTTTGAAGGGCAAAATGCATCTCAAATGGCAGCTTTGAGAATGGACCAATTTAAAGAAATTGGTTAAGGAAGAAAAAGCCTTCTTCACTCTGAGTTTTACAACTGAAAAAAAAAATCTCTCCTTTCTCCGTCAATTACAGGGGAGAGTTAGGGAACTGCTAAGACTACAAAAACTTGCTTTCAAAGCAAGATTCGCTTGATTTTGCTTCAAAGGTTTAATTTTTTTAGCAATACCTAGAGAACATTTAATACTAGCTTACAAAAGAGAACCAAGGTGGTCCTTACTATCATAAAATACCACAGCTGTTAGGTTTAAATTTTGTCTGTATAAAAGGGTTCAGAAAGTTAGTATCCGTAGACCACTTGCAATATCCCTAGATGGCATCCGCAAATCCCCAAATTAAGTAACAGATTATTCAGATCAGTTATTAATTACATGGCACAAAATCACCCAATGTCAGCAGTTGTGCAGGAATTTTTGCCTGAGTTTGTGCAAGAATTCAGCATTTCGCACAAGATCCCCAAACGGAAAATCTTTTAACATTTTATGATAGCATAACACTCAAAAGATGGCACAGCGTTACCCACTGCCTGAAAAGTCTGCCAACAACTGCTGTACGAGATTAAGACAATTTAATGAAGATGTATTTTAAATGGAGGATAACACTTTCTCCAAACAAAGTCCAAATCCTAGGAGGAAAATCCACCAATAAGCAAGGAAAACACTTTATATTTAAGAACATATTAAGTTATATTAATTTTCACTTTTTGAGAGCTGCAGTGTGAAATGGCACTGCTACAGCAAATTCATGCATGTAATTACACAAACTGAACAACTCTGGCCCTCTTCAAACGAAAGAATAATCTTATGCAGGCATCAAATCTTCAGTTGTCAATGGCTCCCAGTGAATTTGTGGTGAAGGGAAAACACCTGCCTCTTTGTGAGTAAGCCACTGCTCCATAAGTGCCTGCAGACTCAGTCCTTGCTAAGTATAAAGGTAGCTCTGAAGAAAAGGCAGGTGTATGGGGTTTGAGAAGGTATTTGAGGGAGATGCTGGAGGACAACAAAGAAAAAGTGCAGAGAAAACACCTTCTGGATTATCTTTATCAGGGCTGTATAAACAAACTCCCCTATCTTCTGTGCTACCTTATTGGGACTCAGCTCATTGCTCAGACAGAGAAGAGAACTGGTCCCTTGTATTGGAAAGCCTTACTCAAAGGGAAGGAAGAGGCCAGAGACTACTCAAGGAGTTGCCTGTATGTTCACAGTTGAATCTGGAAGGCTAATTGAGATTGTTGGTGCTAGATCAGGAGAACAATCCTCAAATTGCTGTTGCCAGATCCATTTACTTTCTTGGTTAGATATTTTATTCTGAGAGTTACTTTGAGTTCTTGGTTTTGACAGCTAAGGCTTCAAAGAGTCTGTTTTTATTGTCAACTCTTGTCCCTAAATGCTCAAGGGACTGGGAGAATAAACTTCAGGTTTTCAACATCTTTGGAGAGTTCAGTGTTTGCTTTCTGTTACTCACTAGTCAGCTCCCCACCTCTCTGGCTACAAGGGTCTCTGCCACAGAATTCTATCAAATTGCCTTCCATTTTTGGTGAGGGACTTCCATTTCCATGGAACAGATTTCACAAATTCCTGCATACACATGCAGACTAAAGAAACAAGTATATTGTCTGTTGATTTGCAGTACCTAGTGAGAGAATAAAAGCATTAAGCAGTCTTTACTGCTTATGTGAATTACATAGTATGTCCAATATGTTATATGATTGGCAGACAGAAGACTGCTGTGTGGTAGAAGATCTCTAGATGATTTGCTAAGGATTTTTTATTTCTACCTGTCTAAGAGTAGCAATAGCTGAAAAGCTTACTATCTTCTCTTTGGTCACAGAGAGAGTGAGCGAAGCACCTCAAGACAGACCATTCCCCAAATCTTCCTTATATAGCTATTTAAAAAGACAAGTTAGATTTTGACTCTGTTAACAACATACACACCACAATGTCTGGTCTTTTAGGCAATTCAAAAAATTCTTGAATTTCTACAACCCCACAAATAAGGCAGGGTCAAATATAAGGATAAGAGCCCACCATCCTATACATAATTGTTTCTCAGTATGGTTGAAAATTTATGTTTACAGATATTTTCTTTTTGCTTCATTTTTCCTCCCCTCCTCTTTATCTTTTCCTATTTTTCCAAGCATAGCATGAAAGATGACTGACCCATGTCTATCCCTTATATTCAGAATCTCACGTCAATATCTGCAAAGTAATTAGCGACCTGCTGTTATGACATCTAAATGCTGCAAGAAGTTAAAGTTGGCAAGTAACCTCTGCCAGTCATGCTGAGATGTTCTTCTCTAGATGCAACTCAGATAGGAAGAGCCTCCTCTGATTAACACCAATAGAGGCACCCCATTTTGAGGTGGGAAAAAAACCCAGAAAAAATGGTAAGGTTACTTCAGGAGGCATATCAGAGTTACACAGACACAAAAAACAGCTGTGTGCCACACGTGCAAGTTAACTATCCACTTTGCAGTCCAAAGCCCTGGCAAGAAATGTGAAGTGTAGCCTCTAGCAGTTAAAATGTTGCCCACCTTTTCAAGAAGCAACAGTGCTGTGGCCCAAATAGGAAAGGGGAAAAATTGTTGAAAGTCAACCTCAAAGGCCACAGAGCTGCAAATCCACCCATTTGGGTAAGCACCAAGCCAAAGACTGCCAATCTGACTTGCCCTTTCAGTTCTATCTCCTGTGTCCCTGAAGCAAAATTTAGAATCAGTTATTGCATAAGCAGGACTCTATGCTCTGTGCTAAAGAAAGAGTGTTGTATATGATTTATATGCAAAAACGCAATTGTGAAACTTCTCTTTATTTTATTAATTTGCTTCCCCAAATATGTATCTGTTGCCCAGCTCAAACAACTCTGAGTAATTTACAATAATGAAATTAAAAATAAACTCAATCAAACCATGAAAATTCTATATCTAAATAGCAATTTTGCAATGTTAGAACATTTACAACTGTTTAATGCAGCTCATGTTGGCTTTACTAGTCATTGGAAGGGGGATCTACAAGGAACTGTAGACCCTTGGCTACATGTTGTAGAGATTTCAACAAGCCCTACCATATTCTCACACTGCACATAACAAACAGTGGAGCTTTGATCATATTGCTCCGGCCACCATCTTGACTTTTTTTACCATTTCTCACAGACACCCCTGCTTGAGAGTATGTTCTTCTCAACCACGAGGGCTAGAAAATACTTTAGTTATTGTTTTAAGTGAAAGCTAAAGGAAGATTTCACATTCAAGACAACCTCTTAAGCATCTTTCAATGAATTAAAGCAGACATCATCTAGGCTGACAGGTTAAAAGAAGGATTAATCATTTGTGTCAAAGTTCATAATATATAAAGAAAGGCAGAAAGCAGAAGACCATACAAGGTAGACTGGCATTCAAATATAACAGCCTTAGAATAAAAGCCTTTTGTGCCTTTATCAAAAATATCCTGGGGACCAATTGAGAAAAGGCCCTACTGTGTTAAGATGCATTAAGTCATAAATTTTTGAAAACTTTTGTATGGAATCATAAACTCAGATTTAGATGGTAGGAAGAGAATTATAGAAGAAATAACTGCAGCTTTTTCATCTCAGGTTCTTTTTCAAAGCCTATTTTTAAAATTTAATCTTATAAATACAATATTCAAAGTAAATCTCTCTTATGACTAAGCCAGAAAGAACTTCTACCTGCATGTCAGTTATAGTGAAAGACTGAAGCTTTCTTTCCCAAACTGGGGTCTTTCCAGATATATGGACTTCGGCTTCCAGAATTTTCAACAATAAGCCATGGTGACTGGGGAATTCTGGATGATGATGTTCACACAACTGCAGGGTGCCCAGGTGTTGGAGAACACTGAAAATTCTGAGTTTTGCAGGCAGCAGAATGATACAGCAACGTCCATCCCATGCCCAGAGGTACTAAAGGGGCAGAGCCAGTGGTAGAACATTGGAGCATGGCTTTTACCATTGCTTGCAGGCCTCCAACAGACAATCTAGGTTGGCATGAAATTTGTGCATCACCTTGTTTCTGCTCCCCCTCCCACAACAATCCTTGCGTATATCCCGCCCAGCTCAACCTTTTTCCTTCCACATACCATAGAGATATGACTTCCATATCAGTTTTTTCCAGATATCCCTAAAACTGGGAATCACGTTTACAGAACATCTGTTCAGCTAGTACAATAAAGGGAAGAGAAACTTATCTGAATTTGAGTGATTCGGGCAGATTCTTAACTTTACTCACCACTCCTATTCCTTCAAATGCAAATATAGCTGTGCCAAAGAAAAGGGGATACCTGCTCCATCCAGCTACCAGAATTAGTTTCCGTGGCTCAGATAAACCCTGTGGAGAGACATTAAAGAGTTGATATGTATCTATATCAAATTTCGTAATAGTATGAAGAGCAGCAATGTCTTCAAAGAAGCAAGGGCAGGCTGCCTAATGCCTAATAACCAAAATCACATCCAGTGAAGAGACCTGACCATATTAGTACCATATCCTACAATTTTCAAAAGCAAATGGTCTTCTATGCAATCAGCAGTGGGTAGGAGGAAGGATTTCTTTGAAAAGATACTGTTGTTATTTAGACTTGCACAGCCACCAAATCAGAAAATCTCAAACCAGCTTACATTAAAAACTCAATATGGTAGTTTGTCATTGCTTTCTTCTGGAATGTTCAACTAAGATAGTTTCAACCACCTTTGGTGCTTGAGTGAAGGTGCACAAACACAGAACCATAATCTAGAAAGGATCAGGGTCTAGATGGTAGAACACAACCAAATGTGACACTGAAAACCAAAACAGTGTGGAGAACTAATTCCTGACTCACCTGTATGACATACTGATAAATAATGATCAAGCTGACAGCCATGGCTAAATTTGCAAGGAACGAGAACACAGACAGATGCTTAAGATCTCGAATGAAAACCAAGAGGATTACAAATGGAAGGAAGCATAACATATATAATCTCAAATCAATGGTCCTTTTTTCTGAGGGTCCAATGCTTCCTGTGGTATTCGTAGCAGCTGATTTAGTTTGAACATATCCTTCATAAATCTGCCATAAGTTAAAAAGAGAGAGAGATTAGTACATTTAGCATTGTTAGAACTATAGGTAGTCCTCGCTTACCAACTGCCTTGTTGAATGACTGTTCAAAGTTATGATGGTGTAAAAAAAAAAAAAGCTGTGATCAATTCTTGCATTTACCACCATCACAGTGTCCCACAGTGACATGATCACCATTTGTTTGCTTAACGACCAAAGGGGAAGTGAGGTCATAAGCCCGTCTAAGTCACATGTTGTTTTGCTTAGCAACCACAGCACTTAGCGAAGAGTTGCTGGTCCTGATTGTGGTCACTAAGCGAGGGCTACCTGTGTGTAAAATGTAAGCAGTGGTTCAGAGGAAAGCAAACCTAGAGGATTATTTAGTTTTCCCTGCACATTGCACAGGGTTGGACTAGATGATCCGTGTGGTCCTTTCTACTCCACAATTCTACAATCCTATGGATCCTAATAGCCTGTTACAAGCCTTCACAAAACAGCTTGATGTAGTGACTAGAAAATAAACTGTGAGGTTACTCCCGACTGCACAGCCTGACCCCTTAGGATGCTCTCTCTCCTCCCAATTGTCTTCTGTAGCAGGGGGGCCCACTTCCAAACAATGCACTGGGCTGCAAACACAACCATTTTTTATTTCTTAACTACAGAAATGCTGTGTTTTCTTTTTGTTTTCTACATTCTTGCATCAAATGTCATGCAGGTAAAACAGCACTAGCCACATCAGGAGGGAGGTATTGACAGGTTTGAGGCTCCCCCCAAGATTTGAACGGCCCCCACCCTACTGGCATTTCAAAGGTGCCTGAAGACCTGGCTCGTTGCCCAGCCCTTTGGTGAGTGTGATTGAAGCCCCCTTTTCTTCTTTTTCTTTCTTCCCACCTGGGTTTGTTATCTCTGCCATCTTTGTTCTTTTTGGTTTTGCATTGTTTTCTTGTTTTAATGTTTTTAACCATCTGTAAACTGTGGAGTCCTTGGGGTTCTCTGAGCTTGGTTCTTTTCTTGCAAGAAAAGAACCACGTTCAGAGAACCCCAAGGACTCCACAGTTCAACCCTGAGCTACTTCGCCTCTATTGGCATCTGTAAACTGCCCAGGATCACTGGGAGTTGGTTGGCATATACATTTAGTAAATAAATAAATAAATGCAGAGATTAGATTACAACAAACTGAACAACACACAGAAATGAGACAAAGGCTTAGATCTAAAAAAAAAAAAAAAGGCCGCTGGACAAGTGGTGCATTCTGGAGCCCCCCTGGATACCAATATAAAAGGCTATGAATGAAACTCTATTCTATGGTCCTATGCACTGAGGACAATAAAAAAAGGAGCATCAAAGTTTTCTGTAAAAGCCACCAATATTCCTACATTCTGGCACCAAATGTCATGCAGGTAAAATAGCATATCCACAAACAGGAGAAAGAGACTGACAGGTTTGAGGGGGATCCCAAGATTTGCAGAAGTTAGAAGAAACTTAGAAAACACTGTGAGGAGCCAAAATAATTCAGTGAGGACAGGGTTTGCTCACAGGCACGTCATGTTATCTGTAGGGGAAAGAGAAAACCAAAAGGGAGAGAAAGAAATGGGAGGCATTGGTGCACTGGAATATTCCACAACAAAATGACACATTTTATTTCCAGGTGTGGGGAAAATGCCCACTTCAAGAAGGAACCAAAGCACTTGGAGATGGATGCAACCACCTATATTTTATTGACAACTATAATAATCACTGGGCTCCTGGCCAAAAGAATGTAAAACACTCCCAGCTAAGCAAGATTATGGGTTATATACTCCCAGAATTGTTACAGGAGTGATAAAGAAAACACTGCAAATTGTACTGTGACATTTACAGATGGAATGTAACATTTGATAACACTATGGAATGACCTTAGTATGGCGATCCCAGCACCTCTACATTCTTCTCTGCTAACAGGACTGTAGCCCAGCCTACCTACAGATACTCACACCATGTAGCATAAACAATGGCATTTATTGTGCCCATATACTGCCCCTCTTCACACCAGAGGAAAGACCACGGTCTGGTTTCTGGCATCTGTCTCCTCTCTCTCCAAGGTCATCAGGTGGCTTTAGCCGGCCTGCTCCTTTCCATTGCTCTACCATTCTCCATGATTATGCCCTGTACAAGCCATCATACATGACAATCCTCCACACCAGCCTATTTGATTTCCTTTATTTTTTGCAAGGACCATCAAGAATGGACAGAGTTTGCTTTCTCAACACAAAGCAAAGTTGAAAAGGAGAACCACTCCAATTTAACAAGTAGTTGCTTTAAGGCCATTGGGGGGGAAAATACTGATGAAGTTAAATGAGAGGAAACAAATGCTATTTGTAACATCAGGGAAGCTGCATACAAAGTTAAACCATACCACCTGTTTCAATGTACAGAAAAAGAACGCAAGATTGAAATTATATGGTGAGAGAAGCTGCTATGGAATAAGATGTTGCATCCTGCAGTTCTCCAAGCACTCAATGGATCATAGAAGACCTCCCCTCAAGCACTCAGGCTGATATAATATTTTCTCTTTTGTTTGAAGCAGACTTTGTCATTACATATTCACACAAGAGACTACAGTTTGAGCAATGTGCCCAGGTTAAGATTGCAAGCCAATGTTAATAGCATAGCACATTATGACTGGAAATCAATTCATAATTCTCTCTAAACCATGACTTGGAAAGCTGCCTGAATGTAACCAATGTTACCCAAAGAGAATACCAGGATAAATCTAATCCTTGGTGTAATACAAACTCTGGCACAGTGATTAAACAACTGAGTCAAAGAAACTAGATGGATTTTGTAATAGGATGAAAATAATCAGACCAATTAAAACCAACCAATGGTGAATTCATGCTATCTATTAGTGAAATCTCAGTATGTGCATTATAGAGGTGGGGACAGCAGCTCAGCATTTGAACCAGAGGAAGGATTTAGGAAAGTCAGAGGCAGGTGAATGCTTCAGTCTGTATAAAATTCCACAGAACCCATGGTAAGCAGAATGAGGAAAGCATGGCCTAGATATATTGCCCCAACTGGGCAACACATAGAAACCTTGCCTGATCATTGGATGGGAAGCTACTAGGAAGTCCCACTAGAGGCTAGATTGGGAAATGGGGGCGGGGGGGCTCAAAAAGGCAATGTATATTTAAAAAGCAGGAAACAGTAAAAGCAAGGGTACCAAATGCAGACGTTCCCTCAAACAGCCAAGCGCCATGTCATGAAGGACTTTAACAAGCACCTTGAATGGCAGCCAGTGATGTCATGTGGTTATACCGAGGCATGGCCAATTACTGCCTGCAACCCTGCATTCTGGACCAGCTGTAGCCACATAGAGCACGCTGCAATGGTCCCCTCGTGAGGTAATTAGGGCACGAGTGACTGTCTGAAGGGCCTCCCAATCTAGGAACAGGCACAACTGGCACACATATGAATCTGTGCGAAGTCCCTCCCCTCTTAACCACAACTACCACTCCCATCCCCCCAAAAGAACCTGAAATCTCTGTTTTTCAAGCTTTAAGGAGCTTTAAGAGTAGAAATGGGATCAAGAGGCTTCTGGGAGACAAGCATTCCCATTCTAACCCTTAAGCCTTGGTAATCCTGAAAACAGTTCAAAACTGGCTCTAAAATAGCAATTTCAGACAACAATAATGGGCCAAAAATATTTGATCCTAATTCTTCCAATGTTGTCATCCAAGGAATTTCCAACCGGTATGGGCTGTAGAAAAGCTAGCTGAGGATTATGAGATCTGAGGTTGGGTTCACCTTCTAGGTACCATCCTGAGCAAAATTACTCTAGGAATATGGAATATCATTGCTGAAGCCCTCTAGCAATGATATTCCATATTCATAGAATAGTTTTGCCAGGATGGATTTGAACGAAAACTTTCTATGTTATATTTAAAGTCAGAGTGAAAAAAATCAGGCCATCCTAAATGTCCTATCTAGATATGTTTAGAAAACCCTCCAGATATGTTTAATCCAAGCATTTACAGGTAGTTCTCAACTTACAACCATTCATTTAACAACTGTTCAAAGTTACAATAGCACTGAAAAAAGTGACCTACGACCGGTCCTTGCACTTACAACCATCACAGCATCTCTGTGGTCACATGATCAAAATTGGGGTGCTTGGCAACTGGCATGTATTTATCATGATCCCAGGGTCATGCGATTGCCATTTGCAACCTTCCTAGGGGGTTTCCAACAAGCAAAGTCAATGTGGGAAGCTGGATTTGCTTAATGACTACATGATTTGCTTAATGACCATAGCAAAAAGTTCATAAAATCAGGCACGACACACTTAACGACCACATTGCTTAGCGATGGAAGTTCCGGTCCCAAATGTGGTCATAAGTCGAGGACTCCCTGTAAAGCTTTACAAGTGAAAGCCAACAACCACCTCCCTGAATTATAAAACTGTATAGTTGCAGGGAACTACAAGTATCATCTAGTCCAACACTCTGCAGGGCAGAGGAAACCAATTACACAATCCAAGAGAGGTGGCTGTCCAGCCTGTACTAAAAAAACTCCCACAGATCAAGAACCCACAGCCTCCATAAGCTGACCATTTCCCCAGAAAGTTTTTCCTTATATTTAAATACAATCTAAGTAGCTGCAGCTTGGACTCATTAGTTCTGGTCCCGGTTTCCTGTAGCCACAGAGAACAGTTCTTGGCCATCTTCCCCACAGCTTCTCTTCATATACCTAAACACAGCTATCATGTCTGCCCTCAGCACCTTTTCACATTAAACATCCCAAATTCCTTCAGTGTCCCCTCCTAGGCCATGTCCCCAAGTCCCTGTACCATTTTTGTTACCTCTTCTGAACTTCCTCTAACTGTCAACATCCTTCTGGAAACGGGATGCCCAGAATAGCACATAAGTGCTCCAAGTATGGTCTTTTGGGCATCCAAGAAATAAGGGAATCAATCAGAACCATAATGCACCTTTTAGCAGTTGGGCTATTCCTTTCTATGGAAGCAAGAGCAGTCTTTTGAAGAGCAGTCAAGGGCATTTAGAGTGGAATGTCATAGCTTGATCATGAAGAGGAACCACAGATGAGATGCACAGGCACGCACAAAGGGTTTAAACAGGGAAAACATGGCTGTCATGCCAGAAGAGAAAAAGGGCAAGAACACAGCACACATCCAAACAATTTTTTGTTGTACTTACTTGTTTCATATTTTCAGCTAAGAATACAAAATAAACGCTACAAAAGCCCAACTGGGTAATCACAAGGAAGAAGTCAACAATATATCTATGAGGACATAATGAGAAGAAAAATAAACATGTAAGTTAGCTGTTGCTTGCAATGCAGAAAAGCAGTGATAATGAAAATACATCAAATGCATCAGAGGGAGGGGTGCACCGAGAAGGTAATTCTGCGAGACAGGAATTTATTTGTTTTAATAGCATCTACAGGTTTATATCTCCAGCGGATTAATTAATAATCTTCTTTAGATGCCCTGGTTTCATCCTGCACTAGGTTAGCAGACTCATGTAAGCTGTTCTAACCAAACTGAAATGGTTTGTATTTTAAAGGCAGTATTTTAATTGGAATTTTGATTTTCTGCTGCTAACCAAACTGGGCTGTTTTCCATTCATTTTTAAGCTGTTTAATCCCCCTACCCAAGGGCTGCTGACTGGAGGATCAGACTGGCCAACGGCATCATAATTACACTACAGTAGACAGAGTCAAAATTTCACAGGGTTGGAGCAAAACGGATTCTTCAACCCTGGCAAAACTCTTGGAAGATACAACAGGGGCCCTGGGATGCTGAACTTGGCTTGTGGGTTGTCCACCCCATGCTAAGCCATCGTGCGCATAAGTGGCTTAATTTTGGTTCACTGTGACATGTGATTTGTGAATTTTGGTTTGCGAACTATGAGCACAGAAGTGGCAGGATTCATACCTTCTTAATCAGCAAACTTAAACAAAAAGCTAAGATTAAACAAAGCCTATTTATTTATTTATGTATTCGATATATCTCCGCCCATCTCCCCCTAATAGGGGACTCTGGGCAGCTCACAAAATCCATTAAAACAATAAATATATACAACATAAAAACTATACAAAACATTACCAAAAAGAAAAAGTCCAAGGGGCTGATGTCTTGTCTTCCCTTTCTCTCACATTCCAAAGTTATACCATTTGATGATTAGGGCAGACTAAATATACCCAACTAGCAATGCTGCTAACGGTCACATCCCTTCTGCTGGATCTTAATCAGTTTGTGTTCACAGCTTACTGATTAGGCTTATACACTGCAGTAGGCCATACTTGCTTGAATAAATTAGACTCACACAACCAGAAGATAGCACCTGTTTCCAGGTGGCACTTTATTTATTTTTATATTTTCAGCCTCAAGGGGTGCAGAGAGGTTGTTTAGTGACAGAGAAATGCTACAGAGCAGGGGTAGGGAAAAGGAGAATATTTATGGTCTAAATTCCCAACATGACATCGTCCAGTTGTGTCAGACCTGCAGCACTTAAGCCTTCTGAGAGAGGGCATAACGGATCATCCTGATTATGGCAATGGAGCAGGAATTTTCCCTTCCAGACAGGGGGGCTTTCTGGGCAGGCCCACCCATTCTGCTCTGTTATTGTGCAACCAGCAATACTTGGTTGAAGTATTGAGACTGGGGGGTTTTCTGGCCAGGCCAACCCATTCTGCTCTGTTACTGTGGAACCAGCAACCTACAGGCTACTTAATTCTCTGCATTAAAAATAACTGACTTCATGCAAAAATAATTCTTACCTTCCCCAAGATGATCGTTTCTGTAATAAGTTAATGGGACATGTCTCCATGGCATGGCTAACTGTGTCACTATACCCTAAGAAAGGTATTTTCAATCTATCAAGAATGAAAAAAAGCAATTATTTCCCCTCCAATTGAAAAAGACTTAGTTGTGCCTTTGTTTACCGCTACAATTTTTCAGAGATTCTGAGCAGCTCACAGGATTAATATAAAAAGATTAAAAACAAAAATGTACTAAGAGGGAGAAGTCTGGCTATCCAGGAGTAAGCTGGACCAAGAGAGGGGGGCCATCAGCAGAAAGGCTTGATGCCAGAGTCCCTGAACATAGCATTCCCTAACCAGACCTCTCTCCCAGATTTTATTCAATGCAGAGAAGACAGTCCCAGACATAACCAGGCCCTGATCCATGTAGGATTTGAAATAGCAACCAGAACTTTGAATTGCACTTGGAAGCCAACTGGCAGCACCACAGCTCCAGTACTAGTGGTACTACATGGGCAAGCCTCAGTGCACCCATAAGTATCTGGGCCACTGCATGTTGCACCAGCAGAATCTTCCAGATAGTCTTCAAGGGTTGCTCCTTGTAGACTAAGTTTCAGTAATCCAGCTGTAAGGTTACAAAGGTATATGCAACTGTGAGTAAAGCCTCTTGATCTAGGGATGTCCACTACTGACACACATGGTGAAATTGCACAAAGGGCCTCTTGGCCATGGCCTCCATCTGCTGTCCAAGCAGGAGCCTTAAGTGCAGAAGGACCTCCTGGTTGCGGGCCAGCTCTGCCTGGGAAAGTACTATCCCATCCAGAATTACAGATGGACTATCTCGGGACTCAACTGGCTTTCGAATCCACAACTACTCTGTCTTGGTAGAATTCAGTCTAAGCCTATTTCTCCCCATCCCAATCTCCATGCAATGGGTGAAGCTATATAACTGGATATCATTAGCATATTGATGATACCTCACCCCACACTGGCAGATAACCTCTCCCAGTGGCTTCTCATAGATGTTAAACAGTACAGGAAAGAGGACCAAGCTCTGCAACTCCCCATAATAAAGTGGATGAGACCTTGACCTCTTCCTGCCCACCACCACCACCTAGGGTCCCCCACTCCAAACCCTCACACAGTCCAGGAGGATACCATGGTTAATGGTATTGAAGGCCACCAAGAGGTCTAGCAGAACCAGGATAGTCACATTCCCTCTACCTTAGTTTTGCCAAAGGTCATCAACAAGATGATCAATGGGGTTTTAGTCCCATAACCCGGGCCAGAATCCTGACTCAAAATGGTCCAGATAATTCATTTAATCCAGGGCTCTCTCCAACTGTGGTCCAACCACCTTCTCAGTAACTTTCCCTAAAAAGGGATGGCTGGAAACCAGTTTATAGTTATTCAAAACAGCTGGGTTTAATTATGGTTTCTTGAGGAGGGGATGCATCATCTCTTCACTCAAGGATGTATATAGACAGAGGGGGTTGTTTGCTTCAAAAATCCCATAAAGTAGAATTGACTGACAAAATTTCAAAGTAAGCCATTAAGAGCAAGAGAGATGTGGTGGCTGGATAAAGTTAAACCATTATTAAACTTTTGGAGAAAATACAAGCTTCCTCCTGAGAGTAGACATAGTTTCATAGAAAAAGAAAAACAGAGTCCAGAAAAAGTTAAGCATGCAATACTCATATTTAACATGGTAATCAAGCACAAGGTGATCAGGAATTCCATGCAAGTAAGTGAACAGACTGGAGGAAAAGGGACAGAACCCTGAACTTCTTTTGCCAGCCTGCATGGTTTCTGTATTAGCAAATCCCAGAGGGGAAAATGTTTCCTCTCCTACAGCCAGCACAAAAATATGGCATGCACGCTGACTCCATTAATCCACATAGTACAGAGCAAAGCAAAACAATATACAGTCAGGTCCAGAAATATTGGGACATCGACACAATTCTAACATCTTTGGCTCTATACACCACCACAATGGATTTGGAATGAAACAAACACAATGTGCTTTAACTGCAGACTGTCAGCTTTAATTTGAGGGTATGTACATCCAACTCAGGTGAACGGTGTAGGAATTACAACAGTTTGCATATGTGCCTCCCACTTGTCAAGGGACCAAAAGTAATGGGACAGAATAATAATCATAAATCAAACTTTCCCTTTTTAATACTTGGTTGCAAATCCGTTGCAGTCAATCACAGCCTGAAGCCTGGAACGCACAGACATCACCAGATGCTGGGTTTCATCCCTGGTGATGCTCTGCCAGGCCTCTACTGCAACTGTCTTCAGTTCCTGCTTGTTCTTGGGGCATTTTCCCTTCAGTTTTGTCTTCAGCAAGTGAAATGCATGCTCAATGGGATTCAGGTCAGGTGATTGACTTGGCCATTGCATAACATTCCACTTCTGTCCCTTCAAACACTCTTTGGTTGCTTTTGCAGTATGCTTTGGGTCATTGTCCATCTGTACTGTGAAGCACCGTCCAATGGGTTCTGCAGCATTTGGCTGAATGTGAGCAGATAATATTGCCCGAAACACTGCGGAATTCATCCTGCTGCTTTTGTCAGCAGTCACATCATCAATAAATACAAGAGAACCAGTTCCATTGGGAGCCATACATGCCCACGCCATGACACTACCACCACCATGCTTCACTGATGAGGTGGTATGCTTAGGATCATGAGCAGTTCCTTTCCTTCTCCATACTCTTCTCTTCCCATCACTGTGGTACAAGTTGATCTTGGTCTCATCTGTCCATAGGATGTTGTTCCAGAACTGTGAAGGCTTTTTTAGATGTCGTTTGGCAAACTCTAATCTGGCCTTCCTGTTTTTGAGGCTCACCAATGGTTTACATCTTGTGGTGAACCCTCTGTATTCACTCTGGTGAAATCTTCTTTTGATTGTTGACTTTGACACACATACACCTACCTCCTGGAGAGTGTTCTTGATCTGGCCAACTGTTGTGAAGGGTGTTTTCTTCACCAGGGAAAGGATTCTTTGGTCATCCACCACAGTTGTTTTCCGTTGTTTCCTGGGTCTTTGGGTGTTGCTGAGCTCACCGGTGCGTTCCTTCTTTTTGAGAATGTTCCAGACATTTGTTTTGGCCACACCTAATGTTCTTGCTATCTCTCTGATGGGTTTGTTTTGTTTCTTCAGCCTAATGATGGCTTGCTTCACTGATAGTGACAGCTCTTTGGATCTCATCTTGAGAGTTGACAGCAACAGATTCCAAATGCAAATAGCACACTTGAAATGAACTCTGGGCCTTTTATCTGCACATTGTAATTGGGGTACTGAGGGAATATCACACACCTGGCCATGGAACAGCTGAGAAGCCAATTGTCCCATTACTTTTGGTCCCTTAACAAGTGGGGGGCACATATGCAAACTGTTGTAATTCCTACACTGTTCACCTGAGTTGGATGTACATACCCTCAAATTAAAGCTGACAGTCTGCAGTTAAGGCACATTGTGTTTGTTTCATTCCAAATCCATTGTGGTGGTGTATAGAGCCAAAGATGTTAGAATTGTGTTGATGTCCCAATATTTCTGGACCTGACTGTAAAACCAAACCAAACCACAAATTTAACCTGCTGGGAGCCTAGATTTTTTCATGCTGGCTGCAAGAAAGGGTCTACCCCTAAACTTTGATATCCTACATAGAAATATGGGTAATAACATTTGGCAGACTTATTTCCAGGGCAGAAGTGACATCAACAAACTGAGTTAGTTCCATACTAACCTGATGGATAGATACTGGCTGCATCGTACCAAAATGTGCATGCAGTGAACTGATATAATCCCAATGAAGAAAAGACTGATTGGTCCAAGCTGCATGGAAGAAGGAACAAAGATAGTAACTAATTTACAAAGGGTAAAATGCCTCCCCCTTTCTGTACTGATGAGCAGAAAGTAGATCAGGATCTCCTGCAAGATTTGCAGCATATCAGAAAGGATGTCCAACTCTTAATGGTTTAACAATACAAATAAAATAAGGCTTTGGTCATCTCTGCTAGGCTCCTAAAAATACAAAAGCTTGGATTTGTACATGAAAAGCTTGGATTTGTACATCATTCCAATTCAGGATGAGAAAAAATAACCAACAAATCTTGTCCCCAATTCCACATCTGTTCCTGAGTCCCTACTCCAGTTGATGTATTTTGGAGTTCTAGTGGCAAACACATTCAAGGAAACAAGTCTCAAGCTTGTCTGCTTTGCTGCATCTCAAAACCCAGTGGAAATTACAGTGAAGCCTTGATTATCTGGACCTCAATATAATGGGCTTTGCACCCAACAGACCAGATTTATATCATTTGCCTGTAGCCCGAGAGCTAGACAATAAGTAAAGGAATTAAAAAGCTGATGCATCTCAGAAAAAGCTGTTAAGCTAGAATTACAAGATGTAAAGGAAACAGGATACTCAGATGGTAAGATATACAGAAGTAGACTGATGGAAGTGATAAAGCAGCACTTTATTTGACTGATGTCCAGGATTAGAGTTTAACCAGCTTTTAAGCAGCTCAGGTAATAGAAGGAGGGATAGAATGAGAGATAATTTAGAAACATATAAAAACTCCAGATTTGGGTATGATAAGGCAAAGGAAGAAGAGAGGGAAAAAGGAAAGGAAGATGATTAAGAACCAGCAGAGCTGCCCCCCCCCCCCCCCACACACACACACTTCTACTGGGAAAGAGACAATTCCAGGGTCAGCAAGAGGTAAAGGGAGACAGCATTTCTGCACATTTTGCCTACATGGAATCCACTCCCTGGAGCTAACAAGAGGAGAGATGGAGCTTGAGGGAACACAAAAGAGGATCTTTGGGTGGGGTGGGGAGGTAACATGGATGTAGAAACACACAATATGCTAAACCTGGGAGACCAAATCACCATGGGGTGTGGGTGTGTGATATGGTGACCAGATTGCTTACAGAAGTCTCAACTTAGATTTTTAACTGACTTGGATTATGTGCTATGTTTTTATCTTTCTTCACCACCCAGAGTTCCACTGGTTAGATGGGCGGCCATATACATTTGACAGACAGACAGACAGACAGATATTCTTGTCACATAATAAGCTATACCCAAAGAAATAAATCATATTCTGGCTTCATATAATGGCCAGGTTCACAGAATATGGAAAGACACTGGCAGGTTCCCACAACATGCTGAGTCTCTCAGAGTACCCAACTAGTCTCATGTATTGTGCGAACCCAGCCACTTTGTTGCAGGCATCAACAGCAAACTCTAAACAGCTTATTCTCCTCCACAGCTAGGGTCTGACTAACACTTACCAGAATGCCTGCATTTTTCATTGCAAGCGGGAGGCCCAGAAGTCCCGTCCCAATGTTCCCCTTAAGGAGGTGAGTGAGCGTTTGGACAAATCTGAAAATGCAAAGAAAAGCACAATATATCAGGGGGTAAATCATGTCTATCCTTATGGAAGTCTGGAAAGGGCTGAAAGACATCGTAAATATGTGGGAATACAGTACATACGTAATGGGCTCCTGACTATCAAGCTGATATTTCTTCTCTGCCGGCAGTAATTCTGTTTCATTTTCATCATCAGTGTCTGAACTCTGTTCTTCTATTAAAGGCTTCATTACTTCCAGGTCTATTTTAAAACATAACATTCTCTATTACTGAATATAGTACCTAAGAATATCTTCAGATCACCATCAGTTTTCTTATTAGAACATTAATACAAGTCATCATTATAAAATCATTGTAACATTATAAAGCCCACATACTTCCCTTGTTAATTCTGCTTTGAAGCGCTATTTCCTAATCAAGTTTAATTTATTTTGTATCAGTGCTATGGAGTTTCCTCTTTATGTTCCCCTAAAGTCAATGAAGCAATTGATTTTGGTTCATAGAGCAACAGATGAAGTGGGAAACTCCTATCATTTGCAGGATTTACAACTAAAATTTGGGTGATTTAGATTCCCTAGATGCTAAAAGACAGTTGAAGGTATATTAACCTAATTCCTTACTGAGGAATAGAGTTTGGGTTTGGGGGTGGGGGTTGTGCCTTCAAATCAGTCTTGACTCCAGGCAAGTGCCTGGATGAGTCCCCACAGCTTTCCTGGCAACATTTTCGGAAGTCGTTTGCCATTGCCTCCTTCCTAGGGCTGAGAGAGAATGACTGGCCCAAAGTCACCCAGCTGGCTTTGTGTCTAAGACAGGACTAGAACTCACAGTCTCCCGGTTTCTAGCCTGGTGCCTTAACCACTACACCAAACTGGCTGTTAAGGAAAAGTTTAGTCAGAATTATTTTCCAAGATTTGCACATCCAGGAAATATTATTTTACACTCACTGCAATCAAAACAGACTCTCTGCAGTTTACAGAAGAGCAACACAAAGCAAGGCATAGGAGTTGAAGGAGCCACAACTAAAAGCAGTAAAATCAATAATACCAATAAATCAAAATCAATAATCACAATGAGCAATCTTGGGCATCCTATCATTCATCATAAGCTTCCAATTAGCAAAGTTTCTAATTTCCAATAAAATCTATTCCCTAACATAGCTGCCGCCACGAAAAAGCAGCACATACTTGAAGAAAACGGAGAACTGCTAACTTTTAAAACTTTTTTTGCAGTTCAAAGTGAGGGCGATTAATTACAGAGGCCGAAAAGGGATCCAGGCATTGGGGAAGGGGTGGGAAGTCAATTACATGAGCCTGTCTCAACCCCTTTAACCAGTGTTATCCAAACTTGGCCACTTTAAGATGAGTGGACTTCAACTCCCAGAATTCCCCAGCCATTCTGGGAGTTGAAGTCCACTCATCTTAAAGTGGCCAAGTTTGGACAACACTGCCTTTAACCATCTTCACTTGTGGGAAAGGGTAGAGACAGAAACAGGAGAAACACACATGGATTATATGTATGCCTTCTTCAATTTGAAGATTCCCTTCAAAAACTAACAGAGGGAATTTGTTTGATTAAATAATCAATGTATTAATACAAGAGAAATATAACCAATCCAAGCAATACGATCACATCAGAGGGGGTTGAGAATGAAAACCTTTTCTCAGGCTAAAAGATTATAAAGTGTTTTTAATTCATACAGGCAGTCCTTCCTTAACAACCACAATTTTGTTTAGTCGTTAAGTCGTGTCCGACTCTTCGTGACCCCATGAACCATATTGCGCCAGGCCTTCCTGTCCTTCACTGCCTCCCTGAGTTTGCTCAGTTTCATGCTCATTGCTTCAGTGATGCTATCTAACCATCTCATCCTCTGCCGTCCTCTTCTCCTTTTGCCTTCAATCTTTCCCAGCATCAGGGTCTTCTCCAAAGAGATCTCTCTTCGCATTAGGTGACCAAAATATCTGAGCTTGAGCTTCATTATCGATCCTTCCAATGAGCAATCAGGGTTGATTTCCTTTAAGATTGACTGGTTTGACCTCCTAGCAGTCCAGGGGACTCTCAAGAGTCTTCTCCAGCACCACAGTTCAAAGGCATCAATTCTTCGGCGCTCGGCCTTTTTATGGTCCAGCTCTCACAGCCATACATTACTACTGGAAAAACCATAGCTTTGACTATGCGGATCTTTGTCGGCAAGGTGACGTCTCTGCTTTTTAATATGCTATCTAGGCTTGCCATAGCTTTCCTCCCAAGGAGCAAGCGTCTTTTAATTTCATGGCTGCAGTCTCCATCTGCGGTGATCTTGGAGCCCAAATAAATGAAGTCTGTTACTGCTTCTATTTCTACCCCTTCTATTTGCCAGGAATTGATGGGTCCAGATGCCATGATCTTAGTTTTTTTAATGTTGAGTTTCAAGCCAGCTTTTGCACTCTCCTCTTTCACCCTCATCAAGAGGCTCTTTAGTTCTTCTTCACTTTCTGCCATTAGGGTGGTATCGTACGCATATCTGAGGTTGTTGATGATTCTCCCTGCAATCTTAATTCCGGCTTGTGATTCTTCCAGCCTGGCATTTCTCATGATGTACTCTGCATATAGGTTAAATAAGCAGGGTGACAGTATACAGCCTTGTCGTACACCTTTCCCTATTTTGAACCAATCGGTTGTTCCATGACCGGTTCTAACTGTTGCTTCTTGGCCCGCATACAGATTTCTCAGGAGACAGGTAAGGTGGTCTGGTATTCCCATCTCTTTAAGAATTTGCCACAGTTTGTTGTGATCCACACAATCAAAGGCTTTTGCATAGTCAATGAAGCAGAAGTAGATATTTTTCTGGAACTCTCGTGCTTTCTCCATGATCCAGCGAATGTTGGCGATTTGATCTCTAGTTCCTCTGCCTCTTCGAAACCCAGCTTGTACATCCGGTAGTTCTCGGTTCATGTATTGCTGAAGCCTAGCTTGTAGGATTTTGAGCATAACCTTGCTAGCATGTGAAATGAGTGCAATTGTGCGATAGTTTGAGCATTCTTTGGCGTTGCCCTTCTTTGGAATTGGAACGTAAACTGACCTTTTCCAATCCCGTGGCCACTGTTGCGTTTTCCAAACTTGCTGGCATATTGAGTGCAGCACTTTAACACCATCATCTTTTAGTATTTTAAATAACTCAGCTGGAATACTGTCATCTCCACTAGCTTTGTTGTTAGCAATGCTTCCTAAGGCCCACTTGACTTCACTCTCTAGGATGTCTGGCTCAAGGTCAGTGATCACACCAGCGTGGACATCAGGGACATTAAGATCTTTCTTGTATAGTTCTTCTGTGTATTCTTGCCACCTCTTCTTAATCTCTTCTGCTTCTGTTAGGTCCCTGCCTTTTTTGTCCTTTATCATGCCCATCTTTGCACTAAACGTTCCTTTCATATCTCCAATTTTCTTGTAGAGATCTCTAGTCTTCCCCATTCTATTGTTTTCCTCGATTTCTTTGCATTGTTCATTTAAGAAGGCCTTCTTATCTCTCCTGGCTATTCTCTGGAAATCTGCATTCAGTTGCTTATATCTTTCCCTTTCACCCTTGCTTTTCGCATTCCTTCTTTCCACAGCTATTTGTAAAGCCTCATCAGACAGCCATTTTGCTTTCTTGCATTTCTTTTTCTTTGGGATGGTTTTAGTTGCTGCCTCCTGTACAATGTTACGGACCTCCGTCCATAGTTCTTCAGGCACTCTACCAAATCTAATCCTCTAAATCTATTCATCACCTTCACTGTGTACTCACCAGGAATATGATCTAAGTCATACCTGAGTGGTCTAGTGGTTTTCCCTACATTCTTCAATTTAAGCCTAAATTTTGCAGTAAGAAGCTCATGATCTGAGCCACAGTCAGCTCCTGGTCTTGTTTTTGCTGTCTGTATAGAGCTTCTCCATCTTTGGCTGCAAAGTATATAATCAATCTGGTTTCGGTATTGACCATCTGGTGATGTCCATGTGTAGAGTCGTCTCTTGTGTTGTTGGAAAAGAGTGTTTGCTATGACTAGCTTGTTCTCTTGACAGAACTCTATTAGCCTTTGCCCTGCTTCATTTTGTACTCCAAGGCCAAACTTGCCTGTTATTCCGATTACTCCTTGACTTCCTACTTTAGCATTCCAATCCCCTATGATGAAAAGGACATCTTTTTTTGGTGCTAGTTCTAGAAGGTGTTGTAGGTCTTCATAGAAGCGGTCAACTTCAGCTTCTTCAGCATCAGTGGTTGGGGCATAGACTTGGATGACTGTGATATTGAATGGTTTGCCTTGGATACGCACTGAGATCATTCTGTCGTTTTTGAGGTTGTACCCCATTACTGCCTTTCCCACTCTCTTATTCACTATGAGTGCAACTCCATTTCTTCTAAGGGTTTCTTGCCCATAGTAGTAGATATAATGGTCACCCGAATTAAATTCACCCTTTCCCGTCCATTTCAGTTCGCTGATTCCCAAGATGTCGACGTTCAATCTTGTCATCTCATGTTTGACCACATCCAGCTTGCCTTGGTTCATAGATCTTACATTCCAGGTACCTATACAATATTGTTCTTTACAGCATCGGACCTTCTTTTCGCTTCCAGATACATCCACAGCTGAACGTCCTTTCGGCTTTGGCCCAGCCGCTTCACTCTTTCTGGAGCTACTTGGAAATGCCCTCCGCTCTTCCCCAGTAGCATATTGGACACCTTCCGACCTGAGGGGCTCATCTTCCGGCATCATATCTTTTAGCCTTTTAACATTGTCCATGGGGTTTTCTTGGCAAGGATACTGGAGTGGGTTGCCATTTCCTTCTCCAGTGGACCACATTTTGTCAGAACTCTCTGTCATGACCTGTCCGTCTTGGGTGGCCCTGCACGGTATAGCTCATGGCTTCACTGAGTTACGCAAGCCCCTTCGCCACGACAAGGCAGTGATCCATGAAGGGGAACAACCACAATCAGGACCAGCAATTCCACTGCTAAGCAACACAGTCATTAAGTAAGACATCACTGACCATGACAGACTTAAGGCCTCACTTCCGCTGCAGTCGTTAAGCAAGTCACTTGCAGTCGTTAAGTGAGACATCACGTGACCGCAACTTGTGATTTTACTGCCGGCTTCTCCATTGACTCTGCTTGTTGGAAGCTGGTTGTGAAGCATGCAAATGGTGATCACGTGGCCATGTGACACTGCGACCTCTGTAAATGCCCACCGGTTGCGAAGCACCCAAATGCTGATCATGTGACTGTGGGGATGCTGCAATGGTCGTAAGTGTGAGGACCGGTCATAAAGTTACCTTTGTAACTTCAAATAGTCACTAAACAGGGCAGTTGTTAAGCAAGAGCTACCTGTATTTTTAGGGGATAAAAACTTTCAGAGACAGCAGCTGGGGGAGAAGGGGGGACAAAGTACAAAAGCAGCAAGTCAATGTATTGCAAGCCCCACCCCTTTCCTAGTATGTGCCTTGCAACATCACACACATGACCCAGAGAGTTGCAGTTTGCACTGTGACAACATGATTACTCTCTTCATCATTCTGTGGATGCTGCTCTACATCGCCGAGGCATCCTAAAAAATTAATTCCAATTAGATGAATGGAGTGGTAGTCCCACCATCACCCTGCAACTACTCAGCAGAAATAACTGCACACATGCAGATGTGCCTCTACATTAGTTTGACTGGAGAAAGCACTTTCTACCTCAGAGTCCTCCAGCCCTGCAGGGCTCTTTGCAGGAAGACTTACCCAGGGCTAGGAGCCAGTGACCTACACATCTGCAGTTTTAAAAAATACAGATTTTTTTTCCCATACCCTTGACTGTTTTAAAGAATAGGGTTCTGAACATTACGGATCTCATTAGAATTCTTTGTGGCAGAGAAGTGCTCTAAAATCTACTTCAGTAAACATCAAGAATTCACCCCAAGGACAATCTACAGGCAAAACAGTTCACTAAAATAAAATGGCCACTTGCAACTTTTCTAGAATCTGTTGGGAAGACATATATATTTATATAGTAAAGTCTCCCTCAAGTGAGACACAACTCTTGATGATTTATGGACACCTTCATATCATTTATTGGTAACAATAAAAAAGTGGATTTAAAAAAAAAATTCCATCATTAGCTTTGCAGTTTTGGATAGAAATACTGAAAAGCGATGCTTAAAATATTCACGTTTGTGCATATATATATCCCAGTTAATATCTTTTTTAAAAAAAAAAGCTTTTTGTTTTGCCTTGATTGCTTCTCTTTTAATTCTTTACTATTCGCTTTTGATTTTTTTTTTCTTTCGCTCTGCAAAAATAATGATTAAAAAACTTATTTTTAAAAAGCTTGAGTTGCCCAACTTCCTAGCCTCACAAAGTAATGACTATAACCTCCAGGAATGTAATGGCTTTTTAAAAAGAACGTAATTTTGTATTCTTTCAGATATTTGATGGTTTAGGACTAAGAAAGAAAATGATTTTAAATGAAAAGATTGGTTCAAGCTGGAATAAGCTCCCGATCAGCAATGTGCAAAAGGTTTTGAGTCGAAGAGTTTCAGATATGAAACAACCCATTTTGAGAGTGTGAACCACTTGAATGTGAAACAGCTTTCGAGTATGAAACATCTATGTTTAGAACACTGTTTTGCATCTGAAGCAGAGTTTCACACTGGAAGCATGGTATTTTGAATTCAAAACAGTTCCGCACCAACCATTTTGCACAGTCCTACTCCTGGTCATATACTCATTATTCTAGACCGTTGCCCCTTATAAAGCCCAACACCCAGTGGCATCTGTGGGAGAGTCAAAAGAGGCAAGAGATGGTGGTTGTGGCACCACAGCTGAAGGTCTGCCCCTCTTACACATTGAGTATATCGTCAACCCACTTACAAAAGGGCCATCTTGCCTCTTTTAAGCCCCCTATGGACGCTGGTGCCAACACCTCCTCCAGATCTTCTCCCTTTATTTTCCCAAATTAATTCCCAAGAAGCTAAATTAATATAGCAATAAGAAGTTGACCCCCTGTTTCCTTCACACCACATCATCCTTTGATGAGTTAATTTCATTGCTACCTCTCTGTGCTTAGCACATAAGCTGGGTTAAGTACTTCTCATCAGCACCTGTGAACATCACATGTTAAGTGGACAGTTCTTTGCCATAAGGAGAACCCAGAGCCCTACAATGGGAACCCAGACACATAGTGCTGCTTCTATGGTTACCAGCTCTGAATGCAAAAAGTCCTCACCCACTCTAGACAGGGGGCGGGGCTTGATGGAACATGGCAGGCAAGGGGGTGGAGCTTGATGGAATCTTCAGGTTACGGGCCACAATCCTGAAAGGAGAGTTTTACTGGTTGGCAACTGAGCTGCTCTGCTCCAGAAGACCAAGCCTGTAAAATACAAAAAAGGATATACTCAAGTGCTGGAGTACAGCAAGATACAATGGGGCAACGATTAATCCCATCCCTCGACTCACTCAACAAGTTAAGCCATAATGTAGAGTTAAGTTAAGCCCCGGGGAGTTGAAGTCCACACATCTTAAAGCACTGGCTTAGACAATCGCGTGGACCCAGATTGTAAAACATGACTTGTGGCTTAAGGTGTTGTGTGGAAAGGCAGCCAAGTGTGGTTTAATAAGTCTAGTTTAAGCAAACTATGGCTTAACACGTTGGGAGAACACATCCCACTGCGGTCGGCAGTTAGAAGCTGCTGAGAGTCAGGAACTCAAAGGCATTCCCAGCTTAGTTGTTACCTGGACTGAAAAGTCACCTGGATGGCTTCAAAAAAATAAGGAAAGTCTCGTGGCATCTTTAAAAAAAAAAACACACCTAAGTTTGTGGTTAATGAAAACTTAAATTTGACCAATATTTTGAATATAAGGTTCCTTGTTGCTTTTGATGCAACATAATGAGATGACGTCCTTCAACATACAACCTAAAAAAGGGACATAATGCAAAATAAAAAGACACAGGATGAGTGGCCAAGTAGAAAGCAACTCATGAGAGTATTATTTTAATTGTAAGGTTTGAAGACAGACCAGTAGGGATGAAATCGTTCAGGAAATGCAGAGCTAAAAACTAATAATCTCTAAACCAGTGTTTCTCAACCTTGTCCACTTTAAGATGCGTGGACTTCAACTCCCAGAATTCCCCAGCCAGCCTTCAACTCCCAGAATTCCCCAGCCAACTCCCTTCTGGGAGTTGAAGTCCACACATCTTAAAGTGGACAAGGTTGAGAAACACTGCTCTAAACTGAGTCCTTCAAAACGAAAAACCTTCCCAATTCTCCAGCTGTGCAGCAGAACCAGAGGTTTCCCCAGGGGGTGTCAAAAAAACTCAATTTGGCAGGCACAGCCCTGGGATCTCTTTGTTAATGCAGTACCTAAAACCAGCCTCTGCACACACTGTATGTGGATAATTGATTCAGGCCCATTAATTGAACACAATTTAGCTATTTGCAGACACAGAGGAATGGTGGAATTGCACAAACCAATATGACACAGTACTATTTAGAAACAGGACTTGAAGCTGCCCCCTTCTTCCAAGCAATACTTATCTTAAATCAGTAACTTATCAAGGCAATCTGTAATACAGAGCTCCAATTAACTTAAACTGGTTCGCTTTTTCAGCTCCTTTCATCTTACAGCTTTCTATTAGATGAAAAGGCATGTAAAATAGAGGAGGAGCTGCCTGTTTTCTGGTGGAGACTAGAGCTGTGATATAAATTATAGGTGAGCAAATTTTTGCAGCTGGGAATTGTAAAGTGATGACTCCTTCTTAGATTTATATCCCACCTTTCAAGATAAGCTTGAAATGTCTTGATTTTCTCTGCATTTGGGAGCAGGGCAGTGGAGTTCAGCAATGACACCCAAATGTTGACATGTGCCATGGTGATGTAATTAAGAAAATTCCAACCTTACATACAGTACTTGCTTCCTGATCTCTAGTGCAAATGCGTAAGTCATATCACTTGGCCAATAACATCATTCACATTTTGTCATTCGCCTTTCTCCCTATGGACTCCCACAGGGGAAGAGTTTTAAAGTAAAACAGGTGCATTAATCTTGAGGACACAACAGGTTGTAGCACCTATCTGATCTTGGCTGATCTCAAAAAGCTAAGAAGGACTGAACTTGATTAGTACCTGGATGAGACACCACAGGAACATCCCAGAACTTCAGTTCAGACAGAGAAGTTGAAAGCTCATCCTGAAGAATGCAAATGGAAACCACTTCCATACTCATGTCAGGAAATCTGTTGTCTATACCACAGTCACTAAACCCTGAAGCCCAACACTGCCCAGCACTTCCGCATTATTGCCAAGAAAGCTACCTGTAAATGCCAAGAAGTCATCAGGAGTCAACCTTGACTTGAAGGAAACTTTGTTTTTTAAACCTAACAGAGATTTAACACATAATCTATTTAAGCTATTTTTTACCTGAAAGCAAACAAACAAATCTCATTGTTCAAACCTGGCAACCTGATTTAAGTGCTTGGTATGCTCGTAGCCAACTACTCTAGCCTCACTGTTGAGAACTCAAGCAAAAGTCCACAATGATCCAGGATGAGCAAAGTTGAGACATCAAATCTCCATCTGCTTGACCTCTATATTTGATGAAATTCCTTCCTCTTCCAAAAAACCCCTCCTTTGCAATCAGCTGTGGTCAGACCTTTACTTAAACATCAGGAATCAAGAAGATGACTCCATGAAATGCTTTAAGAATTGCTAGAGAAGCAATCGTAATAAAGTTCATCCAATCTGTTAATCTCTGGTGGTCGATGCTTTTTAAAATGTTTGCTCAGCAGTGTGAAACCAGTGATTATGCATGGCTTGCAACTTAATGCCACTGTGACATATTCAAACCACATTCAAACCATGCATAAAGGACTCCATAAAACAAACTATAGTTTAACACAGTAGCCCATCAGTATGGTAAGCTGTGAGTAAACACATTTCATTATTTTGCTGTTATCAGTATGAAAAATATACTTCTAATCACTTTGATTACAGTTGTGTGGTTTCTCTATATAAAACTGAAAAGTTACCTTCCTATTTGTCCAAGTATTTACTATGTATGAGATATGAGAGGAGTCTCTACAGAGTATAGGAAAAAAAAAAGTCAAGTGTTTTGTGCAAAAGAAAACAGCAGAGCTTCAATCACACAGCTGTGATTGCAACCTTGACTTTTTTATCATATCCTGTGGACACCCCAAGAGACTTTCTTCAGATCCATTTGACTTCTAATTCCTCCTTTTCAGGCATCTGTCTTACCCTGAAGCAGATATACAACAAGTTCTTTCCATAGCACAGAAATGTATCTCCTTAGTGAATTGTTAGATTTTTTTTACATCCCTACTCAACTCAAAAAGTATACTTGTGTTGTTAAAAGATAAAGCATTCGTCAGTGTGAAATCAATACAAATACAGTAGGTTTCAAACCACAGTTGCAAACCTTAATTGACCAAGTGTATTCATTAGAGAGACAGATCTTAACCACAGTGTTCCTTTTATTCAATAAAGTTTTAGGAACAACCTTTGATTTCAAATGGTGGGAGTCAGGAGAGCAGAAAAGAAAACTATCTGAATCTCTAGCAGGGGAAACAAAATCAAGGTGAACTTTCTGCATCATAGTAGTTCCAATCATTAGGATTCTTATTCATCAAATAAGTAAAACCAATAGTTCCATTATACTTTGTGGGAGGTGTGCAGATATATCTCCTGAGAAACACCCTGAAAATATTTTGTTCTGAGCTCACACCAAATCAGCCCCCTTCCAAGTAGGTTCTGTTCCAATAAAACAAAATTCAAAGTTAAGGTAGTACAAAATGTCTAATTCTGTTTTTTTCGTGGATCAGGACAATTTTGACTGTTCAATGGATGGTCCAAAACTTTTCCAGAAGTAAACAGGAAGTGACTTATCCACCACCCAAATCCCATGAACAGCTTCGCATTCTGGATTATTTTGTTCCAAAAAAAATCCTTGGAGCACCTCTGGAAAGACTGCCTTGCCATGTTTTCATTTCTTTCATAAAAGGCAAAGTACATCTTCTTGTGAAAGATGTCTTCTATTTTGGGTCACTCCTATGGGATGGGAAAAAACTGTGCTTAGGGGAAGAGGAATAAAAAAGGGTTGCTACTGAGCAGCTGAGGAAATATACTGTTGAGAAAACTGTTGAGCAAATATAATTAGGAACTTATATTGGTAGCAATCACATAAAGACATGAAAAACCAAACCAGATGAAATTTCCAGTTACAGAAGGAAGACCAAGGAGATAATAGTGGAAAGGTCTAGAAGAAGGGAAGGTTACATATATTTGGCTATATGTATTGTATACCCAAATTCCCCAACTGGTTCAACAGGTAAATGCAGTTATTAAACCAGTTAGTTGCTCATAAGGTGCTGATCATCAAAACATGTAAGTTTAGTATTGCATACCTGAGAGAAATTGAACACTGCTTCTAGAGACAGATTCTGAAATAAACACCTGATTGCAGAATTCAGATTTCTGAATTGCAGAAATCAATACTGATTATTTGATCAAGTATATAATTTCCAGTTCTGCACTCCACCTGAAGTATTACTGCTGGTGGTGCTGAAGACCTAGGATGTTGACCTCTACTATTCCCCATGCTGTTCAACATCTACATGAAATTACTGGGGACTTCTTTTGGAGGCTTTGAGTGAGATGCTATCATTATGCTGAGAATTTTCTGCTCTTCTGCTTCTTCTTAGCATCCAGCTCCAAAGAAACAATCAGTACTGTTGCATGTTGCCTAAATTAGATAATGGGCTGGATGAGACAGAACAAACTGAAATTAAATCCAAACAAGATGTTGATCAAGGTGAACAAGCAATGTTGGTGTGCATATCCAATTTGTTCCTATTCTGCCCTTTGGTCACACAAGCAGGGAGCAAACTAAGAACAGAAGGTTTCATAATACATCTGAACTCATGATTACAAATCAGGATTTGTAAGTTAATAATCCTTAGTTAAAAAATGTCTTATGATCTTGGCTTGTTTGGGAACAATTAACAATCCCTAACTTAGTAACTTCATCCTGGAGAAGATCTATCTATGTGGTTACTAAAGGTTGATGCTGACTTGATGGCATATAATAAATTAATTTTACTAACTGCATATTCATATTTGTTGAAAAAGAGACAGGAATTTTCCAGATATACTGTTCTTTAAATTACTGTGATTTTCAAGTAAATAATTTACATACTCAGCCATGTAATTGTTTAGAAACAGACCAATACAAGAAAGTAGAATGGGTCTGCCAAGAACAAATTGTATCAGACTAACTTATCTTTCCATGACAGAATGCCTATTTTAGTAAACCAAGGGAATTCTGTGGATACAAGTGTACTTTTTAAAGCATCTTACAAGGCCTTATATGATACCACTGTGGACAAGACAGATAAACGTGGAATGAAGGATGCTATAGTCTGCTGGATTTGAACTGGCTGAACTACATTCAAAAGGAGTTCATAAACAGTTCTGCATTAATCTGGGGGGAAGCACTGATTCCACCCTCAGTCCAATGCTGTTCTACATCTTTATAAATGACCCAGAATACGGAGTGAAAGAGATGCTTATCAAATGTGTGGGTTACACCAAACTAGAGGATTTAGCTTCCACCTTAGAGGTCACAATTCAGAATGACCTCACAGGCTTCAACACTGGGCCCTATCTAACAGGATGAAGTTTAGTGATGACAGTGTAACACTTCCTACACCTGAGTAAGAAAAATCAAATGCATAAGTACCAGTTTGGGGACATCTGGACTGGCAGTAGTGCATGTGAGAAGAATCTGGAAACTCTAGTGATCCGCCAACTGAACCACTAGTGCAAAATCACGTGAGCAAGCAGTGTGAAGAAGCACCTTAAAAGTCCATGTGATCTTGGGCTACATTAACAGAAGCACTGAGTCCAGACTATGCAAAATAATAGTTCCATTATTCTCTGCACTGGTTAGTCCATGTTCACAGAGAAGCTGGAATGACCATGGTCAAGGATCCAGAAGCCAGGTCCTACAGGGAATATAGTTCAAGGAGGTGCACATTTTTCACTTGCAAAAGAGAAGACTTAGGGGCAACATGACAGCAGATTACCAATATCTCAAAGGCTGTCACGGGTAAAAGGGAGCAGACCTATTCTCTGTTGAAAGGGAGGACAGGAGAAGGATGAATGGTTTGAAATGAAAGAAGAAAGGAGACACCGGCTGTGTATTAGGAAGCGATGGCAAGCAGTTTCTGCCTTGATGCCAAGAAAGCCACACCACCTCTTGGTTCATGAAGTCACAAGGAGTTACGTTCAACTCGACAGAGCCGTTGCCTTTTAAAATACACACCCAGGTGGTCATTATTAAAGAAACAGGTTGTAGCACTATCAAAAAACACTGCACAGCGGACCTTGGGGTGGGGCCCCAACGGAAGGGTTTACTCTGCAATTGCCTCTTTCACAGAATTTTCCAAAGGTCCGAGCGATTACCTCTTTCCCTGTATTTTAATGCCAGTATTTTTCCACTGAGTCCCTCACTAACCAATAAAATAAAATAAAAAAAGCATCCGAACAAAAATCCATTAACGAGGGAAGGGCAGAAGAGTTTCGCAAACTATTTCTAATGACGCTACTCACACCAACAAAAGTATGTATTGGGCCACTCTGCCTCGTTTTCAGGAAACGATGTTTTGCCCACGTAACACATAGGAGTTAAAGTTTAGGATCAGTTAAAAGAAGGAGGAAGAAGAAGAAAAAAACAAGGAAGGCAATGGCTAACATTGTCTTAGACCTCCTCCTGGATTGCCTCCCAGCACGTAAAAGTCGGGGGAATCGACGGAGTTGGCAAAGGAGCCAAGATGCCCGGCTGCATCGCTCAAAACGATTGCACGGCGACCCGCGCCTCGTCTGAAAGCGGTCCCGTTTTGCACCGGGCGCGCCTTGCAGCTCTGCAGCGCCCGTTCTGCAAACCATCTTTGCAAGCCGGGATTCCGACCGACTTCGTCCCCCCAGTGCTTCTTGCAAAACCTGGGCTGCAAAGCCCCGACACGGGGGTAAAAAGAAATAAAGCCCTCGTCGTTTTCCTTCTTCTGGAGCCACCGCCCGCTCCCCACGTCCACGTCCAGCCTCCCCAACTCGCGAGCATCCGTTTGCAAAGTACGGTACCTAATTCTTCTCTGGCCGGCGTCCCCATCGCGCCCTCTCTATGGTACCTTCCTCTCCCTTCCGCCAATGTGGAGTCCGAGCGCCAAAGGAACAACGGCGCCTGCGCGGGCCAGGGCTGCCCGACACTTGCTGTTCGCTATACTGTACAGTACTGTACTCCTCGCCTTGGGTATCATAGATGTGCTGAGTGCTAGAAGAGCCCGAGAGGCGGCTGTTCTCCCATCTAGGGCCTTCCAACGGCAGGAGGATTATGGGAGTTCCAGCAGATCTGGAATCCTCAGGCTAGGGAGTGGCCGCTCTTTGGGGAAGATGAACTCCATTCCGGGTACTAGTTCTGGACTGCTAAATCGGGTCCACCGCTAGAGGGCAGCAGAGAGACAGGGACATTTTTATTCTTCACTGCCCTCTAATACTAGTCTGGATTTTTGCAGCCTAAACCTAGTAACTCGGGTCTGTTGTGTTTGAGGTTATAAAAACGATTTTTAAAAAGTCTCTACTGAATTTTAGAAGGGAACTCTAATGATTCAGAATCTATTTTTATTTTCTTTCAAGTTTTTTATTCTCAGGAGCTGGGGTTTGTTGTGTCATACCAATTTTTCAAATAAAAATATGTCTTATTCTATATGCAACTCTCTGTATACTTGCAATAAAAAGTTAATAATTGCAATAAACAAAAGTTGGTTAAACCTAATGTTTATTCTTCAGCTAGAGTTCTTAATCCATACCATATGTTGTGTACATATAGATTTACAAATACAGTTCAAGGAATGAAGTCATTATTAGTGTGATGCTACTGTTTGAAGACTAGCAGGAGACACCCAAGCCGAGGTACGCAAGGAACATGGGAACAAATATAATTGTAGACCCCTCTCAGATAGGTCTGTTATATCTGACCTACCCAAATGTGGAAGAGCATGTGGTAACAACCAGATTAAATCTCTGCCCAAACAGCAAATAAGCTGAACTCCAAGCTGGCAAAATCCTGCCTCCTAAAATGCCTTTTAGTAATTTTATTTCATTTTTTAAAGTTAAACACCCAGAGACACCTTAAAAAACCCTTTCCTGTTGAAGAATTGAGATAAACATGAGATTACTACCCAACTTTCAGTTGAGTTAATGTTCCCAAACAATCATCCTCTTTAAAACACGTGAGTGAATCCTTTTATTATCTAAGACAACTACATTTATAGGACAGAGATCACCAACTTCTCAGCTGGGCTTTCTCTTTGAGAAAAGATCTAAAACTCAACTGGATTGGAAGGCCGCACACCCAGATACCCATTTTTACCAACATTCTTCTCCCATATATATTTAAACTCCTTTCTCACATCCTAATGTCTCCTCCAAAATCGTTTCAGATGTCAAACCGACTTTCCCTTTTCCTGCCTATAAATTAGGTCAGCAGAGAGGCAGGAAGCAAATGATCTGCCTTTACAATACAAGAAGGAAAAAACCACAGTCCAGCTCAACCAGTAGAGATCCTTGTAGGCTTAGAAAGCTCGATTGTATGGCTTGCAGTACTGGCCTACACATCATTTTTATACAATGTTCATCAGCGCAACAGACAAGATTATTACATAATATCTTGATGTGCCAATGCAGAACACCCTCTGCTAACATTCTTATGTGTGGAAGACTAGAGTGTCAGGGAAAAGTCTATCAGGGTATTACTTTATTTAGCATTTAACCTTGTAATTCCTTAGCTACAAAAGTAAAAAAAAACCCAAGTTGTAGATTACCAAATTATCACTTCTCTCCTCAGGTATGAATGCATCAGATTTTTCTAGCTAATGACCTCCAGATTCCAACTGTCATAATGCCCATGCTAAGTAGGGACCATAGGAATGGAAGTTCAACACATCTAAGGAGGATCCTGGACGTGGATTCTGGAAAGCCGTATCTCTCACACTTACTCCCCACTCCTGTAATCTGGGGGTAATAACATTAAGATTCCTTACAAAGTTAATGAAAGGATTACGGTGAAATGTGTAAGCAATGCTGTGTTACCAGCCAAACAAGAATGTTGTGAAAAGCCAGTAGAACAGCTAAGTGCATAGCTAGAATAGCAGAGGCCAAGTTTCAAAACTCTGCACAGACCTGTATTGGAGAAGACACTTATTCAATTGTGGGTGGAGGTGAACTGGGGTTCACCCAACTCAATTTTCTAGATTCCCATGATACACTGAACTATAAACTAACTACATGGACTGAGCGTGGGCAACCTGCTAGACTAAAACATAGCTGGCTAAGTTAGCTGGCGGTTCAGCGTGGTGCTCAAATATAGTCAGCGGAGAACTTCATCCTGGGAAGCCGTGGGCTGTTTCCATGGCTGCCCTCCCACACAGAGCTTTTGAGAGTAAAAGGTGGGTGGAGAAATCTCTTTATCTTCAAGAAGTTCAGGGTAGTGTGCAATTAAATGACAATTGTACCTCATCTCATAGTTTAGAACTCTGGCAAAAATCCTACGCAATGCCCAGTTTTCTCACCTGATCAATAGGTTTCAATTCCAGCTGAAACTGAAACCCTGAAGTCTTTCTCCTTCAAATAAATAGGTACATCTGTCACACTGGTGTGTGCAGATGTGCATCTGCCCAAAGCCACAATCCAAAACTCATTCACTGAATGGAGAACTCCTCCTTAAAATGCACGAAGTATACTATATATAAAAATGAACCCCCTACTTGCATACACAAGCCTTTGTTTCTCCCATAAACAGAAACACACAAGTATTCACACACACACACACACACACACTCCCCTCCAGGAGTGTCCACAGAGGCAGTGGTCAAAAAAGTCAAGATGGCAGCTGCAGCCATGTGATTGAAGCCCACCCCTTTTTAAAAGTCCATCGAAGACACATTGAAGGCTCATATCATGCACCTAAAAAGAGGTGAGGCTTCAATCACATGGTTGCAGCTGCCATCTTGACTTTTCTGACCTTCCACAAATGCCCCTGCTCTCCTCCTTTTCTAATAGAAGAGACACTTACAAAAACAGAGATATAGAGATATCTAGGTTCGAAATGGGGAAAGAAGGGGAAGCAACAAAAGCAATACATTATCGCCTCCAAGTTTAGACACTGGAGTTTTCTATATCCCTTTTCAGCCTAGTTCTGGTGGATCTAAAAATGAAGGAACAAAAGCGAATGGAGACGAGGTGATAAGAAGACAGGGAATAAAAGAAAGAAAAGTGAGTTTAAATTTAAGCAAGTGGCTTTTCCTAAGCAAGAACTAATCTTCAAGCTAATCTTCAAAGCCGCAGGCAATGTCATTATTTGCTCTTCCTGTCCATTAAATCCCATCATAGTCCATAAGCACACACAGTTCCTTGTGTTCTCAAAACAAACAGATCGTCCTTCTAGAATATAAGCATTTGCAATTCTACTCACATCAATACCTGTTGCAGGTAATAATACAATGGCTTGCTTTTAAGTTTCCTTAACAGTTTTTGAAATCCACAATAAGTTGCCAAGGTTGAAAAACACTGATCTATAGGGTGATACACCATTTCATTTATTTCTTTTTTAAATTAAATAATTAAAGAGGCTTCTGCCTGATACTTGGAAGAGCTAACAGCAGTTCTCAGGATAAAATAAATATCTAAATTCATAATATTGGACATCAGTTGTATGTTTAAGTAGTTTTATCACCACTGTATTTTTAAAGTTTCATGTGATGGCTTATAGTGGCCTCTGTTGCAGCTGATTGCTGTATTTAATTGCTGTTCTAATTGATTATTTTATTGTTTTATTGTTTGATGTGTGTGATTTTGTATTTAATTATATATGGCCCTGAGAGCTTTTAGCTTTAAGGTGATTGCATGAATTTATAAATTAATAAAACAAAATAGGTATACATGTACACAATAAGAAAAAAATATATAACTGCAAACTAAAGCCATGAAGCAATTAATTTGTTTGGAAAATATTAATTTTTGTTCTTAAGTCACGTATATAATTAGAAGAAAGCATCCATTTCGCTCTGAATCTGAACTTGTTCAGTTCATTAATCTAATGCAGTGTTTCTCAACCTTGGCCAATTGAAGATGTGTGGACTTCAGCTCCCAGAATTCCCCAGCCAGCATGGCTGGCTGGGGAATTCTGGGAGCTGAAGTCCACACATTTTCAAGTGGTCAAGGTTGAGAAACACTGATCTAATGGGTAAGAAGTCAAATTGTGATAGCACTGCAAAACACAGAATCAATAGCTATTTCACAGGTGTCCATCATCTATGATGGACATTGTGATCTGTCTGAATCACAAAAATAAACATTTAAAACTGAATAAGAGCCCAATCTTATGAGTCATTGCAACAGAAAACATAGCTGTGCTTCTGGTTTCCTATCCCCATGAACTCTGGTGCTCTGTTGTCATAAACCAGGCACACAACTAATGCATCACTGGCACTGAAGCCCCTATTTCTGTTGTGGTATAACAGGCAGTGGGCAGACATAGTATTTTTATTTTTATTTTTTGCACAGTTACAACAGCTCACCACCTGTGCTATCTCAACCTGTTGTCTGAGTTTGCCAGAGGAATCCATGAATTTCTGACTCAGCTCTGTTTTACCTAGGTTTGAAGGAAAGGTGATACTTGCCTGGCAGGGCTAAGGTTCTGCAAAGTGTAGAATGGGCCTTTCTCCGATTAAGGGGAATCCTCACCTCACCCCGATTCTGGTTCCTGGATTTTAGCAGCCATTCCCTTCTTTCCCATAGAGCCGTGTTCCTCAACCTTGGCAACTCTAAGGTGAGTGGACTTCCACTCTCAGAATTCTTTAACTGGCTCGCTTCATTATTTGTTTTACAGATAGCTTTCAGTTAATGATGGCAATTAGGACCAGAATTTCCATCACTAAGCAAAGCAGTCGTAATGTGCGATGTCACGTCACAGCATTGCTTACCGACAGCAATTCCAACACTTCCAGTTGCCGTTGTTAAGTGAATCCTGCACCAACGTTAAGCACAGCATAATGTGGTCGCCATTTGCAACCTCCTGCCAGCTTCCTGATTGACTTTGCTTGTTGGAAGCCAGCAGTGAAGGTCGTAAATGGTGATCATATGACCGCAGGGACACTGCAATGGCTGAAACTTCGAGGACCAGTCATAAGTAGCACTCGTTCAGCACCATCATAAGTTTGAATAGTCACTGAACAAGTGGTCGTTAAGCAAGGACTACCTGTATTAGATTTAAGAGCTGCAGAGTGATATATCGGCCGCTTACATTTTAAAAGAGTAAAAAACAAACACAGGAAACCATGTGTGTCCAGACAAGAAAAGCTCCATATATTACCAAAAAAACATACCCAAAAGGAGCTCAGCAACCAACCCATCCCAAGGTCTGGGAGAACAGCCAGGAGAACCACCTATAACCATCTCTGCTATACCATCAATGCTGGTCGTCTAGCTAGCTACCAATGTTTATCAAGAAGTAGGTTCATTCTTCCAGTAGGAAGAACCACCAAGAATAGATTGAACAGTGCCACATGAATTCAATTCTTGTTTCAAGTGCACTTTGAAAAAGAAATTAGGGCATATTAATTCACAAAGCATATTAATTTCTGAGGCACAGCACACACAGAAACACACATTTATTTAATCCATCCCAGCTGTCCTCCACAGAAAATTTGAGATCCGTTGTGAACATAATGTTTTGCACTCACTGACTACTTTTCAAGAAATCAAATGAATTTGAAAGGTCATGTGGACTATAATATTTCTGGATGGATTGAGAGAGTCTGCTAGTTGTAATTCAGAAGGTTTCACTCTGGAAAAATTACACTGGTGATCATTTTCCATTTACTGTAAGTTGGCATTTTGTGGCCCCTTTTAAAACTACACTGATGGTGCCCAATTATATCTGTCAACCTTAGGTCGGCCAATTGAGGCTCTTGAGATTCTGTGCCAGTGTTTGAAGGCTGTGGGGGCCTGGATGGGGAGGAACCACCCACATTCAATCCTACTGAGACTGAGTGGCTGTGGGGATTTGACCACCTAGATCTGGGGATGAGAGCCAGTTTGGTGTAGTGGTTAAGGTACTTGGCTAGAAACCAGGAGACTGTGAATGCTAGTCCCGCCTTAGGCATGAAAGCTGGCTGGGTGACTTTGGGCCAGACATTCTCTCTCAGCCATGGGAAGAAGGCAATGGCAAACTACTTCCAAAATCTTGCCAAGAAAACTGCAGGGACTTGTCCAGGTACTTGTTAGGAGTCAACATTGACTCAAAGGCACAGAGAGAGAGAGAGAGAAATCTTGGGATATTCCATTTAATCATGGGTGGGGTAGCACTTTTCCATCCAAGCGTAATGCACAATCTGGAGTCTTCCTGGACTCACAGCTCCTGCTCAAAGAGCAGGTGGCAGCTGTGGCCAAGGGGGCCTTTGCACAGCAAAGTCTGGTGCACCAATTGTACCCTTTCCTGGATGTGGAGGCCCTTCAGATGGTCATTCATACCCCTAGTTATCTCGCAGCTCAACTACTGAAATGAGCTGTACATGGGGCTGCCCTTGAAGACCACTCAGAACCTTTAACTGGTCCAGAATGCAATGGCGCAGGCATGCCTTGGTATACTCAGGTGGTACTTCTGCTTCACAAATTGCCTTGGTTACCTGTATGCTTCTGGGTGCAATTCAAGGTACTGGTTATGACCTATAAAGCCCTACATGGCATAGGGCCTGGTTATCTGAGGGTCTGCCTATCTTCCTTGGCGTCTGTGCAGCCAGTATGGCACATTATGGTTGGTTCCCTTCAATTAAACAGTGTCATCTACCAGAACGCAGAAACCATGCTTTTTCTGTCCCAGTGCCTGCCCTCTGGAACGAGGTCCCCCCTGAGATCCATGTGGCTCCCACCCTGTTGGCATTCTGAAAAGCCTTAAAGACGTGGATGTTTTCCCAGGCCTTGGTTGGGATGGTTGGGCCCTAACTGAATATGTCTGGGAGCATGGGTGTTGTTAGCCAGACTCACCATCTGTTACTTTTTTTTATTCCTTGTTTTATTCCTTTTCTTTTTATAACTTGATTGTACTGTATTTTGTTTGATTTTATTGTACAGCACCCAGAGTCAGTTTGGAATCGGGCAATGCCTAAACTGAATAAATTAATTTTTCAGTATTCCACTTTATCCTTTTTTAAAGCAAGTGCTGCAATCTCATTGTTATGGACTCTGCTGCCCCCATGTGGAATACCAAATTTTGCTCATGTTTGTCACTAAATAATACACAGGTTTTATAGCCTGGGATTCAGATATCTGCAGAAATACCTGAGCGTTGCCTCAGCTAATGGCAGCATCTGATTGATTTTGGCTCACCCAGAATGGTGAGCAGGGATGGCCCTGGTTTGTATTTGAAGAAAATATCACCTTGGAGGAACAGGACTTTAAGCTAGATTTGGATGTGTGTATATGTGTACCTTTGAGTCAGTTTTGGTTTTTATTTACTCCTGCCAACTGCCTGGACAAGTCCTTGCAGTTTCTTGGGCTTTTCAGAAGTGGCTTGCCATTGTCTTCTTCCTGGGGCTGAGAGAGAGGGACTGGCCCAAAGTCACCCAACTGGCCTCATGCCTAAGGTGGGACTAGAACTCACAGTCTCCCAGGTTCTAGCCTGGTGCCTTAACCATTACACCAAACCAGCTCTCTAGATCTAGGTTCAATTGGGAACATAAACAAATCCCTAAAGATGGAATGGTAAGTCATTTCTGTATAGTTGATAGGAAAACAACATGGGTCCAACCAGAAGTCACCGGGAATCAAGCTTTGAACAGCAAGCCTGAAAGTCTGGGATGAGATTTATGAACTCCACACTCCACATCTGCATAAGGAAGAACATCAGGGCAAGGGGAAGGTCAGATTAGGTGCTAATGTTCCTTCTCCTGGGGCTAGAAAATGGAAGAGCAGCGTGCTGAAGCCTCATCCATCAGGCTCCCAGGGGCTCCTGGGAGGTTGCACCCCATGTATCCCAAAGGGACATCAGAGCAAAGTGGAGGCTCCATTTGGCCCCTCACATCAGATGAACAAAGAGGAGCTGTAGGAAGCTTTTCTTCATCTCTCCCTGAGAAATAGAGCTTTCAGCCCTTCCTGTGACTGGAGAGCAGAAGGACAGCACACCCTCCTTCCACTATTTAACCAGGAGCCCAAGGGCCACCAACAGTTATTGAAACAAGCACTTCATCCAAGGAACATGAAGCTAACCCCAACAGGACACAGGTTTCAGTGTATAGCTCACCACTTAGTCCTGGTCTTGAAGACGTGATTTCTCTCCTTTGTCCTTTCTGTGTTGTCTTTTTACGTGGTGACCCACAATGTCCTGGCTTTGTTGTTTAATTGATTTGAATCCCTTTGGGATTCTTAGTTGCTCTTCCATTAGCAATACAAATGTACCCTGGCAACAGTTTTTTCTGCCATATTCTAATGGTCTTGTCTTCTTTCGATCCTCAGTCCTTGAGGGAGGCAGACTTAAGTTGTTCTTGGTATGGTATGGTATGGCATGGCACAGTAAAGTATACTGTAATGTTTTTCCCCTTAAGCGAACAGCATCCAACAACATCTGGAAGGCATGAAACATCTGATACGTTTCTATATTTCCACGAGTATCTATTACATTGGTGGGAAAGTCAGGTGAGCAGTAATGCATGTAGTAGTGTATCCTGTTGTTGACATGCTCAGGTGATTCCTAGGGGTTGGTATCAGCACAGCTTCTATGAGCCACTTTAGGCTGGTACAGGCATGGCCCTTTTCTTCAGTCCCTGGCATTGTCCCCCATCCTGCAGCAGGAAAGTTCAGTTCTTTTAAAACGAGCTGTCCTTCTGTACCCAACGGGTCTTCAAGCTGATCCTTGGCTTAGAGACCTGGAGTAGCATGAACATTAGACCACCAGCAGACAGGAGGCTGCATGGTTCAGCAGAGGAAAGAGGGCTCTCTCTCTACTAGTTCACAACATAGTCCTGCCTACATCTGTCAGCTGTTGCTGGGGCTGAGCATGGGTTTTGGAGTAGCACTGAACCAATTCAAGCTCTTTTAGAACACAAAGTTAATGTTCTTCTGGAATAACTCCTGGCCGTGTTAGCGACTGCTGTATATCTCTCGCTGCTATGTATTTTAATTTTTGTAGCTGTGATTGGAATTGCTTTAACTTTTATTCTAAATATTGTTCGACACCCAATCATTTACTGAAATGGATGGCTATATAAATTGACTAAATACAGTAAATAAAGAGCACTCAACCCGTGTCAGCTAAGAGGCTTCCTTGGAAAGCACCCACACAGAACACTTCTCTAGCTGTCTGCCAAAACTGGTCACCTCCTCAGCTCCAGCATATCCCACCTCAGGCTTTCCTGCCAGCTGGTAATGTTAGTTTGGAGGGGACAGAAACAAAGGTGTGGGAATCCAGCAATTCTTCTCTTTCACATGCTTTGGGCATTGTAAATAAGGACAGCATTATTTGCCAGCATGCTGCCTGTGGCAGTATGGAAATTGCGGGGGGGGGGCTCCTCCTCCTCCTCCTCCTCCTCCTCCTCCTCCTCTTCTTCTTCTTCTTCTTCTTCTTCTTCTTCTTCTTCTTCTTCTTCTTCTTCTTCTTCTTCTTCTTCTTCTTCTTCTTCTTCTTCTTCTTGCCAGCTGAAGGAATGGTGGATAGCATTTGTTTGTGAGGAAGAACACTATAACTTAGCAATGGGAAGAGCCCAGTAATTGTCTGAATTAAATTTCAGCAAATAAAGAAATAAATAAGAGGATCTTCTTCTTCTTCTTCTTCTTCTTCTTCTTCTTCTTCTTCTTCTTCTTCTTCTTCTTCTTCTTCTTCTTCTTCTTCTTCTTCTTCTTCTTCTTCTTCTTCTTCTTCTTCTTCCTAATGCTGGACAAGAGCAGTTGAAATGAAGCATGTAGAGAAGACAGTCAGTGTGGTATTGTGATTAGAATGTTTTGCTAAGGAAGATTACAGACAGCCTGGTTCAAATTCCACCCCTCTGATCATCTCGGCTGGGTTTGGAAATTGCATGAAGCCACTGTTTCAGCTATTTGTTTTTGTAAGATTAAAGTGAGAGCGGGTAGAAAATCATGCATATCCTTTTGAGCTCACTGGAAAGGCAAACATAAATAAAAGCAAAATTCTGATATGGGTCTCCCTACCCTGCCACATTACGAAAGATAAATAATGTTAATTTAGGGAGGGGTGATTTTTCCTCCTCCTGAATTCATCAGACTGATTCTTAGTATTGTTGCACTTAACCGTCATCAATCCAAGCCCATGTTAAGTCTGTTTAATTCTTGCTGATTATAGGAAAAGAGAAAAGCTAAGCACATGTTTGCTCCTGCTGTTGTCTACATTTATCTATTTAATCCTGCAGGCTTCTGAGTAGGATATATAAAATTGTATTGCACTTCTCCCACTGAAAACTTTAGCGCTCAGAACTTGCGTGCTTCTGTTTAGAAGCCCAGTGTCTTAATACTTCCACTCATTCTCCCAAATGTCAAAAGCATTAGTGTTGTTGTTAATGTTATCAAAGCTGTGATCATGTAATAGAGGATGGGGTGAGGAATGATCCTACTTCCTTTTTTTTTTTTTTTGGTGCCTTCAAGTCAGTGTTAATGTCTGGCAACTGCCTGGACAAGTCCCTGCAGCTTTTTTTGGCAAGGTTTCCTAAGTGGTTTGCCATTGCCTCCTTCCTAGGGCAAAGAGAGAATGACTGGCCCAAGGCCACCCAGTTGGCTTCGTGCCTAAGGCAGGACTAGATCTCACAGTCCCCTGGTTTCTAGCCTGGCGCCTTAACCACTACCCCAAACTGGCTCTCCACATCTGCTTCTCCTAATAATAATAATACATTAAAATTAAATACTACCCAATCCAATGAATGAAATCAGAAAACCCATTTCACCATAAACAATTTGTAAACCACACCATTACATTTTGGCAATCGCTGCCCAGCATCAGCAGCTTGATGGGAAGAAGTCCACGAGATACACAAGCACCCTTGAGCTGTGGGATTTCCATTTATTTATTCATTATTTATATCTGCCTGCTTGCTTGTTTACTTAACAATGCGTGACCAAAGACCTCACCGTACCATGCCCCAGATGTACTGATCCCACACTCCTCTAGCAACACCAGGAGATTAGGTACTACTTCATCCACATCCGTTGGAAGGATGAGGTGCAGGCAATGTAGGAATCTCACACCACTTTCCTTGATAGGGATCATAACAGGAGATTTATTGTTCACCCAGTTTCACTCAGGGCCTGTCTTTCCCTATATGGAAAACTGCATGCCAAGTGAGATGGATTTCACTAATGTGAGAGATGGATAAAATATCTGTTATTATTGACAAAGAAATAGTAACTTGAGCATGCTAAGAGTGCAGCTGCGATACTAGGTACCTAGCTGCCAAACGCTCTACCTCAAACTAGGAGGAGATCAGGAGACATTGCCATGGTAACCAAGGGGCCTCCAAGCGACAGGAAATGAGGAGGGGGAGATGACTCTGGGATGAGGTGAGAGAAAAACCAGTTTGGGGTGGCTTGACCTGTCCAAAGTGATACTTAGCAGAGATCTTTTAGGAATGAGTGAACTCTTGCCATCCCAACCTTCATTACCATAACAAAAACCACACCCTGCATAGCTAATCACCTATTTACCATGAACATGTAATGTATGTAGTATGTAGTATGCAGGGGTCTGTAGAAAGGGGGGTGACAAGGAGTAGGCAGGTGGCTAAAGATTGTGACCTCAAGAGTACCTCAGCCAATGGGGGAAATGGAGAAGTTTGAGCGTCGGCCTAGGGTTGTATAAAATGTGCTGAAATCTGTAAGAAGTGTGGCTTCTTATTTGCAACAAAATCCACCAGCCTTTGCAAATGCTTCCAATAAAACTTTACTTCTGATTGACCCAGAGAAAGACTAGTGAGTGCATTTCTCACACTGAGAAGGGAGACATGGAGAATGAGGCCTTCCCCATGTTCTCATCTGCAGAAAAATGTGCCAGTTGGGGACAGCACTTAAATATTACAGAAAGACATCGGTTACACCCTGTCCCTCAGATTTTCTAGCCTACGAGTTCAGCAAGGGGTTAGATCTGAGCTTTTGGCCAAATCTCGTTCCCATCGATGATGAAGAAGAATGGCATCATACCTGCACAGACCAATTTGCAAGTTAAACATTGATCCAGAAATAACTTTGTTTTCAATTGTGCACTCGGGTCATCAGATCTAAGGTATCACTAAAGTCCTTCTGAACATTGGTGTTCAAAACACAACAATTACTCGTAAATTGCCAGTTCTCTTCGTAATCATCCATTCATCTCATTGCTTCTTACACCTGCTTGTATAAAACTTCATTTTAATGGAAAAACAGTCTCCCTTGTTGCCATGATGTGCAACCTTGGGGTTATTTATGGTTGCATACTTTCTTTAAAAGTATCTTCTCTGCCATTTAATTGCACGCTTAGATATGCAGCTGTTTCAGCTGCCATTCAAAAATATAGAATTACATTGCATCTTTGCCATCTGACTAACAGAATAGAATTGAAAACACAGCCCCTTTAAAATACAGAAATGCTGATTCTGTACTATTGGAGAAAATGTGAACATTCTACTGGATGAGAAAGAAAGGAACAAGCACAGGTAAAATCTACGTTAAATGGACATAATTGTTTTAGAAGTAATGAGAGACGCAACCACATAATAAAAAATTGTATCCCAGTCTAAGACAAAATATTTGAGAAGTAACTGGATTCGTAACTTAAAATTTGCACATTATTCTTAGTGGTGATATCTGAACATGATGTCTAAACCCAAGCAAGCAAGCAGATCACACTAAGGCAAAATGTGAATTATGTTGGTTTTGTATCCAGAACATCATGGTGTGTTAGCTATGGTTTGAGTATTATTTATTCATTGCAGTTTATTAACCCATGCATAAGCCAATCACTGCTATGCATGATATAGGAACCAGATCAATGTATTTACCTATTTCTTTGTCTAAAATATCATGTTGAAGTTCATGCAATAGCTGGGCTAGGGTGAAACGGGATCGGTGATTCAATGTGTTTTAAGTAATCTATCCACTGGCATTGCACCCCCACCATTACATTAAACCATAATATGGTTTATTGGGGGGGCATTGCATAATGTGTGAATGCTGCACTTGTGTGTACTTGGGTTTTGTTAACCTGGATTTAAGGTTTAGTGGGCTGTGTGAATTCAGCCACACAATAAAATCGCTGAGCAAAGCTAAATGTATGGCAAAGAACTGGGTTAAAAAGTATGTGAGAATAAATGTTGGAAATATCATGAAACAGAAGGAACGTTTTATCACATGTGGTGGGCATGTAAAAAAACCCAAAAGTACCAGAAAGACGTAAGTGGCATGATGCAGAAGAATTTGGAATTTAAATTCAAAATGAAACCACAGCTTTTCTGACTAGGTATAATCTCAGAAACAATTGACAAGAAGCTTCATAATTTAATGAGATATGCACTGAATAGCAGCGAGAATAAATTTTGCTCAACACTGGAAGAAAGACACAATTCTGACAATATCTGATTGGGAACTTAAACTTAGAGAATATGCAGCAATGGCAAAACTAACAATATACTTACACAATTGACATTCAAGTAAATTTAAGCAAGGATGATTTCCATACATACAACACACAGCATGGCAAATATAATCACTTACAGTTTGACTTCTCAGGGGGCCTAAATCTCTATCAATATTGAAAATTAGCAAATGTGTAAAATGGGGAAGTCAGAAACCTAATTGTTTTCTTTTTTTTCTCCTTTTCCTTTTTCCTTTTTCTATTTTTTGATATTTTAATTCTTGTTAAATTTGTTCCATTCATCTATTTTTTTCCTTTCATTAACATTAGATATAATAAAATGGAGATTTTAATATTAAGTTATTAGTTTAAGATTGAAACCTCTATTATATAACAAATATTTTGAAACAAGTCGTAGTGCTTTTTTTTCAATGTTGAACTCAACTTTGAAAGAAAAAGCCAAATAATTTTAATGCTGGTAATATTGATATACTAAATTGATATACTAAATTGTAATTAATTTGATAGAATATTTTTCTCTTCCCTAATTTCAATACTGTAAGTTATCTAAATAATAGAATGTCAATAGTCTTTAATTATATAAACATCACTGCACTGAAATAATACAATATCTCAAGATTTATAGCAACACAATAAAAAGGAAAAATGTATATGAGAAAGTATCATTTAAAGGAGGAAGTTGTCACTAAGATAGAACTCCTTCTTGTTTTCCCCCCACGCTCACTTCCACCCAGGGCTTTTCCACCAACTTTGCTTAAATGGCAGGGATATTCAGTACAGGAAGTCCTCACTTACCAACTGCGATTGGGACTAACAACTCAGTTGCTAAGTGATGGGGTCATACAGTGAAGAATCATGTGACCGCACCCGATTTACAATGGCAGTTCATCAGTTCTGGCTGTAGTCATTAAGTGAATCACCATGGGTTGTTACATGTGATGTCACATGACTGCGACTTGGGACTTCCTGCCGGCTTCCCCATTGACTTTGCTTGTCGGAAGCCAGCTGTGACGGTTGCAAATGGCGATCACTTTACTCTAGGATGCTGTAACCGTCATAAATGCAGGCAGTTGCCAAGGTGCAAATTGCGATCATGTGACCATGGGGATGCTGCAACAGCCACAACTTTGAGGACCGGTGGTAAGTCTCGTTATTCAGCACATCGTAACTTTGAATAGTCACTGAATGAGTGCTCAGTAAGCGAGGGCTACCTGTATATAAGACAATATATACACATCCTCATGACAATATGTTGACATCCATAGCAAACTGTGATGACATTGAAATGATGATGTGTGTGATGACATCATCATGATGTGGCAGTAAGGCACAGTAAAAAAATACAGTTTCTGGCAACTGTGCAGTAAAGAAGAAACACCTCTGTAAGGGTTCACTAAAAGTTCAAGAGTTTGCGCCACCCCTAAGTGGAGATTTAATATTGTAATTAGCTGCTAGGTGGAGATTTAACATTATAATTAGCTTTAGGCACAAGTGCACAAGGAAAATATGCTGATGCAGCTTGTAAGCAGTAGAAGTGCGCATGAGTAGAGAGATGACGCAACTTAGTAGCTAGGCGACCGATAAGAATGGTATGCATCTGAATTTGCAAATCACATAGGTATAAACAAAAAGGTAATGTAGGAAGGCAGCGCACACAAGTGTACTTGTGAACTGAGAATTCCACAGTTTGCATAGTTCAGTGTTTCTTAACCTTAGCATCTCTAAGATGTGTGGACTTCAACTCCCAGAATTCCCCAGCCAGCCAAGCTGGCTGGGGAATTCTGGGAGTTGAAGTCCACACATCTTAGAGTTGCCAAGCTTGAGAAACACTGGGACAGCTTATCACTTCAAGGCTGAAAGCTGAAAGCTGTTTTCTACTTTGTATCTTGTTGCAAGAATGTATAAAAACTGTTAACTTAAGAGCTTGTGTGCTCGCTCTGGAAATTATTCCCATGCACCTTCCTTCTGTGCAGAATAAATACTTTATTATCTCCACCCTTGGAGTGTTTTATTGGGCGAATTGCATAGCAGGCACGAACCCCAGTATTCCTGGGACAACAAATGCCACTATTCCATGCTTGCATGAAAAACCTGACTCCAGCGCCTCTATGTAGGTTGCAGGATTTGTGTGATCGCATCCTCATGCATGCGTTATCATCTGCTACCCCTCGTCCCATGCCTCGCATCCCCACAGCTGCTTTGAAGTGGACCGTGCTGACTAAAGTGAAATAAAATAGCTTTTATATGTGTCAAGTATATTTTCTTCTTTATAGATCTGAAACTGATCAAATGTTTAATAAGAGATGAGCAGTTTCAATGAAACAGCATGATGCCTCTGAAACCTTATGAAAAAGGGCTCTTAGTTTCCATCATATTTACTTCTTTACATTTGAAAACCAAAGGGATACACATTTCTCTCAGACATTATCTTTACTTCTTTACATTTGAAAACCAAAGGGATAACACAGACACAGACATTCATGTATCTTCACACATTTCTCTCATTCAGACATCCTGTCTCCATAAGGGTCGAGGCCATAAAGAAAAAAAGGGGGGGGGGTGCCCTGAACTCTGACTAGCATCCAATAGGTCATCAGGAAGATAAATTTCCCCCAATAATAAGGAGGATCCAAAACTTATGCCAATTTCAACCAATCGTTTGTTAATTGCTGTATCTCTTTGTAAGAAACATGTATAAAATTGTCTTCTTTGGGTGTGGGAGGGGTCTCCTCTGCCTTAAGGGGAGACCCCAGCTGACTCAATTGGCTTACTTTCAATAAAACTTTAAAATCTCAGCTGGTACTTTCGTGTCTGATCTTCTGCCGGACTGAATCCTTATTGGGGAGAGTCAGAAACTCTCAAATTTTGCTAACACCTCCACACAAGAACCAAATCTTGCATCTATCTATCTATCTATCTATCTATCTATCTATCTATCTATCTATCTATCTTTATTCATTCATTCATTCATTCTTTCATTCATTCATTCAATTTATATAGCCGCCCATCTCAGAGCAGTGACTCCAGGCAGCTAACAATGATAAAAACAATCAAACACTTAAAATAATACAGAAAATTAAATCTAAATACAGCCAAGAGATCTTTAAAAACCTTAGTTGTCAGCACAACCATGAAACGGGGCCTTTTATCACTATAATCAGTGCTTTCGATTAGGAACCTCAGTGCATATTAGGAACCTCAGTGCAATAACTGAAACAAAAATAGTTTCAGTTATTAAATAATTTTGATGCTTTGGAGTTGTGGCAATCTGGCACACTTTACTTATCCTTTTATTTTATCAGCTAGGAAGTCAGAAACTGGTTCTCAGTCAACAGAGAACTACAGTCTTCTTTCCTTCCTATGATGTCAAAAGCGTTCCATTTTCATAGGTTAGGTGGTCTGCTCACCACAGGCAAACAAAAATGGAGTTGGCCAAGTTTGCATGATTTAGCCATGTTTGCATAACTCACAGAACCATAAGCTAGCCCAATGTTTCTCAACCTTGGCAACTTTAAGATGCATGGACTTCAGCTCCCAGAATTCCCCAGCCAGCCATGCTGGCTGGGGAATTCTGGGAGTTGAAGTCCACGCATCTTAAGCTTGCCAAAGTTGAGAAACACTGAAATACCCTGCTATATTTTAACCTAGTCTTTTGCAAACTCTGTCCGTAGCATTAGTTTATAGTTCAGATTGTCCCCTGGCCTTTCTGGATGATCATTTTTTTTCCTCTTTCATATGTTGAGGAGGGGAAAAAAGTCTTTATCAGAATTATCGGCTGAAAAAGGGAGGGATGCATAGAAACTAGAAGTTGGAATTATCCTATTTGGGATCAATTTAGTGACGCATGATTGCTCGAAACTGATCAGATCTAGTTCTCACCTCTGACTTAGGTTGTTTAATCATCATTTGTTGACTAACACCCCCCCCCAACTGGCTGCATGCACACATTATGCTAAGCCATACGCTTGGGGTTACAAGCCACCAAAGTTTGAGTTCATGCAACAGATTATGTCAAAAAGAAGTAAACCACATTATGCTTTGAGCAATGTGGGAATCCAGCTGGTTGTCTATCTAAGCCAAGAATGGACATCCTCTGGCCCATCGGTTGCTGAATTTCCATTTCCAGCAGGTCCAGTCAATATGGCTGTGATGGAAAAATAAAAAATAAAGCTGGAAACTCTCCCCTCTCCCCCTTGCCTCTCCTACAAACTCTTTTCTCCACTTCCTTCTGCCATGCTTTGCTCATGCAAAACAGGATCAGCTCCAAGCTATTGCATGACCCAAGAGTGACCATGTTCCATTGCCAAAAATAGCCCTCTTAACACTATCATATGAAACAATGGGAGGGCCATCACCTGTCTGCTTAAGGGTTTGCTGTGGTTCTTATCTTACAGTAGAAAAACCATTTATCCCCCATTTAACACCTATCCAAACCTATCCTCGAATCAGATCCCTCAGATTTCCCGTGTCTCAACCTCAAAAGTGTATAAATTCTATGCTTTTCTATTGTTCAGGTCCCTCTTTCTCGAAAGCAGGCACCCAGTGATCATTGCAATAACCTGGTTCTTCTCCTCAGCGTTGTGCTCCTGTCTTTGGCAAAAAGTCCACGACGTGGCCAATGGGGATCTGGATGGATCAGTGGGAGGAGATCCCAAAAGCCCCCAGAAGAAAACCTATACAGCATTTGTGGTATAAACATAAAGCATTTGTGGTAAATAAAGCACTGAAGATGTTACCTAGCCGGGTAATGAAACGTTTGCAAGAAAAGAACCAAGCTCAGAGAACCCCAAGGACTCCACAAACATAATTCTGCACGCTGATTGGGAATGATAGGGATCCTCACAAAATGTACCTAACAGGTTGAAGAAAGATACTTTAGCATCTCCAGCAGAGTTATTTCTCATCAGGGCACCCCCAGGGCAATCAAAAAGGTCAAGATGGCAGCCAGTTTGGGCTGTATTTTGCTACTACTGGTGTTTTTCAGAAAAAGCATAGTAATGGAAGGTTTAGGGGGGCGGGCAATGGGGGAGAGAATTACCTTTTTTCATAATTTCCTGAAACCGCTTTCTCCCCACACCTGTTCCCATCTCATCCAAAAGAGGATGAAACCCAGAACAAAAGTATTTCTCTCTGGAGGTGGAAAAGATGGTATTCTGAGGCACCTTCCACCTTCACATTTCTTGAAAATGCCCCCAAACCAGTTCATCCTTACCAAAAGGATGATATTCATTAGCCATTCAGAAAGGGATGAAGAAGACTTTGAAATCTTTCTGTTAGAGAATATTTCATGCCAACTTCTATGATACAGGCAAATGTTTTCTTCTTCAAAAAAAGATTTCTTCTGGTCAGCCTTTCTTTTAAAAGGTTGAAAATAATTCACAGGAGGTTTTTGCTGCCCATCTTCTTCCCCTTCCTCCTCCTCTTCCTCCTCCTCCTTCCATTTCTGTGATAGGGGCCTTCAAATAAGAGTATTACCTTTTTCAATGAAAGATTGGGCTGCCATAAGGGCAGTTAAAATGAGTGGTGGCATAGCCTACTTGATAAAAAAAAAGACTAGAAGTTAACTGGGCTAATCCTATTTCCCATAGTGAAACTGCAGCACCAAGTCAGGAATGCATTCATCGTTTTCTTTGTTACACTACACGCCTGTTGCAAGTCCACAAAGGACAAAACCTTACTGACTGGGTTCACATACCTCACAGAGCCATGGCTTGTTTTAGTTATTGTTCAATAAGCCATACTGTTGGGTTCATAAAATGCACTAAACCATAAACAATGATTCATAAGTCACAATAACTGGATTTACCAGACATCCTAAACAACATTATATGCTGTGTGAATTCAGCTGCTGTGGTCTGCAGGCCAGTGTATAGTTTTTAGCATGTGTGAATCCAACAAATCATGGCTTATTCAAGAAATCATTCAACAAACCATGACCTATCATGTTACATCAACTACAACTGAGTTATCTTTTCCTAACTTAATATTCTCTAAATATATCAGACCCTCTTCCAGTCAAGCTATCTTTGAACACCAGGACAAAAATGTAATAAAATGTAAGGACGTTGAGCAAATGTTGGATTACATTGACTTTATGTTGACAGTAGTTAATACTGTTCTTATTGGACATTTTTAATAATTATTGAATGATTGTATTACGGCTCACTTATGTTTGGCTCCAAGCTGCTTAGAGTCTGCTGACTGAAATGGCATGGGAGGGAGGGAGGGAGGGAGGAATGGTAAGTACAGCTTGGTTGTCTGCAAATAATTTAATAATTAAGAGGGGACAGGGGGCTGTATGGTCTTGTTGATGAGCAAGGGCATGCACTAGCACCCATGGAGACATCCAAAATCTAATTCCGTCTTTGAAACGGCCAGGCGGATCCGTGTTTGTTTGTTTTTTCCCATGCAGGGCAAAGAAGTGGATAGGAGACCATCCTGAGAGCCACTTCGGTGCTTTTTAAAGATGCATTGGGAGGCTGAGGTAAGGATGACAGATGACGAATGCAAGGTTTACAGGGCCCCCAACGCTATTTTAATTTTTTTTTTTTAACTTATATTGTGGTTTTGATTTCTGTTCGCCTCGCAGAGTTCCTTCTGCCAAGGCGGGAGGCTATACGTTTAACAAATAAATACATACATAGCCGAGCTGAGATGAACGGTGCTATTATTACTACAACCATGTGGAAGAGTGGGAGTGGGAGTATTTTTTTTTTTACTTATTGTTATTATTATTGTGGTGGTTCTTGCTGTTACGTCATTCGGTCCCCTTCCGACGGACTGCAAGGTCGTCGAGGTCTTCCAGGTCCCGCCGTAAGCCGCTCAGAGACGCGAGGAAGCGGCGGGCGAAGCTTTTGCAATAAACCCGGACCTGTTTTGCGCTTCCCCCGTAGACGGGCTCTTTGCAGTCAACAGAAGAAAATCGCCAGGTGAAAAGCAACCCTGCGCTGAAAGGAGGGAAAGGCACAGGTGAATCCTCCACCCTCCCTCCCCTGCCTCCCCCGGTGGACTTACTGCTCCCCGTTAGTGGCCAAAGCCTTGCAGGGCGCCCGAGGAGCAGGAAAAGCGGCGACTCCGGCGCGCGCCGGACCGCGCAGCAATGGGCGAGCAGCCCCGGCGCGCGCGGCTCCAGCCTTTGGCTCCGCCCCTCGGGGTTCCCCCGCCGCCGCCGCGGGTTGCCCCGTCGCCCTAGCAACGGGAGAAGCCTGCCGGCCCCTCCTGCAACTGCCGCCGGGCCGAAGGGGGCGTGGCCGCGAGAGGCGGCAGCCGCGGCGGGAGGGCGGCCGGCCGGGATGCCAGGCTGCTTCCCCGCCGGCGTGACCAGAGCCGCGGGGCTCCGCAGGTGGACGGGAGAGCCCCGAGAGCCCTCCAGGTAAGCCCTTCGCCCCCGCGAGCGGGTGCGCCAGCCCAGCCTGAAGGCATTTTGAGGACGGCCCTCTGGGTATGCTCAGAGGACCTCTCTCCGGATTCACGGGTTCCCTCGAAAACGGCGTCTGTCGACTCGAACTTGCTTTTGCTCTACCGAAAGGTTCTGAGGAAAGAAAGCTTGCTGTTCCCCCACTCCACCCCTCTGTACTGGGTGAGGCTTTCCAGAGCTGTGAATAAGCCCTAAACTTTTCCTCTTCTTTCTGTTTTGAATAGATCTGATCAAGGCCAAAATGGAGAAGAGGTCGGAGGGACTGCAAGAACAAATGATGGCTAGGTAGGTCGAATGACAGCCCATGATTTGACATTTTAAGACTCAGCACAATTCTGGAGCCTTTTGGGCATGGTGGCTACTTTATTCCCTCGTTTAGACAACAAACTGAATCAATACGAATTTACACAAATTAATTGAATAAATGAATAACAAGGCACACTTAGGGAGCCCATCTGTAGAGGGGCACAGCTGGTGCCCATCTTTTCAAGCTTCTCTGATTTTTAAATAGTCAAATTGAAAAGAGGAGACAGTTTGCAACACCTTCAGACCATCAGATTTGCTTGACAGCATATTCAGAAGTCAGCTGGAGGCTAGAAAGCTGGTTTTCTTTGCAGCCCATTCAGAGAGCCAGCTGGACGCTGCAAAACCATTCCTTTTTTTATAAATTTTATAAAACAATACAACAAAATACACAAAAGCACCCCCCAAATACAAGACCAACTGATAAACAAAGCAAAAAAGGGGAAAAATATAAATCCAAGCATCTCACATTTTACATATTAATCTCATTTTACATATTAATCTCATTTTACATATTACATACATACGCTGCAAAACCATTCCTTTTTTTATAAATTTTATAAAACAATACAACAAAATACACAAAAGCACCCCCCAAATACAAGACCAACTGATAAACAAAGCAAAAAAGGGGAAAAATATAAATCCAAGCATCTCACATTTTACATATTAATCTCATTTTACATATTAATCATGTTTAATCTCACATATTAAACATTTTATAAACATTACTAATTTTTTTAAAAAATCATTTTGCAGCATTCAGATGGTGGATTTTTACCTGCAGCCTACTGAGACAGTCATGGGTGCTAGAAGATGATTTTACTTAGCAGCATATAGTCTTCTCCAAAGCAGTCACATTGTGTGAAATGGGTAGTAACATTTAGGTACTAGATTCTAATCTAGAGATTTGGGTTATGTAAACTATTGATCTAAACTAGTCAGTTCTCCAACTAGTGCTCACCGACATAGTTTGAATTTCAGCTACTATCATTTCCCAGTTGGCCCAGTCTGGCTGGGGTATCATGGCAATAGAAGTCTAGTTGAAGACACCAGGTTGTAAAGGCTGCTTTTAGAAATAGATGTGCTTCCTAAAATATCTAGTCAGCTGGGGAATTGGCTGTGGTCCTTTCCCATTAACATGAAGTGCAAAAACAATCCAATGCAATGGGTGTAGCCTAATTAATCTGAGAGTGAGTTACAAAATGCAGGCCCCCTGGCTCAAATGTTGTTCCTTCCCTTAATCCACAAGATGCCTTCCTGCAGATTTCTTTCCCTGTTTCAGGTCCTGCTGCCGCATCTTTCTTTCCTTAAAAGATGGATGCAAAGATGGCTAATGCACATAAAGCCCTTTGAACCCTGAAAGGATCATACAAATATTACACTTCTTTATTAATACAGTTTTATAAGAGATACACAAGGTGTCCTCTTGGTTCTCATGAATGCATTGCATTCAACCTAAGAAAAGATGTTATGTCAAAGCAAGGGATACTGTGCTTATTTAAAGTTGTTGAAGGTGTCTTTTTGGCAGTTCAGATAAGAAGGGGGAATTGGCCACATGCTGATTAAAAATGCTCCAGGAGGTAGATAAAAATGGCTGGATGAGCCAGATCTTTTTTCTCATGGCCCTGATTTGCTGTCTTTGGTCTAAGGCAGTGTATGGCACCGTTTATTTCCCAAGTTTCAATAAAGCCAAATAAGAAGACTTGAGATGAGGCTTTTAAATAACAGAGGTTTTATTGGCCAAGGAAACCTTCTGGATGGCTCAAGGAATGTTGCCCAGAACCACACCTTGCAAAGTGAGCAACAAAGATTTTATAGGCATATTCAGAGTACATCCCCTCATATCCATACAAGGGAATTTTGGGATGACCCAGGGAAAAGTAAAGGTGGACTTAAAGAGGTGAATCTAAGTTTAACTTTTTTCTTCTTCTTATCTCTTCTTTGGAATTTCAAACTTCTTTCTCCGGACACCAGCCTAACACCAGCCTGGTACAGAATTAATTTATGGCTGCAGGTGTCTGGCTAATTGCTTCTAAAGGAAATGGGGTGGGGGAATGCTGTGCTCTCTTAGAAGGCAATCAGGCATTCAACAAAGAGAGAAGGTGGGGGAAAGAAATGCTGTGCTCTTTACAAAGCAAGTTAATCCTTTGTAAATAAGATAGAGTGCACTATCACATGCATGCCCACACATTATGAGAGAGTGTAAAATTGTGTATCAAAGCAATGCCCTTCAGCAGAAATAGGAAACCTGTGACTCTCCATTTGGAAGGTCCCACATTTACCGTCTCTGGTTTAAAGTCTTGTCTGTGTGTGGCAGGCAGTGTAGCTAATTGGTCTTGTTCCTTTGCATCCACCACTCAATATTCTATCACTATTAGGTGTCAACAACTGTTGCAAACTTTCCTCTTTAGGGATCTTTAATATAAATGCTATCCTTGTTATATCAATATGTCTTGTTGGGAGAGTTTAAGCTAGTGGTGACTCTTGCTGCTCTCTTGGTGGCTAACAAAATGGATTGCCCTCAATGGTGAATATGAGGCGGGGGCGGGGTAATGTTGCAGGGACAGATAATAGTCAATGACATGTATTTTCTACCTTCCTTCCTAAAATATAAATATCTCTCTCAGGAGTTTACCACTAACTGATAAAAGCTGGTCTGGGCCCACCAAAACGCCTCTTTGAAAAAGAAGGAAAGCCTAAACTTTACACACCATGGTTTAGTTGGAATTAATTGGTATAAATAAAATTTACAGATTATGACTCATTTGGATTAAGCAGGAAAAACTGGTTTATTTTCCAGAATGAAAAGGATTGGCAGGTTTAAAAGATAGGCTAGGAATGAGATTAAGTCCAGTGACATACATTCAGGGCAGTAGAGGAGCATGGATATAAATTTAAAGAAGGAATGCAAGAACAGATAAGCAAACCTTAATTCAGCCCTGGGAAAGAAGGGGGTGGTTGAGAAAGAAACTCAAGATAACCCCATCTTGATTCTCTTTGGTATAAGAGGACACAGAGAGAAACTCTGTCAGGCTTTCAAGATTCTGCCTCTAGACCCTACAACAATAAAGTTACATTTGAAATGGACTACTACTTTTTAATGAGGCTTATTTCTAAATAGCCTTACAAGTTGGCAGATTCTGGCAGATATGGACAGAGTCTGGGAACTAAGAAGGGCAGGCCTGATTAGTATCTGGATATACCACAGTAAATTGGAAAATTAAAAAAAAAAAATCCTAGAAGATGGAATGGCAAGCTCCTTCCATACTGTTGGCGAAAAAATTGCATGTAGACATTAGGAGTGGAGTTTAACTTGAGGCTTTACATCCAGGCACATATGCAAAGGATTGCTGACTTAATATTTTTGTACAGCATTTGTGCTGGGGATTCAAGGTGCTATATTGCTTACATCATTTTTATGGCAGACTTGTAAGACCTCCTTACACGTGGGAAAAGTAATCTAAGGTACAGAGCTGATTGTCTGCCTTTAACTCAGGGCATTTGTCATTAAACTGAGATTTGAAGTGGCTCATATCTGCATTCTCTGTTTTGTCATTATAGTGACAAATAGAATGACCTATGACCTTTCAGTTTATTTAACATTTCTCTAAATAGGACACTGTCTTTCAAAATCTCTATAAATTCAACAGGAAAGTTGGAAAAATCAAATGTTCAGATCTATATTGATTAATCTGTCAGTGTTTTTCCTCCATAAAAACAGTTTTAATAGCCTTGGCAGCATTGCAACATGTTAGCTTTGGTCTCTGGAAAACAACAGAAATAAATAGGGAAAGAATGGGGGATAGGTGGACATCAAAAAAACTTTAGAATCTAAGGGGGTTCAAGAGCAGTATTTCTCAACCTCAACAACTGTAAGATGCATAGATTTCAACTCCCAAAACTTTTCTTCAATAAGAACAGATTTAATAGCCTTCGCATCATTGCAGCACACAATTCTGGGGAGTTGAAGTCCACACATCTTAAAGTTGCTGAGGTTAAAAAACACCTTTCTAGATATTTATACAGAAACCACAAATATGCAAACCACATTGTGTCACTATTTCAGATGCTAAGGGCAATCAGTCTCTTAATTAGCATCGTAATGCTTGATGAGCTTAAGATTTCGTGTATTAGACTATGGAGCTGTGATGGGACTAACTGCTGTTCATCAGGAGTGCTTTCTTAATTGACCCTCATTACTTGTTGAAACTACTTTCCAAACCTGGTCAAAGAAGAGGAGTTTTCTTTAGTTTAAACTCTTTAGCATGCATGAACTTGCTAATTAGGAAAAGGTTATGATCTGGAAATTTACCCTTACCCTCCCCCCCATCAAAGGAATCTTGTTGAGAAGCATTTTAATTTTTATCTAATTGGACTACTTCAAATTACTTTAGTGTAAATGGAGTAACAGTTAGTACATCATCAAGAAGTGATTCCCTGAAGCTTGGGATTATTTATTTATTTTCCCGTCAAAGAGACAGCCTTGGCCTATCTGAGCTTTCTTTCTGTTGAAATTTTACCTGCAATATTTCTTGGCAGTCAGCCCAATTCTATGTAAGTTGATTCAGAAGTCAGTCTAGCTGATCTGTATGTAACTGTCTCTCAAGTAAGTTGGAAAAGAATTATAATGTTGTGATATGGAAGAGGCCCAAAATCAAGGTTATTTGCAAATTGGTTTGTAGAAATAGCATCGTGGTGTTTCTTGCTGCAGCAGTCACATAGTTACAAGGCGGAAGATCCATTGTAAGGACATGGCAAAAGGTAAGGGGGGGTGTCTCCAAGCCAGATCCAGCAGGCTGTGTGGATGAGCCCTTGGTGAGCAAGGTACAATATTTACTTTTGTTTTACTTAGTGGCACCCAAAACCTTGATATGAACACATCATCTTGAGTGTCTTGGCTGAATGAGCAGTTTCTAAATACTCTTCCCTTGCAGAGCTTTTCCAAAATCTAAAAGACATTAAATTATTAATGAAGAAAAAGTTAGACTAATCAGGAGAGAGAGAGACCATATTCTGGATAAAATGTGTGTTCTATACATGTTTTAATTCATTTGAAGAATGAAATGAGTGGTTGCTTTTAGATCTATCCCTTGTGATGCTGAACTTCAAGAACTAATGCACCAGATTGACCTAATGGTAAATAAGAAGAAACTTGAATGGGAAAAGAAGGTACAGGCATTGGAAGCAAGAATGACTCTCCGGGATCAAGAGTTAGCAAGTGCCCAAAGCAAATTAGATCAGAAAGGTCAAGAGGTACGTTGTATCATTTATTTTGTGAATATTGCATTGAATGGGAGGGGCTACTCAATAATTTGCCTTGGCTGATTTCAAAAAAGTTAAGCAGAGGCCAGCCTGGTTAAGTTGTGGGTGGGCATCCACAGGAAATCCCAGGCTTGTAGAATAAATAGACTGGGAAGCCACTTTCTCTTGTTGTTGCCAAGGAAACAACATAGATGACTACATAGACAATATGTAGTAAGAAGGAGATCTCAATTCAAGAGGGACTTTCTCTTTTTTATATATACTTCTCCACTGCCACAGTCCTATACCCAATAATTTGCATCTATGAAAGTGAAATCCAAATCAGATAAAGGGCCCACATGCACCCTTTAATGTGTGAAGAAGGTAATGTCTCCATTGTGGGTATATATGGGGTTTGGATGTGCTTGTGTATACACATTTCAGGCTTAGCTTGCCATGCTGTGACTCTTTCCTCCCAACAAGATGATACCTCCAAATAAACTTGGGGATGTGATGCTTGTTGCAAAGAGGCAAAATGCCTTCCTATTGAATGGAGAGCTGCAGGGAGATTTTTTCTGCTGAAATGCACAGAAATCAATTGCATCATTTGTAAAGGGACTGGAAATGTTTAGGTTCTTCCTCCCCTATTGCAATGGTCTCCTCTGAATCAGAGCGGCTTGATCCACCACGTTGTGTGCTCAAAGGTGGAAAAATTCGATATTACCGACAATGGAGGAATGGATGGTGAAGATGATGGAACTTGCAGAGATGGCCAAATTGACATGATTGATCAGAGAAAAGACATTATCTAAGTTTATGGTTGACTGGAAACCCTTTATAGACTTTTTGTGTGAAACAGAAAAAGATGAACTTATGGTTTATGGTTTTGATGATTAAAAAAAATAGATTATAGAAAAAAATGAAAATCATGATGTAACCATAGAGTAAGAGGTAAACTCACATTTATACTTATAATTGCTGTAAAGAAAATTGGAAGCTACTTCTTTATATGTTCCTTCTTTTTTCTTTTCTGCACTTTTGGCTTTGTTCTCTCTCTCTCTTTCTTTTCTTCCTTCTTTTCTTTATTCTATGTATTTCTGTAAGTTTTTATCTTTCTTTATAAACAATTCAATAAAATTATATTAAAAAAAAAAGAATCACCACGTTGCCTGCTCAGGAACTGGCAAGCAATCAACCATCTGAGGCTCCTTCAGCCAGTAATTAGCAGGAGTTGATGAGGGTGAACTCAGGTGACGAGGAGCCAGATCCTGGCAGGGCACCAAGCCCCTAGATGCAGCAGCAGCTTTGGAGAACAGGGCAAAGGCGATCTGCTCGATTCTTTGAGAAGTGAGGATGTCAAAGCCCATAACTGAGCTATACCTACAGCTGGGCTACTTAAGTACAGCAGCCAGACACTGCCCCTCCACTGGAAACAGTTGTCCAACAGTGAACCCACATTCCCACATCCTTGCTTCTGGCTCTCCTCCTTGACTCTCAGCTTCATAACATGGACTGGCTTATTGAACTCTCACTTGACTCTTCGACCATCACTGACCATTCTTGCCTCTTTGCTGCTGCCCCACCCTATTTTCCTGCATGCTACATTGGCTGTCCACCTTCTACCCCACCATCTATCTCCCTTGACTATGACTCTAGATTGGACTCTGTGCCCCCTGCCCTGCAGCCAGCTGACAGTCAAAACCTTGCTTCCCTGTATATTTCCCAAGCATATGTGCAAATGCTCAGCCAGTTTTGGTTTGCCTGAAATACAACTCGTCAATAAACTACTTGCAACTCCCCCCGCCCAGGTTTGCTTGCTCAGCCTGCAACAGAATTGCAATTCTTCCTCCCCCCACACACACTTGTTATAATGAACAAACCTGCTGCATATCCAATCATATATCCTGAGATCGTGATAAAGATTGTGATTTAATGGGGCTGATTCAGTCAACCCTGCAATATCCCAGTTAATAATCCCCAAATGTAATAAATGATCTTTGGTGAGTCACCTTCTTTCACACAAATAAAATAAGGGAAACATGAATGATTTCTTTGGCACATATTCAGAGGTACCATATGTGAAAAAGAGATGGTACAGCATTTGAGAGAGTTTTCACCAGCTTTTCCTCACAAGATATCACGGGAAGAATGTGGATAAAGTCCTGGTTCATTGTTCCACTTACATGTTTATTTTAGAGGAAATAAGATTTCTTCTAAAACCAGTGTTTATTCAGACATTGGCACTGTTTGTTCCCTTGACAGTGGAAATAGTTACCAAGGGAAGTGATAGAAGTTGGAGAGTCATTTGCTTTAATTTTGATTCCTCCACTGAGTTGTAGTTGGATTTGCTGGCTCAGTGGTCCCTTCCAACCCTATTATTCTCTTACTTGGGTGGGGATAAGGAGGGGGGGATAGCTACATCAAGTCATTGCCCTCCTATGATTTCTCCATTCTTTTTCCATTTCTGTTTTTCTCCACTATCCCCAATACTTCTTCAATTCTTTTTGAAGCTCCCCCAAATCTTTCAAAAGTTCTCGGCAGGTTATGAACAGTGATTTTCAATTTTTCTTGGAAGCAGATTTTGTTATACCAGCGATGATCTGCTGAAAATCTGAAACATCAGTTCTGTCGGCTTGTAAGGCTTCTTGAAATGGAATCCTGTCACTTTAGGTGGCATGAATGTTTTCATAATTACAAATGAGAGCCCCTAGGCGCCCAGTCAGATTGTTGTGCAGAGGGAAAGTCTAATGTTTTTCGATACAATAAGAATAAGAGAAAAAAGTAGATTATGCCTGCTGTTGGAATTTATATTAACATTATTTGTATTTTTATATATTCTCAGAATATGTCTTTGGAATGCAAATCTCAAGACACTGATTATGAAGCATTCTCAGTAACCAGAATTGGACAGTTTCATAATAAGAATAAAATATTATTTATGGACCTCAGTGATAATCTAATGTAAAAGAATTGTGCTCCCCAAATGGGAATTTCACTGTTACCTTTTATTATCAAGTGGTAATAAAGATCTCACAGTGATAAATTTACATGTTCATGTGTGTCCTCATGAACAGAGTAATACATTCACTAACTATACATCAAAATATTTATGTCCTTGTTTAGATGGACACAGAGATCCAGAGGAGCATGTCTTCTTTTTTTCTTTTCGTGTAAACATCTGAGAAAATAGGGATTTTTAAAAATCTATTCTTTGTTTAAAAGCTTTTCAGAGGTCCCTCCTAGTTTGTAGGCAATATTTTTACTTTATAGAGCTAATAAATTGATTGTGCTGTCATGGCATCCATGGGGGCATGGTCAAGTGACATTGTATATATTGTGACCTTATCGTCCAATAATGCAGATGATATAATTTGCATCATTTCCACAATTATGTTGTAACACATACACAATTTGGTCATTGTGGGTTCTCCCAGACATCTTCAAATGCTGTATTTAACAGCAGCTACACGCAGTGACTAACCAATCTGATTTAGTTTAAATAATGGTTCACTTTCATGTGTTTTTTATGTATAATGGTCCTATTTGATTTCTGTAATTCTACATGATGTGTATAAATTAGTATTAATTGTATAGTTATATTTTCCTGATTTTTCTGGATTTTACTTTTTCTTAGACAGTTAACAGACCCTGCATCATAAAACGTTCCACAACAAAAATAGTATATCCAGGGCCTCCTACCTAACCTTTGTACATGGAATGCATTCACACATAACGATAAACCATTTTAAAATAATGCTTTGTTGAACAAGCTGTGGAGGCTTTTTTTTTTGCACAGAATGCTAAGCCATAATGGGTTCATGCATCATGCTGAGCCCAAAACTGACAGAAACATAATGTAGCAAAATGTGTGAACCAGGCAATAGAATAAATATAACCCATATTTTGCATTATTTATCCTCTTTTCAAAAGATAGACTTTATAAAATAATTAGGTTTCGACAGAAGGAAGGCAGGCTGGAAGGAAGAAAAGGCATTTTGGCTCCTGTTCAGCAGTGTTTGTGCAGAGTGGATGGGGCTGCCTCAGCATTTTAAAAAAAATAAAAAGTGGAAACCTACCGATGAGCTCTTTTGCATGGAAAGGTATCTCTCTCTGCTCTCCCCCTTCTGATAATTAGGATTTGTATATATGCAGAGGCTTGGATCAGGTTAGAGACAACCATGTATTCATAATTCCTCAATAGAGCAGAAAGCACGTATGTGTACTTTTTTTTTTAATCTATTCAATTGTGTCCAATTCTTGGAGACTGCCTGTACAGGTCCCTGCAGTTTTCTTGACAAGGTTTTTCAGAAGCAGTTTGCCATTGCCTCCTTCCTAGGGCCGGAAGGAAGTGACTGGCCCAAGGTCACCCAACTGGCTTCATGCCTAGGTGGGACACTCACGGTCTCTCGGTTTCTAGCCTGATGCCTTAACCACTGCACCAAACTGGCTCTCAATATGTGTACTAGAAGTGTGCAAATCATTTTGAATTCTAAATATATCAAGGAGGAAAAGGGTCATTCCAACCATGCCAGAAGTTCTCAGCTCAAAAGCAGGTCAAGAGAGAGTAATCTCAGGACATTTCCTATGAGGTTAGATCAACCCACCTTGAGCCTGTTGGAGAAAAATCTGTAAGAAAGAACTGGTAAATTCGTTTTCCTTTTTTTAAATAATGTTATTAAAAGTTTTAAAAAGAAGATAAAAACTAAATGCAAACTAATATAAAGTAAGAAAGAAAAAAGCAAAGAAAACAAAGAGAAAGCTGAAAGTGCAAGAAAGGAAAAATAGAAAAGGAAGAAAAAAGATACAAAGAAGTGGCTTCCGATCTTCTTTACAGCAGTTATAAGTACAATTATGAATTTACCTTTTTCTCTAAGGTTACAAGATGTCTCTCTTCTTTCAATAATTTATCCTGTCTAATCATCATAACCACAAATCATTTGTTCATTTTTTCCGGTTTTCTGCAAAAAGTCTGTAAGGGGTTTCCAGCCAGCAATAAACATAGATATTGTCTTTCCTCTGGTCAAAGAAGCCAATGCTTCTCAAAAGAGAAAAAAAAAATGAAAAAATTTAAACAAGATATAATTTGCCTACAAGAGACACATTGGGAAAAAGGACATAAAATATTTGATTTATAAAATTTTGGGAGAAGAATTTATTTCAGCGGGAACTAAAAAAGAAATGGAGTTGTTTTGTATATAAATCCCCAACTAAAACCAGAACTTGTACTGACTGATGACCATGGTAGATTTGTGGAAGTTAATTTGCATGGGACTAAGACTTGGATTTCCATCCCACTTTCGATTTAACAAATTTTCCTTCTCATTTGGCCGCATAAGAGCAAGAAGAGTTTTGTCTGCAAAGCCAGGCCAAGTACACATGGACATGTTCAGTAACACTCCATGTTCAAGCCTCAAGACAGAGACAGTTGGGTGTATTTATAATTAAGCAACAAGGAGCTACAAGTGTGTAAAAACATTATTGGTTAAAATGAATCCCAAAGGAAAAAAAAAAAGTAGGTCAGCTTGCACTTGCACACTAGCTCAGGCAGTCTAGCCCAGTGATGGCGAATCTATGACACGCGTGTCAAAAGTGACATGCCACGACATTTTGGGTGACACACCAGTGTTCATCAACGCCCGACGACAACTATTCTCCCAGTCTGAGTTACCAAAGAAACTGGGTTTGTTTTACTCATATTTCATTTTTGTAATTATTTGATGTTTCTTTATATAATACATAACACCGCACGTGATTGGACTGGCTTTTTTTTTAAATAAATGAATATGTAAAGAATTGTTTCTCTTTTGTTCAGGGAGGGTGACACACCAGTAGAATCAAGTTAGGCATTTTCCGAATTTTTGACACACCGAGCCCAAAAGGTTCTCCATCACTGGTCTAGCCTATAGTATTTCCTCTGCATCTTACTAACCACTAATACAATACAGAAATACTTTGTCTTGAAGCCTACTTGCTTGCTAAATATTTGCTGCTCTACAGTTTGAACTCCTACTATGCTTAGAAGCTCCATGATAAAATATGTATTCATATTCAAATTACTTACATTCTTCCACAAGCCCCAAATATTTCAAATTCAGAACACAGCACGAGTGATAAAGCTTATGTTGTGACATCATGATCCAAATTTTTTTGCAACAGAATTACGAAAAGATGGAGCTTGCATTCTGAAATTACAGAATGTTTTGTCGTCTTGGCATCATCAAGGCCAGCTGCAGACACCTTTTCCAGTTGCTAAAGTTTCACTGGGCACTTGTCATATGTCCTGTTTCTTCCCTATCCCATGAAACTGAGGGAAGGAGAGGGGAAGAAAGTTGAATTTACAATCCTGATCAGATGACATGTCAAGCAGTTTAGGAAGAGAGTCATGTTAATCTAGTGTAGCCAAAAATCAGTCTGTTAGCACCTGTCAAGGCTAACCCATTTTTATTTAAGGCATTCATGAGCTACAGCTCAGTTCATCAGATGCATAGAGAGGCTTGGTTGACATGGGATTAAAATACATAGGGGTGGGGCAGGGGGCACAAGGGAAGACAGGGTAGTAATGCAAGTGAAGGTTCCATGGAAAACAAGTTGCAAGCATTTCATCAATTAGCAATTGCAACGTATTCAAAACCCACTGTGTTTTTCAGGCCTTCTCGTGATGCATGTGAATTCAGCAGTCTCTCACTAAGTTGTGCTTCTAACATTTCTTTGTTTAAAATAGCTAATGGAGTGTTCTGTGAGGTTAAAAATGCTCTGATATTATTTCGTTCTTGTTTTGAATTCTGATGTCAAATTTGTGTCTGTTAATTTTTTTGTGGCAAGTCTGACCTGTTTGTCCCACGTGGAATCCAGAGGAGCATTGTTGGCAGATGATGACATGTATCACATTAGAGGAAGAACATGTGAAGGCACCTCTAATTGTGTGTGACATTGTTGGGGCCTGTGATGGTGCTGTTGAAAATGTGAGGGCCAGGTAGACATGTGGGTTTGTTGCAGGGCCTGGTTGTGATGTTAGGATCAATGTCCTGTTGTTTCTGGCTGCTTGTGAGAATCAGAGAATCATTCCTTGGGCAGATGGCAGCTTAGACAGACAGATACTGTGGATGGATGGATGGATGGATGGATGGATGTCTTTCTTTTTCTTTCTTTCTTTCTTTCTTTCTTTCTTTCTTTCTTTCTTTCTTTCTTTCTTTCTGGTTGGGTGGTTATCTCTACGCAAGTACAAGATACTCAAAACAGCTGCGGAATGAAGAATTCTTTATCCATAACCATAAAAGAGATGAAATAAATCTCTTGTACATATTACATTTGTATTTTACAATATAAAATTTATAGAGTTTCCTTATACTGAAGTGGTATAGATATTTTATGAATAAATAAATGTCTTACTGAGACCTAGTTGGGGCGGGTGTTTAGGCACACTGATTATACCCAATTATATCTTTTGACTCCAGGCCAGTCAAGTGAAACTGTCAAGTTCTGTCTCAGTGCCTGGAGGCTGTGCAGGTTTGGATGGGGAGGAACTGTCTCCAACTCAGTCCTACCAAGACTGGGTAGCTGTGGGTGTTTGGACTACCCAGATCTGGAGATATTCCATCTTTCACCTTGGATGGGTTGGCCCTTCCCCATTCAAGGATGGAGATCTTTCTAGACTCACAGCTCCTGTTTGATGAGCAGGTGGCAGCTGTGGCCAGGAAGGCCTTTACACACCTTCATCTGGTTCCGCCATTTACTAGATGGGGGAGCCCCTCAAACAGTCACTCATGCCCTGGTCACCTCATGGTTTAACTACTGCAGTGTACTCTACATGGGGCTGCCCTTGAATACTACCTGGAACTTTCAACTGGTCCAGAATGCAGCAATGCAGGCAGTGATGGGCTTGATTTGGCCCCCACTCTGTTGTTTAGAATGGCCTTGAAGACCTAGTTCTTTGCCCAGGCCTTTGGCAAGGGTACTTGAATCTCCCTTTTTTTCTTTTTCTTTGTTCCCATCTGGGTTTGTCATCTCTGCCAGCGTTGTTCTTTTTTGTTTTGTGTTGTTTATTTGTTTTTACAGGTAGTCCCCAGTTTAAGAACGAGTTCTGTTCCCAAGGTCTGTCCCTAAGTCGAATTTATATGTAAGCCAGAATAGTATTATTGTACAATACTGTATAAGTGGTATTGTGTAATGAACTCAAACCATTGTGTATTTAACTCGAATCATTGTGTATTTAATTTGAATTTTGCTACAATAGGCTCCTTTCTTAACTATGGGTCATCTGTAACCCGGGTGTTCTTAACCCAGGGACTCCCTGTAAATGTTTTTAACTATTTGTAAACCTCACAGAGTCACTGGAGATCAGGCAGCATATAAATGTAATATATTCTTATTGGTCACACAGTCAGCCAGATGTTTAGACTGGATTTGGCATTTTTATCCACCTATCAAGTTCTTCCCAAGGACCTGGGATAGGCAGATGTTGTTGTTTGATGGGGTTAAAGGTGTTGTTGCAGGATATAAGCTGTTCCAAGTAAAGCTGCCTTTTGCAATTGACTGGTGGTGATTTTGTCAATGTTGATGGTCTTCAGGTTTGCTCCAGATGTTTTGGGATTGCACCCAAGGTGCCTATTACTGTTCATACTATCTTTGCATTCTTTCACCACAGTCGTTCTACTTCTATTTGCTGATCTTTGTATTTTGTAATGTTCTCCAGTTCTTTCTCTTCTATTCTGCTGTCTCCAGGTATTGCAATGTAATGTATTATTATTATTATTATTATTATTATTATTATTGATTTACAGTGTTTGTTCTAATGTTAATACAGTCTTATTTGTTATATGTAGCTCTCTGTGTGATTAATTTTGCTACTGGATTTGTTTTAAGGCTCAGAATAAAATCCCTTTCAAATACAGGTTGGCTTACTCAGACAGAAGCTGGACAGCTTACAAAAGACAAAATATGAGATGGCTCAGAATTATGATGCACAGCTTCAAGCCTTGAAAACTCAAGTAAGGAAAAAGTCAGATTCCTATTTTACAGTGCTTGCAATATTCCAAGGTTAGTTTAGTGATTTGGAAAGCTTATTACCTAACTTTACCAGTATTGTATACTGTGATGCACTAAGGGATTTTTGTTTGTGGATCAGAAGAGGTCATGATGAAATCCTTGCCAGAACTTGGTTTAATGATTTCCTTCCCATCAAAATGAGCCAATCTACTGTTGACTAAGTTAACTCTCTTCCCCAAAATTGGGCTGAGCTGTTTTTATCCATGGGAATTTCTTTTGATTCACAAGTTTGATTAATTACTTAATACTGACTACTATGGACATTCCAAAGGTATTTCTTAATTGTTAATAACCAAAAATCATTATGATATACATACTACACCGGTATACAAGAATGAAAAAGAGACAGACAGAGTAAGTTGCACTAAGCCATCATTTCATTATTTTCTGAATAAAGCATTGATGGGTGGATTCACTCAGTCTGTTCAGATAAAACCAAACAAACCACAGTCTGAATCCAGTCACTCTTTATTTTTGAAGCTTAAGTACTTAAACAGAGTAGTTCAGGATGAAATTGTGTGAACCCAGAAAATGGGGTTGTTCAGGAATCAGGCTGAACGTGTTGTAAGAATGCAGCCAACCTCTGAGTCCATCCATTGTGTTTGGATTGTGCTTTAGAAAAAGGTTACACAAACCCACCACGTTCCTCCCTTTCCCCGAACATTTTGGTGGTTGGCACTTAGCTCATCAAAGGCATTGTTCTTCCTCCAGATGGCAGCTAATCTTGTCCATTAAAATCCAACAATTCCCATTCAACACTTGGGGAGTAAGGAACAGAGATGATACGGTCTTTTGATGGGGTATCTGTGAGAAGGAAGTATTTCTCTCCCCATCCCTGTACAATCTTTCTCTTGGTCTCCCAGAATGATCGGGTAGCCCATCCGAACAGTTGTACTTTCTGTACCCTTTTCAGCATAACTTCCCTAAGCTTGCACTCATTTTCTCTGACACTGAATGTCATATTTAATTAAAATGTTTTAGATCCATAAATGTCAGGACCAAACTATATATTTTACATAAGAATCAGACATAATACATCTGATTTTTGTTGGTTTGAGTTACTAGCTACAAGTTTAGAATTGGGATCACAGTACTCAGGTAGAGAAATGAATGATTCTCACCCCACAGATCCACTGTGTGGTCTGGGTAAAAAAAAAGATTTTTTTTTTTCAGTGCTGTCCTTTACCCCCTAAGGAAGCCACTATTAGATCTGTTAATGGTTGGATTATGCTAGTTAATCCAATTCTTTGATTTTGAAGAAAGATTAAGCCTGTCTACAGAAGGTGGCGCTAAATTAATGTAAAACAGTTCCCACAAACACTGGGTAAGAAATGCTAAACCAACAAACACTGTTTAATCATGCAGTTAATTAACACCACAAACTGTGTGAAAGTTCACCTGTGTTCATCCTTAACCACTTAGTTGTAATAGCTGGTACCAAAAAAAGCCTGGCTATTTGAATATTCAAGCTTAATTGCCTTAGCCAATTCTGCTATCAGTTTTGAAGGATGAAATAAGATGTTCCTGGCATTCATTTATTTTTAGTTTGCTAAGCTGACACAAAGCTACGAAAAGTTACAGTTGCATCAATTAAAACAAGAGAAAACTCACAGCATGGAGAAATGTACGGAAAACCAAGAAGCACCTTTTCAGCTGAACAGTTTAAACCAGAAATTGGAGGTAAGAATCTCTATTTGGAGTAGTGCCTTCTTTTGGACACCCTGTACTCCAAGATCATCCATGGAGGTCTGCTGTGAGTGGTCCCATAAGCTAGGAAAGCATATGATGTAGCTATGGACAAAGACAAGGGACAGGAAGGGGAGATATTATTTCTCTGGAGACCTGCAAGGCTAACTCTCTTTTCATCTTTCATTGGGTGGGGCGTTCTTTGGATGCACCCTGAGAAAAATTGATTCTAGCTTCTGTTTCTTTGTTTTGTTTTCAGGCTCAGAAAGTGAGGGCGTGTTTGTCATTTAATTTCCGATGGCAAACTTGAAGTACAAGCAGTTAATCTGTGTCATAGGAACTTGACTCAGGTGTAGGAAGGTCTGCCTCTCCCACCTGTTCTGATTGCCCCGTTCATTGGCAAGCCGCAGGGTGGGGTAGAACATGGTATACCTGATGACATAAGATGTACCATGATATCATTTGGGCAATGCCATCATGAAGTATGTTATTGTAGCTTCCGTCAGACGCTTGTGGTCCTGTCCAGTAGTCTAAAATCAAAAGCACACCAAGATATTACAAGGACAGGAACTTGGTCATGTACTTGGAGTGGGTTAGAGTAGCACTTTGGATTGAAGTTGGAACATATTTACCAATCACACCTTATTAATACCATACACCTTTTTAGACTTAAGGTAACTAAAGATTCATTTGAAAAGCTGAAAGTAACTTTGCATACACCTATTACTTTTATAAACTCTGATCAACACTTGTGTTGGGCTGCATGAACTCCAGGGTTATAAAAGTTGCATTAATAAAGTAAATGAATAAATTTACTAGGGATAGAAATGTAATGAGTTTCTTAGGGGCAGGGTGAGGGGAGTGCTCAGATGCCAGCTTAAGTTGGGAACAACAGATTTTATATGCCCTGGGTATAAAAGATTGCTTGATACATTATTTGGGTAACTGCAGTTTGGAGGGAGGGAGGGAGTTACACTCGTCAATGGATTCTTAGCACATGGAGACATTGATGGGTATTGCTCACTGAGCATCTTCATTCAGTAGTGTTTAATTGCTGATTTGCTACTGGATCTGCTGCTGGAGTTGTCCTTGTGCCATAGAATCTGCCTTTTGCCAACCCAAATTTACAACAGTTTCCCCAGAGCTGCTTCAAAAGACAATGGTTTCAGAACAGACTACATGTATTTCTGTTCTCCATGGCAGAAATAGCTGAATGAAATTTCAAAGGCAGTCTTGTCTTTTATTCAGTAAGGGATGAAAAAATAGCTGTTGCATTTGTTCTTAGCTTGAAAACAAAGCAGGGAAGAGCTGTTTACTGGCTTCTGAAAAAGCCACAGAAAAGTGCAGGGCTGCAGAACTTTTACTGCAGAAAAGAATGAGAGAAAACCCCATTGAAGGGTGTGGTTTGAGTATACTTGTCTTTGGGCTGGAGAGACAAATTACTGGTTCTATCATGTATTCACTATCCCCCTATCCATCATTCTCCCTGCTGGAGGTGGATGTGGTGGATTCTGGAATGGTGTTCAAAAATCCCAGGACAAATGTATTGTGGGAATTTATCATTGGAGATGCCTTTGGAGATCCATCTGGGAACATCATGTCTGGTATGACATCCTCCCCATGACTCTCTGTGTCATTGACTCAACACACTGAGCTGGGTGTTTTCCACTGAGGGCAAATCTGGAGGTATGGAATTAAGAGGTTCTCCCTGAGACCATTGACATGGCCAGACTACTTTTGATGAAATTTAGATTAATATCTTCTTCACTAGGATGGTGGACTTAAGAAGGTGGTCTTGTCTAAGAATTGTGGATGTTCATATGTAATGATTGATTGATAGGTATACTATCAAAGTCCAATACACACTTTAGGGTGATAAAATAGAGGGTCTATCAATGCAGTTATTTAGTAGGGATATCAATGCTATAAAACAGGCAAAACAATAGGTGAGTAACAAATGCCCCAAATCTCATACTGCATATGATCAAACACAAGTGAAAGCACATTATCATGTCCAGTTGTGACAGTGCATCCTCGAGTATTCATCCAACAGAGCTATTCCAAGAGGCAAATAGGTTATTAAGATGAAACCTAGCAGGGATATGATGAAGCTATCAAAGGCCTGCTGTGACCGGTTTGCAAGACCCTTCAAGGATAAAATTGCTCTTACCATCTCTGACTTTAATGTCGGCATGGATAATTCCAATGGAAAGGCCCATTGTAGACGCTAAGTGAGCCCCATCACTCCACTTTGGGGATTGATTGCCTACCTTAGCCTATTGCTCTGGATAGCTTTCCAAGCAGGGGACCCATAAGTCAGATATGGTAATATTTTGGTACATACCCAGGAGTACATTCATAGTGGCATCACAACACAGCTCTCCTCCTCTGTGGGATCCAACAGATGAATCAAAACTAGAGGAATTGCAGCCCAGCTTCATTGCTTTGGGCTGATTTATATGAGCAAGGGCAGGCTCTTTGTTATTTAAAGGGCTGGTGGAGGAGGAAGCATAGCTCGGTGTGAGAGTGCATTTTTGCATGCCAAGCATTTTGAACGCTTACGTGCTAAATATTATTAATGGTGGATAATGTGTTTTGCACCTGGCAAGGACTATCTAAATTGCTAATAATAATGCATTATACAAGAACTTTTAAGTGCAAAGGTCTTTACACTGAACATTGTACTGGTTGTTCATTTTCAAGAAGTATAAAGAGAAAGTAGGTATTCAGTAATCTGATTAATTTCTTTGTGCTGCTTTTCTCTTTCAGGAATTTAGAGCAAAATCAAGAGAGTGGGATAAGCAGGAAACACTGTATCAAAATCATTTAGTTTCTTTAGATGCTCAGCGAAAATTATTGTCTGAGAAATGCAATCTGTTCCAGGTACCATTCTTTCACTTCTCAGACAGGAATTGGAATTAAATGAACCATGAAGCCTAGATAAATACTTAACAGAAAATATATATATATACCCACACGCATTTTCCAAGCCTTAAAAATGAATATGTAGATATCTTTGCAAATTAGGCTCATCACATTTAAACATTCCAGGAATGTGGTGCTATAGGAATGTTTTTTTCTTGTATAAGCAGACAAATTGCATTTTTAATAGCAAGTATCTCAGTCACCTCAAGTGCTTTTTCTACTCACTGTTTTCCCTGCAACTCATATACATATTGGTGGGGGTGGGCATGCTCTTACAATTGGTTGTTTGGACTGCAAGCTCTTTGGAATAGAGACTGTAACATGCCAATAAAGCAGTGCAGCTCTCCTTAGCCAGTGACTTCCAATAAACCAGACATTACTTCTGTCAGAACCGTGTGTCAAAGATGGCAGCAGCTAGGGGACATTCCCTACTGCTAGGTAAAGGTATTCTCCATCCATCCTTGAGTCACGCCCCACAAAGAAAATATTGACATAAAATCTGCTGTCCCCATGGCATGTCTTGCCTCTATTCTCCGTAGCTGAATGGTGGTGTTCTGACTGGGGAGTATACCGCAGTGGGATTGATTCTGTCCTCTTAGTGGCTGCAGTCTCCTTTCAGCACAGCACCAGCTAGCAGAGAAAACGTCCATCAAGCAGGGCTCTGCAAACAGGAATGGGAAGGATCTGATTTCTCTAGGTTGATTTGTATGCCTCTCCTCATATGCCCAGTTTGGCACTTCCCAAGCAAAAAGACTGTGGAATGAAGAAATGTATAGGAAAGCACCAGGGCAGAAATAGCCCTGAGAGGAAAGAGGCAGAATCCCTACCACAACTGGGGAGCTAGCTAAGTCCTGCAAAATGGAAGAGGTGAAGCCAACTAGCTGCTGGCAAGCATTCTTCTTCAAACCCAAGGAAAGTGGCAACTAAACCCAGACCTGCTCCATCTTCTTCTCCAGATCAAATAGTGAAGGTTTGCTCTCCTTTCCTCTACCTTGTTGGAAACCAAGAGAGAAAGAAGGGAGGGAAAGGGAGGTCATAGGTCTTGAAGGAATTAATGAAATAAAACGCTACTAGAAAAGGCAAAGGCTGGATGAAAAATGGCTGCAATGGAGGCTTACTGGTGCCCCGAGGGAAAGAGGCATATCCATGCCTCTTAACAGTCCCACAGCTTACTCTAAGGGTCACCTACTGCTGGTCACCTGACTTCACTTGCAAGCTATTAGGTGGCAAAGTATAACAGATATTATACCCCTTGAAGCTATCTGTGGATAGTGTTGAAATAAAAGGGAAAATACTGCCTTTCTACCAGTACAGCTATATGGTGACTTAAGCCTGTCTCACTCATAGTTCTGGGGAGGAAAGAAGGACAACTTTATGCAAACAACAACGAAAAACTGCTGTGAAGGCACAACTTCTGTTAGTTGGCCAGAGTTGCTGCTTGTGAGATGGAGAGCCATATAAATTGACTGAAATAAATTTATCTTGCCATGGTTAAATGCAAAGGGGACATGGCCTTGAAGAAAGAATGAAGCTACAAGATAAGGACACGAACTGTCCGGGTTGTAGCAAATTCCTACAATATGGGAAGCACAGGATTGGAGGAACTTAAGCTTCCCTTAACATTTGGGTTTTTTGTAACTCCGTTCCCCAGCCACTTCCTCCTTTTGGGGGTTGATTCTGGTTGTAAGAGCGACTGGGTAGAAACAATAAGACAGAGCATCATACTGTGTATTAGATCTGCATTTCTTCCTCACTCGATGGAGAATTAGTTGCCACATGTTGATGTATTCATCATAGTTGTAGTTTTTTCCCATGTGGTCTCATTTCAGGAGATCATTGGGCTCATAGGGAGAACTTTGCTCTGTTGGAAGTTTGGACTAGTCCCAGACTGAGTCATGATTGGTACTACAAGAACATTTCATATACATCTTCTAACATGAATTTGCTTTAAATAAACTTGCAGTTCTCAAGGACCAGATTTCTATAGCAGTATAAATTTCTGCATAGAAGAGAAGATACCGTTGTTCCCAAAGCAATTAATTTCATGCAACTGTTTTCTTTTTTTGAGAAACAAGCACAAAATTGTAAAATCCAAATACACTGTCAAAAACTGAAGCAAAATGATGGGGATACTTGCAGCCAGTACAGAAATGAGCATCTCGGTGTCCAGAACTGTGTTTTTACTGAGCCCACAAATAGGAACGAATTCTTTATGGAAAAACTTGAATCAACTGTGAGTGAAATAGCAGTGAGCAGAAACAGACTACAAGAGGAAAACTTAAAGCTCCAACAGGAAGTAAAAATGTACCAAAGAAAATGCCAGGTAAAGAGCCAGCAATTTGCTAGTTGTTATTTTTACAGTTTCATTTTATGTAAATGATACTTGATACTGCTGCCAATCTAGAAAGGGTTGTGAGCACAGGAATGCTGATAGGACATATAAATGGTTGCAGCTACGTACTATGGATGTAGCCAGCTTTGCCCAAAGAAAATAGGGGAAAGAGGAGTTTAGTATCTCTTAGACTGCATAGGTAAATCTATGTAAGTTGTCAGGAATCAAGCTTAATATGTATGTATGTATGTATGTATGTACGTATGATACCTCCTGTATGCAACAGTTTCCCCATCCCAAAGTCTTACCTGTGAAATGAGAAAGATTTGGGAAAACAGTAAACTATAGCCAGAGTTCAAAAGAAGAATCTGTGAGCAGGTGTGGACAAGAAGCTGATCTCCTGTTTAAATCCTGCAGATTGCTCCTGTGGAGCCAGGAGGGTTTATAATGCAATGTAGAAGACTCTCATATATATTTTCCTGTGATGGAAAATAGAAGAGTTGCGAGTTGCCAACAAGTGAGGAATGCCTCTAGTTACAGCCGAGTTGTGTTGTGTGTGTGTTTTTTTTAATCCATCTCCTTGTCCCTCATTACTGTTGCAGTATCTCTGACTTATGCAGTCTTCTTTTTCTCTCTGTCCTGCAATCCATATAAAACCTCCATCAAAGATCACTGAGCTACCTGTTAAATTTACAAGAACAGAGTCTGGGTTTTGTCCACTTCAATCCATTAGAAGGAGAAGACGCAGGAGCTGTGCAAAATATGGTCTTGTACAAATGACAGGAGAGATGGAGGCTGCAACTTGGCAACAAGGCAACCTAAGGCTGCTGCCAAAAATAGCTGTAGCTTTCCTACTCTTCTATCTCTAGTAATGTCTACTAGGGACATAAACCCTGGACATAACATTATCATTTCACTTTATTGGCTGCTGCTGGAAGTGGGGAGAGATTGCCTTTTTTAAAAATCAATAGAGGCAAAGCTGCTGTTTCTAACAGCATCCCCCTGTCTGCTGCAACAGTTTCTTCCAGCCTCCAGGGAAGAAGCTTCTTTTCCTAATAACCCAATCAAACCACTTTCCCAATGCTCTCTAGTGTTTAGAAAGATCTCTTTCTTTCCACAAACATCCACCATTCAAGAATTCCTTTGGAAAACAGATGTTCCCTCTGTCTCAATGATCTGGGCATTTCCCAGATTCCTGGAAACTTCCGCATTTTAATCAGAGTCTGCTTAGAAGGATCTTAGGTCCATGCTTTCCCCAGGACCTGAGTTCCCAGCTTCTCCCTCAGGTTTTTTTCCTCCAAAGGACTCACATCTTCTACCCCCAGAATAGAGGGAAGGACTGGGGTATGTACATGGCAGAAAGCAATTTATGTACATGGCAGAAAACAATTCCTCGTGAGAATGCAGTTCCTTCTGCAGCTGGCAAGTAACCTGCAGTATTGTGATTTATCTGGCATGAGGGGCTACATTCACAACTTAACCAGGCAAAGACTTTCTATCCAACTTTTAATCCAGAGAAAGTTCATGAAGGGACCTTCTTTTATCTCATAGTATGGAAAAACACACTATAACAAAGTTATACAGACTATAACACAGTTATACAGACTATAAAAACAGACTATAACAAAGTTATACAAACAGACTATAACACATCCCACTTTTACATGATTTTCTATGAATCTTTCATATTCATAGGGGAGAGAGAGAGAGAGAGAGAGAGAGAGAGAGATCATTTGTTCATAAAGTCAATATAAGTTTACAGTGACAGGTTAATATTGTTCTCATGTGCAGTATAGGTAAATAGAAAGGAATTCCAAATATGTGGCTTCCCTCTTCTAGGGGCCTCTCCCAAGTATGAGTTAAGGTGCCACCACCATACTTGGGTCAATAGAAAATTATACATAGCATGAAATTGATCATCCCTGTTGGCTATTCTTTTTTTATTGTCTCTGTTTCCAATCACTGCCACTCACCTGACTTCCCTCCAAGCTAATGGGTAACAAAATGTGACAGATTTTACACACCTTGAGGAAGCAAGAAAATGTTGTAAAGATGCATTTGTGCCATGGTCTGATACAAATGAGGACCAGCCTTAGCAAGGGACAGGAACCTTTCATCTGTCCATCCCACATATGGTGAAATCTGCCTAGATCTGTCAGGTTTCCATGTGGCTTAATCTGCTACTGATTAGATTGTACAGCAACAGGATCAATTTTTTTTTCCTCTGTTAGTTTGTATGTGGGAGTAGGCGATCTATTTTCATTTGCTTTTACTGTTTCCTAAAACATGATAGGGAACCTTGGTTCAACAGATGTGCTGAATTGTAACTCCCATCAGATCTATCAAATATGGCAATTGATGAGGGATTCTGGGAACTGTAGCTCAACAACATCTGAGGGCCACACATTTCCCATCCCTGAGATAAACATTTCACAATTTCAGGAATGATCTCTTGTTTCCGGGCACTTGTTTTCTGTGGATCATTTTTGGAGTTGTGAGTCACTTTGACTATTTCAGAAGCTTTTAGAAGCTTAGTATTTAAATCCGAAATGGAAGCAATAACACCCACACTTACCTTTTCTGCACTTTTGATATTGAAATCTACATCCTTAATCTCTTGTTGATGGATGGTATAGCTGTTGATATAATTTAGCTTGTTATTATCGTGGGTTAGTCTCAGTTATCATAACAGTATATAACATATAGTGAATGCATTTTCCTTTCAAATGTGAGATAGGCTTTAATACTCCTTTTTCCCAGAAAATCTTGCAAATTATATCTGAGTGAGGGAGAAGTAAAGATCTCTAGCAAAACATTCTCCACACCCTCCCCAAATCTGTTCATAAGATATCTTTGGGGAAGCTGGGTTATTAAACTGGTACAAAACATATACGCAGTCCGTTGTTCGAGTTGATATGTGATTGAGTTATTGAATGTAACGTAATTCTAAGGAGCTTTTCAGAATATCCAATCCCATAATCTGTTCTGGATTATGGCTGATACCTGTACATAGCACATCCTTCATGTTAACCATATTGTAATCAGGACATGAGTTTTAATGAATACAGTTCTACTAGCCGGAACCTGCGTGAACTTTCTTAGAAGTAAATTTCTCAGAAGACCCCACTTTATTTCTGAATATGCAAAGGACTGCATATGACTTGCTTTATTTCCAAGTGAACTTCCTGCAGAGAGAAGCTGGCAACTCAAAATCTTATAGAAACAATAAAAAAGAGATGAAGAATGGATAAATTTTAAGCCTGTTTTGCAAACAAAAAGAGACTTTCGTTCTATGGAATATCATCATTAAAGCCCATGCAAAAGACCTCTAAATGTTACAGAATCATGAAATGGCAAGTTATCAGTGGACAGGCTATTTGAGTGTGGTGTTTGGATTTATTTAGAACATTGAAGACCGGCTGATAGAAGTGAGGAATGAACTGCAGTCTCGTGAAGGCCTCTTGAAGGTGGTGGAACTGGAATGCCAGCAGTTACGAAAGGAAGTGGCCAAAATCGAAGAGTATAAAAACAAAGAAAATCAAGTGAAGTATGTATTGAAACTGTACACCTATGCTTCAAAAGCTGGTTACTTGGGAGTAGATGCATGATCCCCTGTATGCCAGCTTGAGAGTAAGTGTCAGTAGCTTTAATGGCACTTACTTTTAAGTAAGGATGCAGAGCATTCCAGTTTTGATCAAGATATAAATTTTAAGTGCAGAATCCAAATAAAAGTAAATTGCATTTCTTTCAGAATTGATCAGAATGGTTTATACAGTCCACTTTCCCTTAAACTCTCAGAAGTTATACAGATGTTACAGTATGCCATGCCCTCAAGTTGAAGTTTTACATGATTTCCACCACCACCATCCTGGAAGGAGGGGAGAATTTCTCTGTTTTTACCAAGTGTTGTGGTTTTAGTTACATTGATGACCAGAGGCAGTATGTGACTGGCTTCATCCTTATTAGGAATCATCAGGCATATGCAGCCAGATTTTTTTCTATGGAGTGTAAATCCTGGACCAGGAATGGAACTCATGGACCACTGCACTTTAAAAATATATACAGTCCATTAGCTTTAAGAGCTATCCAGGTTCTGATGCTGAGTGGTGTTGCAGGAAGTGATCTATAGAATCTATCAGATTATGTATATACTTTGTCCTGAGTAAAAATCAGTGTCACATTTCTTATGTTCTAGAAGTTTATTTGTAACAAATATAAGAGGAGATATTATTTATCCTCAAAGGATTCTATTGTCCGTTCAATTATCTGGGCACCACTTGCTGAAAATATTAGACAATGACTGCCCTAACCAAAAAGATTGTGTAGAGACTTATAATTTAATATGTACTGTACACTAAAAAAAGTACATCAGGAAAATCAATAAATAAAATTTACATTGTACAATGTAATTGATACTGCACTTTAGCAATAATTTTTGTAAAGTCAGACCTTGTTTTCTTTTATATTTACAAAAATGTATTTTTTATTATAAGTACATTCCTGTGATATATGAATAAGTAAGAAGAAAAGGTCTTGAGAAGAAATTTGATGCATCGGAATTATTGTAGGAGGGGGGAAAAAACTTTTCCTTTCTCAGAAACTGGAAATAATAAGATCTTCCAGAGACACATTTCCTGTACTTTCTGTCCACTTGGCCTTATTTAAATATTTTTGTTCTAAAATGAAGCTTTGGGTGGGGGGCTTGAAATATATTAATGATTTTTTTAATAGGCTTCATTCAGCTTATACACAGTGTATCAAGGATCTGGAAATAAAGAAAACTCAGATACTTGTTCTGGAACAGCAGCAGGACAATCAACAAAAAGAGCTAAACCAGGTATTTTTTTGAAAAAAATATTTCAAAATGTGATCGTATCCAATCTTATTCTGGGGGATGTATTAAGGCCAAATAACTGTCTCAAACCAAGAAGTATTCCAGTAGGAACTTGATGGAATGAACAAGGAAGCCACAGCTGGTTGTTTAATTGAAATAAACCGACCTTTAATTAGAGGTTGCAGGGCTGATGAGAGGTGTTTAACCAAGGGCTTCATGCAGAAATGATTTTTGAGGTGGGGATTGAAGGAAACAAAAGAGATGCATCATCCAGGTATTCAGAAGTTCCAAGTGTACAGGACAGAAAAAACAAGAATACTGAGGGAGCAGGAGATCTTGAGGGTTAGGGTTGATGGAGCAGGAAGAGTAAAGTTCACTAGGAGAGGTGGACGAGGATGTAAGAGCAGACGGATAAGTCGGGCATTGGGTGGGAGGGAAGTTACAAAGGCCTAAAAAGTAGGTATAAAAGGCAAGAGCTATGAAATTGACTGGTTGCCACATCTCTGGTATATTGTCATAAAAGAACTGAAATCATGTATCCTATGGGGATAGCTCACCCCACTCTCTCCTTAGAATATGCCCAATAAACTCTTGGCTTATTTATATCAAGGATAGGAAATCTATGGAGCTTTCAGATATTAATGAACTACAGTGTTTGCATTATTCAACATTAGCTATGTTACCTAAGGCTGCTGGAGGCTGCATCCTTCCCATCTTCAGTAAACCAGAGTATGAGCTTCACTTGGTGAAGCATCTCATATCCTGTTTTTGGCACATGGGAGAGAGGTAATAGCCAAAAGAGAAAAATGTAAGAGAGACTTTTGCATCCTTCCTTGTTTGCTATTCCTAACATATGGGCCATTCCCAAAGAGTCTCGCATAGTGTAATAAGTAGATGGCCGAGGGGGTGGGGATGTATTTGTCATAGATCTGTTCTTCATAAATTACTTATGTGGTAGGGTCATCACTGAAACTCACCTCCTTGTGGGTCTGGACACACCCATGTTTTTGGCCTTCCTGTAGTAATGGGAAGGGATAAATAACAAAGTGGTGGAGCTACCTTGGAAGAACCCTTGAAAACTTTTAAAGTACAGTAGATCTCACTTTTCATTTACCGATCATTCCTAAAGCCATTCAGTTTAAGTAAAGCTTCCTTTTTTTCCCTCAGTACAATTTCAAGTACACACTACTCTGACATATGTACCTAATAGCTCTAATTACTGGTACTTATTACCTTCCAAGTTTTTAGTGATAGAAAATGAAGAAATAGAAAAAGAACAACGTGCAATTATAAGAATTCGGTATAAAGATGAATATGAAGCTCCCAGATCGTTTGAGAGTCTTTTCATAGCTTCTTTTATTTTAACGTTCTGAATTTAGGAGAATTTTTGCCATCTCACTACTGGTTGTTGGCAGGGGAAAAAAAAGGAAGCCCACCATTTTTTTATAATCTTAAGGGAGGACAGAACAGCACTGAAAACGGCAAGACTACAAATAACAGGGCAGCCACTAAATGTGTCTTTTCTCCAAAAGTATTTTAAAAAAATACACTGTCCACATTTACCATGTTTTCTCTTTAATTTACTCCTGAAATTTATTTCTGATTGAATGTAATGTTTTAGCTGCTGATTTTACTTGAAGGACCAGTAGGCTGTTATTGCTAGATAGAAAGTGTTTCCCATGTTAAGGTAGAATGCCTCTTTGGAAGCTCCTCATCTTTTGCCTCTAGTTTACTCTTAGGGAGAACTGACCAGTCCTTCAGCCTCTGAGGTTACTCTGTATCTTCTTTCCAGTCTTGATACGCTGGGACAGAGGACTGCCTTAAGCAGAGTTTAATGATGCCAGTTCAAGAAAGATCTTATATTCAAACATCTGTTTGGGTTTTCAATGCAAGAGGAGTTAAGGAGCTACAACCGGCTCCTACAGAAAGTCCACTTAAAGTCCAACTTCTTTTCCTTGGATCCCACAGTGTGCATACTTTTAAATCAGAGGACTTCCAGGAACTATATTTAGTAATGGCTGAATTCCATCTCTACAAAGAGAATTGTAAAAATAATCCAGATTATTGCTTTTCTTTGCATGTTGATATCAACTGTTCGGAATCACTTTCATATTTATTCCCACATTTATCCTTACGCTGGCTACCGGCTTGGCTGGCTTCGAAAAAGGGTTGGGTCAATTCATGAAAGTCATGGGGGTCAGTGGTTATTAGCCTGGATCTGCAGGTCATCTGCTGGGAGACTAGCAGGCTTCCTTATGCAGTTGGTTGGCCACTGTGAGAACAGATGGCTGGGCTAGATGGGCTGGGGGTCCATTTCAGCTGGGCACTGCTTATGTTCTTAAGGAGAAATCTGACATAGAAATACAGGCTTCCTGAGAGGGGAATAGTACTTAATATATTTAATAATACAGTGATACACAATACATTTTGTGACACCGAGCCAATGGAACATCTGGCCTAAACTTAAAGCATTTCTTTTTTAGTTCAGAGATTTTTTTAAAGAAAGGTTTACAACAACCAATATTGGCGTTCTGCACTCCTGTGCAAAAGCGGCATGCAACTTGCGACTGCAAATCCATTTACTGTGCGATAATTGTACTGAAGTAAAGGAGCTAATCACGCACGGTGCTGAGAACCTCCCCCTGCTGCTTTTATTCCAATTATTTCTTCTAATAAAATACCTTATGTTGGAACCTGAATCTGTTGATGACAACAAGTAATTCCCTCCTGATCGTGTTTTATGCTCAATATCTGTTCACCTATGGGGTAGATGTTGGGAGTGCCACAGAAAAACCCATAAAAACGCTCAAAGTAGTAGCAAAGCTGGTCATTCTGAATCAAGACATTTTAAATTCCTGTGTGCTATCTCTGTATGGTTGGTGTTTAAGAACAGACAGCTCCGAAAGTCACTAGTAGGTGAAAAACGATACCATCTGGAAGGCCGGCTCTCATTGTTCCTTTTTGGGCCACGTTTGCTGCAGATAAGGGACCGACTTTATCGGGAAGAGCAGTCCCATCGCTCTGAGGTGGAGAGACTGAGGATGGAAATCTCTGGCTTGACAGAGGAGCTTCATCAGAAGGAAATTACTATAGCAACTATCATGGAAAATGCCGCTGTGCTGGAAAGGCACTTACAAATGGAGTTAGAGATAAACGAGAAAGCGTTAGGAAAACAACAGGTATGCAGACCGAATAAAACGTGGCTGGGGTCATTTGGTCATTGCAGAGATTAACACCCATTGGCATTTGAAAAGCTGTTACTTGGCACGCTTCAAATCAAAAAATGTGATCTGCTGATGTCAAGAAATGGAGCAAAACGTACAGGATAATATAATTCTGGACCTTATATTATTCCAGAATACAAGCTTTTCAGCACTTCTGTATCTGACTTTTTCCCCCCCTGTGACTGGGAGATCTTCCTGAGGTTTTTCCTAGGTAGAATAACTTTTCTAAGCATTGGGTTAAGAAGTAGCTGTTAAAATGTTGGCTTTTTGTGTGCAACTGGAAGTATGGGAGGGAAAGGAGTGTGTTTTCAGGGGCTGGCCCACAAAAGCTTTAAACCGTGAACATAATGATCCACAGTGGTTTATCTCAGAGAGGCACTGGCATTGAGTAGTTCCACCGCTTCTAAAACAGACTCCATGAAACAAGTTTGTGTCTTCTCATAATGATCATTTTAATGTGGTGGGCTAGAAGTTCACATGTATATTTTCTAGATTTAGCAGACCATAGTGACTTCCACCAGTCAATCCTAGGAACTGTACTGTTCAGTGGATTTCCAGTTGTCTCCCTTTCTCAGTTTACACCAGTGTTTCTCAACCTTGGTAACTTTAAGATGTGTGGACTTCCAGCCAGCCATGCTGGCTGGGGAATTCTGGGAGTTGAAATCCACACATCTTAAAGTTGCTAAAGTTGAGAAACACTGGTCTGTACAGACAGACCAAGAGGACCCAGGATCTTCTGGGATACAGGAATTTTGGCTAAAGCAATAACAGCAGAGCTGTCAGGTTCAGCCCAAGAACCACCTTGAGGCCTTCCAGTGCAGAACAGTTCCTTTATTGACTATTATCTAATAGACAGAATCTCGCCAGACTAAACTTATCTACGGCTACTAGAGAATATACTCAGTGAGGCTCTGGGAAGGAGCCAGCCTCATCCTCTTCGTTTTCCTACCGCCTTGTTGCAGACTGAGGAGGTGCTTGCCCTGGAATGTCTCTCCCCCTTCCTGACAACCTTGAAGCTCCATTCCAGAATCTTCCCCACTCCTGTGATCCATCACAAGAGCTGTCAGTGGATGGTGTGTGTGTGTGGTGGAGTGGGGGGGTGTCAAAATCTTCAAGATGTTGGGTGGGGCATCACAGTTCAAGCCCCACTCCTTTTGCAAATGCATTGACAAACATATGGATTGGATTGCAGTGATGTGCCTGTCACCTTGCAGATTTTGAACCCATTCTGTAAATGCCCATCAATTTAAGTATGTAGTAGACATGTTCTCTCAATCTTTCAGTCCAGCTGCTTGACTAGTATCCTGAATATTTCTTCCCCTTCATCCTCTATCCCCCCTCTGTCTCTCTCTGAGGTTTCTGGCTTTAAGGATTCTGAAGAAACAGTGAAAATATATGAGCTTTTTCGATTAAGACTTTTTTGTACATTGTTGTGATATAGAACTTTATGCAACTTACTCCATGATATTTCTAGACTCATGACTGTTTTCCTCTTTCGCCTGCAGCATGGTGTCTTGTGTCAACTTCTGCGGTGGGTTTTGGCCTTCAGTATTCCTGTTTTCGGGTCATTCCTACAGCTCAGGGGTATATCATCCTTCTCAAATTACAATGGGCTTGGTCTTTTTAAGATTTTACCAAGAATTTTGAGGATGAAACTCTATTTTTGTTTGAGAGCTTCAAAGCTTGGAAAGATAAAGGGTTCTAGAAAGCTTTGAAAACCTGGTTTTGGTGCCAGGCCTGGGGTTGATGTTTAGTATTTGTCTAGGACCCTTGTTTTGTTTTGCTGTTTATTAAGTTATTTTAGTGTGGGCTGTATGTCTGATTTGATGTTTCCAGCTGTTTTTATGTTTTTCTAGTTTTGTATGCCACCCAGAGTCCATTGGAGTTGGGTGGCTAATAGATTTATGTTGTTGCTGCTGTTGTTATTGTTATTACATAAATCTGTTATAAACAGTAGTTAAATAAATCATAGCTCTTCCACTGTTTGCCAATTTCCTTTGCCGCTTCCTCACTTTTTCCATGGTCTCCCAAACACACAGCTATACTTGCTCCATTTCTGCAAGAGAGGAATAGCTTTGAAAAACAATTTTTTTCTTGGGTTTATTTCCAATCATGGGAATACCAAGAGGCTTGTAGGGTTCTGTAACAGTTTAATTTATTTACAAAAATACAGACTGAACATAAGAAGAAGTAGAGAGCTTAGGCTAGAGGTGGGACCATCAGGCCCAAAAGTTCCACTGAATTATCCACACATATATTATGCATTTTTTAAAGCTGGGACAGAGAAACCTATGCATAATCCAGCCAGAATGAAGCTTTTAAAGCCCCACTGATTTTGAACCGAGAGAGAGAAATGTGTTGCTTAGGTCCCTACTATTGAATGTGGCAAAATCTAACTTTGATTTTGTCAAGTCCCCGCTTTGCCTCTTAAAATATTTGACTTGGTCATTCTTTTTCATCAGTACCATGATGGGATTTTTTTTTTTTCAGTAGAACCGTGGCAGGATTTTTAAAAGACGTTTTTCCCCCTTTAACGCGACTATATTGCATGTTTATATTTATTTTATCATTTATTAACATTAACTATATAGAAATTTTGAAAGTATTGTTCTGTGTTTGCCTCTGGTGAATGCATAACTTGAGGAAGCATTTTAATGAAAATATTTACAGCTCTAGCAGCCTTCGAGCTCTTTCGTGGCGCTTTAAGGCTTCGAAGGCAAGTGATTCAAATACGTGGAGGGCTTTTTAAAAAACATGGATACAGCCTTGAATACAGGGTTCATTGAGCAAGTGTAATATGTTGTTTTTGTGTTATATAGGCTATTATCTTTTCTACCCATTTGTCTTGCTTGCCGCTTCTAGAGGCAATTCTATTGCTATTATTATTTACAATAAACGCTATATGATTACAAGTGGTATATATATATAGCAAAATTGTTACCTTGTGCCTGTTTCTTTGTAGAATTGCATCAATTCAATTATACCAAAGTTATAAATAAGCTTTTTTTCCCCCTTTACCTTCTTTCCACAGACAATGGATTTATCAAAGAAAGAACACAAAGCCTGTTTGGATTCTGCTGATATGCTGGAGTGTAAGAATGGAAGGTTACACAATGAACTTCTTAAATGTCCAAAGGACACAGACATGCCTTCGTTGGTGACTGCCATTACATACTTTGGAACAAATCATGCCAAGCAGACATCTCTAAAAATGCAGGCAAAGGAAGAGAAGTAGGTACATGATTGTGCACAAGTAATTCTACTTTAGCTCTTAACATTTTTTCTTTATTTTTTTTTCTTTTGTCCTCACTGGGAATGAAAGAGATGGGTATTGCAGTAGCATCACACTTGCCTTGTTGAAGACAACTGCATGTTCATCCTTAGTCCAGCTTTCAGTTTCCAGTAATAACTGACCAAGTGCCTCTGATTTTACATGAAAGCAACAGTTCATCTCCTCGTATTAACTCCTACATTTCAGTAGTTAATATGCAAAACTACTATGCATCTCTGTTGGGAGGTGTTTTTTTACTGATCCATTTTGAGTAGCTGAAAACGTTTCCATAATAACAAAGGTCTTCTCTTCCCCACCCAGGCTTACACAAAGGGAAATGCAAGTGTGGACAGGAAAAAGCAAACTCCAGCTTCAATTCTTAAAGTTTTTATTCTTACCATCATGGGATGGTCATACTAGAGGATGTTTAGAGATGAGCCAAAGCTCACTTTGTAACAGCGTGATGGACGTTTTATTGTCAAGGGGAATACTATAACCCCCAAAGTTCTATTTCTTTACTTCTTTAGTTATGAGATTTATATTTCACCTTTCCTTCAGGAATGGTGGTCTATGTAGGGCTCCCTCCTCCAGTATTTCTCCACAAGAACAACCCTGTGATGTGGATTGGGCTCAGAGACTGTGACTAGCCCACAGTGGACTTCCAAGGCTGAGGTTGGTCTTGAACTGGGTCTCTCTACTCCTGGTCCTACCCATTCTCCACTACATCACCCTAGCTCTCTTCTGTACATCAGGAAACTTTTTTCAGAAGTCACGTAATCTCCTCACCATCACCATCCTGTGTACTACTGAATTCCAGACATAACCATGTGGGAATGCTTCCTTTTTTCTGTCTCCAAATCCTGCCTACAGATCTTTGTGAATTCACTATTAACTGTGCTCTGTTGTCTAAATCCCTCACGGACCCCTCACTCAGCTCTCTCCTGCATCAATAGAGGTTATTCTCCCATTTTGACTCTCTTCCCACCCACCCATTACAGCTTCCCTTCAGCCTCCCCCACCCACTCACAAGCTCATCTTCTCCCATTTGTTGGCACTTGCCCATTCCAATCTTTCCCTTCAGCAGCCGTTCCACCACGTCGGTGCACATGCACTCCATAAACACAGAACGAACACGTTGCAACACACACTCCATATAAGTCAGAGTCAGGGGAGAAAGGAACAATAAAAAGCTGATTTTCCAAGACTGGGCAGGAACCCAGTTGCTCCTGGTCTCCAGTCAGCATGCAGTGAATCAGGAATCTTTTTTCAGAAGTCACACAATCTCTTCGCCATCATCATACTTTGTACTACTGAATTCCAGACATGACCTTGGAATATAGCAGGAGTGGCATGGCAAAATTGCCATGTGATAAGGTTTGTCCAAATAACAGAGGATGGAAAGTCTGCATGCTACTGTCCCAATATTTAGGAGGAAGAAATTTAATTTTTATAAATATAAGCAAACTTTTTGAAGACCAATGTTACATTAAAAGAGTGTGAGTATTTTGCATGTACCTCCTAGTTGGTGGGACGCAGGCAACAGTATGTTGATTTGCATAGTAATCTCTAGATTGGAGAACTTAACTTGCATTGAATAGCATGAGCATGTTGGGATAAAATTGGGTTTTGGCTGCAGTTGAGCCATATGGACCAAAAAGTGCTACAGGTAGTCCTCAGCTTACATCCATTTGTTCAGGGACCATTCAGCGGCACTGAAGAAATGAATGTACGACTGGTCCTTGAAATTCTGGCTATTGCAACAGCCCCGCAGTCACGTGATTGTGATCTGAGTGCTTGTGTGCCTGGCTCACGATTACAACATCACTGGGAGCTGCAGTCATGTGATTGCCATTTGTGACCTTCCCTGCTGGCTTCCCACAAGCAAACACAACAGGGAAGCCAGCAGAGAAGGTCGCAAGTCACTCTAGTAAGTTGCTCCCACTTTTTCTCCTGCCTGCAGCACCCTCCCTGGCCACATGCAGCCTGCACTGGCCCTCCCAGGTCCTCCCCCACAAACTCCGCAGCACCCTTGTGCTCTTTAATGACCCCCAGATCTTGGGGTTTCAGTGGCAACTGGGACTGCCTGTGATTGCTATGGCTAAGCGATGCAGTCACGTGATGTCACACTTTATGACCGCATCAGTTAGTGACAGCAATCCCAGTCTCAATTGCCGTTGTAACCCAGGTACCTATACTATACTTACCTTTAGCAGAATTTTTGCATGGGGGGTGAGGGAGTATAAATAAGTTTGTTAACCTTATCCACACCTTCTTTACCTTACTAAAAATGTGAAAGTCTAGGGTAGGGTAGGAAGATGTGTATTTGTGAAATTCAGAGAAAACAGAAGAATGTAATAGATCTGAATGAAGGTAGTCTGGTCTTGTGGAGTGAGGTTGATGAAGTACATACAGGTTTCACTATAAATGAAGGAGTTAAAATATGTGTCAGCAATTACAAATTGCTGTCATCTAGATTGGTGCATATGAAAATAAGAATTCATAGGTTGGTGCAACATTATACAATGTTTTGAAAAAAGCAATCCAGGGTGATTTTTTCGGTTAAGAAACATGAATATGGGTACATATGGGTAGGTGAGAACCACAGAAAAAGTGATTGGGTCATTGGGAGACCCAAGAATGAATAGTAATGATTATGGTTTGATGAGTATCTACTTAGAAGTTCTCTTTGTTTCAGATAGGTGGTTTAAGCATTAGCCTCTTCACATATACACATGGCAAAAGAATTAATCTAAAAGCAGGATTGATTTGTTTGTTTCTGATGAAAGACTGAAAGAATTAATGAGGATACAAGGGTGATGAGAGGTGTTGAATGGGAAAAACTGAAAGAAATGAGAGTGAAAGTAAAATGACAGCTGGGATAGAAAATGCGAGCCTGTATAAAAAGGTATTAGGAGGTAGATTAATCTTTCCACTGAATGAATGGAAGTGGCCATAAGGAAGGAGAATGTGGAAGCTGCTTGGAGCAAAGTGAAAAGAATTGTGTTACGGAAGAATGTGGAGTTATGCTAATGGGAAATATGAAAAAGGATGCTTGGTAGAACAATGAAGTGAAAGAGGATGCAGATGAAGAAAAATGCCCATAAGAGAATGATTGCTGCACAAAATGAAGATGAAAGAAAGATACTGCATGTGGTGTATAAGAGAAATAATTGCAAAGAACACAGTGAAAGGGGGCTGCTCCCCTGACTGATGTGAAGAGAGCAGGGAGGAGGTATCAGTGGGAGCCAATTAGGCCACTTAAAACACTTACATCTTCCTTCAGCCAGGCCCTGCTACCAACCTGCTTATTTATCCTCTTCAGCTAAGCACTGAAAGCCACTACAGCTGGCACAGGACAGCAGCCATGAGCAAAAGAAGGAAACACCCCTCTTGGTGCAGCATTCAGAAAAAGGAAGCTTTTCTATCAAGACAGGGATGAGCTGCTCTCAGACACACAGAAACAGTATTCACTGCCAGCTTCCCAGCCCCTGCAACCGTGTGAGTGGTGGTGAGATGACTAGTCTTCCAGGTGACCTTACAGCTACTGCAGCATCCAGATCTCCTTCTAAAGTGGACATAGCCAGGCCCATTCCTGCAGAAAAGTGAAGAATTGAGAAAGGTGTGGTAGAGACAGAAGAAACAGCTGCTACTGTAAATGGAGTCTAGAAGGTGTAGGATTGTGGACCCACCTGAACACTTTCTTGCACTGCATGGACCACAACAAGTGAAAATCTTCATGTTCCCTAAAGAGAAGGAAAACAGAAGTTTCTGTCCAATACTTTACTGGCATGAAATCCTCAATGGTGTCCTTCAAAGTAGACCAGACTAGGAAACCAAAGTTATGAATGCTAATACTACTTTTATTATAAAGCTACAGTAACAGAATCTTGCAAGTCTAAATGTACTTTCCCCCTTCCCCCCTTTATCTTCAAGAGAACTAGGGAGGGCTGAGCCTGAGAGGCTTTCTCAAATTACATTTCTGCCTCTGACTCAAATTTCTTTTATCTGACCATTGTCTTGTTTGCGGCTCTTCCTCCTGCTCCTCAAGGTTCTTCCATTACAAATTGTGACAACTGGAGAGGTCACACTTATGTACTCAAACATCTAGAACGTTACATACTAAGTTGGTTGCATACTTTTCCAGTCTAATGTTTCAACCACATTAGGTTCTACAGAAACAAAACACTGGGATACCTGGCTACAAATCTCACATGCTATAAGAAGGCAGCAAATCGCAGAGATGAGATGAGTATGAAGAGAAGATTGCATCAGAGTCCCTTTACTGGCAAAATGTTTCTGAAAAGGCTTGTTGCTACTGTGAGAATGTTTACTACCCAAAATCTAGCACTGGATGGTATTTTAAATCACCTGTACGTGCCAAACAACCAGACGTTTCTTAAAATTGTAGAGCTGATGGCTGAGTTTGATACTTTGCTCCAGAATCATTGCCCAAGAAGTCTACATGTACAACTACTTTGGAAAAAAAGTTTAAAATGTGTAATGGTATCTGGAAATGACTTTGGAAGATGGGAGGGAGAGCCACAGAAAGGACAACTGGTGTGTTAAAGATGTCTCAGCTCACAGAAGAGGGGATGATGTGGGAAATCTTTCAGAAGAGAACCTCCCTTGTTTTCCAGGGAGTAAAAGGAAAGGAGAGGAGATATGCCTCAGTCTTGCAAGATTCTGTTAATATAACCTTACAATAAAAATAGAACAGTACTTCTGGTTGTGCTTCTTGTCTGGACTACTTTGCAGGGCTAACAAAATCAGATCATACTGTTATTGACAACAAAAGTCCAACAGAAGATCATAGTAGTAGATCTGAAGTCAGTGAGCTATTACTTTGCTATTCTGGACTGCACACCTGAGATTAGCCATATAGAACAAATGGCTTTAAGGATGCATTTTGTAGCGAGAGAACCTAGTAAAAATGTCCTTGTGATGGTGATTGCCAGAGCACATTTCCTAGAATTTATTGACACTGAGGATCCTAGAGGGGCTGATATGATAAATGTACTTCTCAGCAAGCTGGAAGACATGAGCATTGCAATAGCCAGTGTGAGGAGTCAGGGCTACGGTAATGGTGCCACCATTAAAGGGAAGAACAGAATAGTGCAGACACAGATCCAAAAATGTCTTTCCTTCTATTCTCCTCTTCCAGTCTGCAAGGAAGAAGCACAGTTGCAGGCAGAACACTGTCAGTCTGCCTGAATATCACACACAGGTATTCCAGGTCCCCTGAGTCACTAACAGATTCTTTGGATAAAAAGTGAAGTCTACCTCAAGTCAAAGTTGGGTCCTGATGACTTCAAGGATATGTTCTCAACAACATGGAAGTGACTTGGAGCTGCTCTTCTCGGATGGTTTTCTTAACTTCCCAGTGAGTCTCATTCCTTCATGGTCTCCTATCCAAGTACCATCCAGACCTGGCCCTGTTTAACTTCTAGACCCCAAACAAGGTTAATTACTGTAAGTATGGCCACCTGCTAATTAATAGGGTAGTGAGGATTAAAGGAAAGGGCAACATAACTTACCTCCGAGTAAATGCATTGCTTGGATTATTTTAATTAGGCGCCATTTATTATATATAAATAGTTCAGTTAAAAAATACTTTTCATTTTTAAAAGCAGGGATCTTTAGGAGTGAATGCCAGCTTTAAAGAAATTGGGAAATTTGGGGGTGGGAAGGTGATGTAAGAGGTGGGCCCACTTAGTAAGAATCGTTTGCTCAATTTTAGGTACTGTGCTTGATTCTTAAAAATGAGTTGTGATTTAGAGATGTGATTTGTGCAAGCCTGCGCCAGCTTTTTAGAAAGCATGTGCTGGATTTGAAGAAGGATATGCTAGCTTTTAATGTTTTTTGAGAGAATGGGGAAACAAGCTAGACATAATTGGGCTCAATCTATGGCAACTGTTTGACAGCACATAGTGACAAGAGCCCCAGTCAGCATTGGACACCTTTGATCTTTCAAACCTCTTTTCATCCCTGTTGCTCTGCTGATGGCAGAGTTTTGAGAATTAACTTGGCCCTGTTTGCTCTTCTCTAATGACACTTTAGGTCACTGTAGTTTATTAGAGGTTCTCTCTGACAAAGCCATTGCAATTACAGCAATTACAGCAGAGGGCAAACCAATGACGCTGTGCGTGCTGCCATTTGTCATGTGTTAAATAAGGGAACAGGCCATTCCATAATAGTCAGAGAACAATTACAATGTGATCATAATAGTCTTTGAGACCCGAAAGAAAAGTCAGATTTGTTGGGATTTGCTCAGCTCTGGAGTTCGGTCAAGCAGCAAAAGGGGCATGGTCTCCGGTGATGGTTTTTTGTCCAAAGCAGAAGGAGTGTGAACAGCTGTAAAATCTGTGAATTTTACAACAGTTGCGTGAAGTCTACCTCACTTCTTGTTATCACTTTCACTGCTTCATCAGTACATAAAATATAAATAGTTAATAATAAGAGAGGATGCACACCGCTAAGTTCTGGACATGAACAGATGAGATTTTCAGAAGATGACAGATACAAAACAAGCTACCCAGATACACCAGACTTTATTCACAGACACCAGCATAGCCCCTACAGTTTCCAAAGTCTTGTGTGAAAGGTATTTTCATCTCTTTTCTTTTCCAAGCAGTTATTGGATTGAAGGCTTGAGTAGATACATGCCCCATCTGTCTTGATGGTGAACATTTTTAACAACAAAGTCCTAGGTGACTTTTTTCACAGTAGCACTTTTCTACTTGTATGCAGAGAAAGCAAATGGTATTTTTGTCTTCAAAGAAATGACTGGTTATCAAAAGTACAAATTAAGGCTTACAGTAATAGGATGCAGAAATTGTTTTTCCTCAACTCTTTTTCCTACACTTAGGTGTCCTCCATATTCCCACTGGCTTAAAATGTTGTGTGTCCTTCTCTGGCAGTGCACAAAGCTAGGGGTTTTGGGGCTGGAGCCCCCATGCCATGGTTTTGCCACAGGCCATTTCTTGGTTAAAAACCTGCCCAGCTGCTATGCTATTCTCTTCCTTTCATTTTCTTTCATTTTCTTTTCAAGAGTTGGGAGAGTACAAAATGTCCAACATCAAATTTCCCATCCTTGTTACATTTTTTTTTTCATTTTACCAAAGCTCAAAGTTTCCTTTGACTTACAGAGGCTCATTAAGGAGATTTTTAAAAAATACTGAAATCAAATTCTTTTATGCTTTTCTAAACCTTGGAAAGAGATTTCCTTTGTGGGATAATATCATATTGTAAAGACTTCCTAGCATGCCACCCTGATTTTCCTCCCAATATTAATTTTAAAAGCCATATAGAATGTGTTAATACTATGTAATAAAAAGGTAAGGGGAGGGAGAGAAGCCAGTGTGTGATGTAAACGGCTCAGTAGGAAATTATTTTAATAAGCAGTCTGAATTACATCTTCCATTTCAGCTCTTTCTCTCATGCCAGTTGCAATTTTGAGAGGTTTCATTAAAAGTATTTCAGCACTGGTATAGTTGAAAAGTTGCATCATTTCAAGCAGTACCAAACGAAGGAGTATCGCATGATGGGAAAAGAGTACAAAATATAATCCATACATAGTAGAAAAACAATCTGTAACTGTATTGTTGGGTCCTCCTCCTCCTCCTCCTCCTCCTCCGCAATTACATACTGAATTATATAACATTTAACAGCGATAAGCAGTGTTGAAAAATCATTTTCAACCACTTTCTCAAAATAAAAATGGCACGGCTTGGGATCTTGTTTAAATAATATAACATATTTACACAGTAACAGAATAGCTACCATTTACAATGCAATAGCTGTAGTTGCCTACTCAAGATTGTCTCTTAATTCAGTGGGCTTCATTTATTTATATGGTTTATATACTGCTTTAGTCTGACTGAGTCTAAGGAATATACAGTTAGGGCAAAAGTGTATAATATACCAGTGCAAAATACTAATAAAAACAATACATTATATATGACAGTTTTGCATAAAAACCATGTTCAGATGTGTTCATGACCACATCTCATTCTACATGTATATGTGTCTACAGTTTCTCACCCAGGAAGCCTTTTGATAGAAGGTCTCTTTAGTAGTGAGACCAATGCACCACTTCCAGCTAGATCTCCAGCTCTAATCTTCATTGGGCTCTTGATGCAGGCCATGGTTCCAGCCCCCTTATGACTGGAAAGCTCTTCAGTCACAACTTGATCTTCAACCCCAGTAGCACTACACTCTGCACGGATCATGTCCCTTTGTAACTAAATCTTACAACTAACCCCACCAGAGAGTGGAATGGCAGCCCTGGGAATGTCTTTAACTCACAGCATCCAATAGTCTTGCCCTTTGGGAACCTCCTTGCCTGGTATCTCAGTGTATGGTAACAGTCTCAACAGACCAGTGGGTGCTTGCATCAAGAATGGATGTTATCTAGAGTTCAGAGCATTCACCAAAGCATCTGTTATTGTTCCCTGCCCACCCATCCACCCACCTTTTCCCAATGAGGCATATCCATGACTATACAAATGAGCCTGTCCTTTCTAGATACTAGGGCTGGGACATTTACACACAGTATTTTAAATAGCATGGAGGCTCCAGCCCATTATAACTTCAAGGTTTAAATAATTATCTCATAGGAATGAAATTTTAAATGGTGCCTTTGGCTTCCATTTTGTTCCATTTTGTTCTTCTCATAATAATCAGTGTTTCACAACCATTGACCTCCCAAATGCTTATTGTTGTATTTCCATTGTGAATGGCATTTGCACTTCCAGTTGGCTTGCGCAGCCTCCCAGTACTGGGTTCTTCTCTTTGGGTTAGCCCCAGTGATGGTTTGCTTTAGCTTATGTGGTGCAGCAGCTTCCCCTTATTTACAAGGTTTAAACCTCCCATCTTATCCCCCCCCCGCCGCCAATTAACAGTAACAATGAGCTCGTGGGGCGGGGAGGGTAAAGGGATGCAAGATTTATGGTATATATTAACCACACCATTGTCCTTTGTCTTCCTACATTCAGAAGGAAACTGGTGGTATTTCTAGCTTCCATTTGAGTGGCCTAAATAGTTCCACTCAGTGGCAAATTGAGTTATGCACCTTCTGGATTCTTTCTTAAGCTTTTCTAAGTGGAACAACCAACCATTTGACTACTCTACTGCTTGTGTTGCATGAGTCAACTTGCTGAAGTTTCTGTTGCTGGCTTGAAGGACATGTAGAGATGTGAAATTGGTATTTTTTAATTTTTTTTAATTTTGCTTATATATCAAATGCGTTATTCATTTAACAGTGATACAGGTGTTGTCATTGCTGCCATTTTCCAATACTGGCGCCATAGGTTAGAAAAGGCTATCTGCCTTTTTGGAAAATACTAATTTAAATGGTCAAAATACAGATTATGCACAAATTTTGGAGTCCCAAATGTTTTCTTCACTTGGACTGCAAATCTCTAGATGAGCTAAGTTTTCTATATCACTTTGCTCTTGTCTAGCGGTCATCCAGAATTTTGCAGCTCACATTTGGCAACTGTAGCCAAATCCTGGAAATCAAGTGCATTGTGATTCTGGCTTTGGCTTTGACTTTGACTTTGGCTTTTGATTTTTTAAAATTTTTTAAACAATTCATTATGCTTTTCTCCCCAAAACTATTGTTAAATTATCAGAGATTGAACAGAAGCAGGTGAGCCAAACTATTGTTGCTAGCTTATTTTAACTCTAGGGCATCGTTTATTTTATGATGAATGAAAACCCTGTTTTTTCTATTTTAATTTGCTGTTCCGTTACCATGGCAATTATGCCAAGCAAGGAATGGCAGTGGATATGTTTGGGATAACAAAAATAAAAAACGTGTTGGGCTTTGGGAAGATGGGGGTAGGTAATTGGCAATTTCCAGATGCCATGCTAATGTGTTTCTGCTATTTATAGTCACTCTTCTTGATAATGTTTGCCCAGTGGGGGGAAAACACAAAAATAAATGGATAGAAGTAATTTTCCTTGTCTTATCTGTATTACAGATGTTTAAAATTTGGAGCAGGGGTTCTTAACCTTTTTGTGTCATGGATTCCTTTGAGAGTCTAGTGAAACTTTGGAGAGAATATCAGCCATGCCCAAGTTGTACATCCTCCATATGTACTGGGAATATGACATCTAACATTCCCAGCTGACACAAGAATTTGGGGCACTGTAGTCCTTCCACATCTGGAGGACATTGGGCTGAGAACAGCTGGCATATACTTTCCATGAAAGATACATTATGAGATGGATAGCTGGTTTGTCGGAAATTTCTTCATACCAGGTTAAATTGATTTGCAGTAGATTCAGGGTAAATGCACAAAAGAACTTCACATAATACAACTAATTAATGGATTTTATGGGCATACGTACTGTATCTTCTGGACATATTGAAATATTTCAAGTATCAGAATTCCCAGCAGATCAGCATAGCGGGGTTCCAGCTGGCTGATGTAGCTGTTTTCAATAGATTGATTATCTAGCTCTTTTAAAGGAAGATAGCTCTTTTAAGGGCAGTTAGCCAAAATAGGACTATCTAGGCTGACAACACAGGATGCCCAATAGATAGCAGCAAAGAAATACAGGAACAGCTCTAGCTATATCCTACTATTAGTGGGCTTTTAGAATTTTACAACTTTGAACTGGGATCCTTAGCCAAGAATCATTCAATATAAACCTAGTATATAAGAGAAAAGTTCCTTATCTAAGCCCCCTTGGCAGCATATGGTCTCCAAAAACGTTGAGAGTAGCCCTTACAGATTGACAAAAGTTGTTACCCAACTGTAATTTTAATGGGATAAAAGGGGAAAACAATAATCTTCTTAATGATGATTCTGTTAGAGTACTTTTTATTGTATACTGCTGAGGGACTTTACAGGATTAGAGAAGGTTCAGAGGAGGGTAGTGAAGGTGATACAAGGACTTGAGGAGATGCCCTGTGACAGGAGGTTGAAGGAACTTAGTAATTTCAGTCTGAAGAAAAGAAGACTTAGGGGAGACATGACATCAGTGTTCAGGAACATAAAGGGAAACTATAGATAAGATGGACAAGAATAATTTTTCATGGCCCCCTAAACTAGGACCAGAAATAATGGGTATAAGTTTCAGCTACCCAGATTTCATTGAAATAGAAGGAAGGACTTCCTGACAGATCTGTACAGGAGTTGAATATTCGACCTACAAAGGTTGTGGGTTCTTTATCTCTGGAGGTTTTAAAGATGAGGTTGGAAGCCATCTCTCCTGGATAGTTTATTTAGTTTTCCTGCACATTGCAGAGGGCTGGACTAGATGAGCCTGGGAGTCCTTTCCCATTCTATAATTCTATGATTTTATGAAATAAAGAAACCAGATCTACTGATCCAACCCAGTAGGGTTCTTTTTCTATTACATCACATCCTTTAAATAAAGTTGTACAATCCCCAGATACACCCAGGTATCAAAAGGTGCACATTAAAAAAAAAAAAAAGCAAATATCACAGAAGAGATTTCAATTCATTTGGGTCCATGGGAAGGCAATATTTGTGTTAAAATATCTGATTCCCATATTCCTCTTACTAAGAATTGTCACCTACAACCTGCTTCTTCTTTTTTCTGTTCAGTGCCAATAGGATGATCAGCCTTCCATACAAAATGAAGAGAGAAGGTCCTATAAAGCAGGAGAAAGCAAAAATTGCATTGCAAGTTATTGGCAAAGAACGCCAGCAAAAACCAGTTCATGTTGCCAACATTAATAATTCTCTCTGTAATCATTTGTGACCCCTTCCTGAGCGTGCCAGCTAAAACAGACTTGATGTTTCCTAGATTGTTAAAGGATTTCTTTCTCAATTTTTGCTTCTGCTCAGAAATGAAATAGACCAATCTTATAAGGATCATCAAACAACCATCTTTAATTTTTTAAAAAAAAACTTTTGACACATTTACAAGCTCTTTAAATGTTTTGGAGAGACTCCTATCAGAATTGTACTGTCTTCACCAAGTGAATGTAGTCAGTAACAATGCATGGCAATCTCTAAAGCTCTAAGCAGTGCAGGGCATTGTGAAGTCTCTGGTAGGCCAAACCATAGGACATCTGATTGGGTGGTGGTGGGTTACCCTATGGGGCTCTGTGTGTTTGGGTTGGTGGGCTGTAAGCAAGCCTCTAGTCTAATAAAAATGACAGACTTATTATCGAACGCAAGGTCTTGCTAATAGACATTTCTCTGCTTTCGCAGAGTTCTAATCCACACATGTATTCATAGAGGGGACCCCAAGGAGGTTGTATCAAGCTAATTCTGTTGGGCATATCTTCATGTATTAATCTAATCAGTCAGTATTTCAGCCAACTTCTCAGAAATGAGCCAAAGGATCTATGCATCGTTTAAGCATTGTTTCATTCATTGTCATAATGCCAAGACTGATAGCAAAATGCAGTAGTGCTGCATTGTGATAAACAGAAACTATTTGCTTCAAATGTTCCTCCTAGCAATATCAGAAAATGCCAGTTATGCAGTGCAGATAGAGTCCAAACTTCAGTCTCCAGTTAAAAGGAACTAAAAGGGTATGGAAGACTACTTCCTATGACAATCCTGAGTTACATCAGCCAGTGGGATGTCTTTGTTCATATAAATGTTGTTTAGCTGGACTTTCTGAGCAACCTTCCATTCAAGTGTATATTTTATATCTTTTATGTGAAATTAGTATGTTGGAGTATGGAATGCTTTTTTTTCCTGCCACATGTATGTTGTCTGGTATTCCATAAAACAAAACTGGATGGAGCGTTTAGTACAAAGTATTTTGCTTGTTAACAACATTTTGAGGCCCTGACTGGTCACCATAACCTTGTAAACATTTTGCTCTTTTAGGCCTGTGCAGAATTCAGTCCAGTCTGCAATCTATGAACATTTTAGACACTATCGAACGCAGGTTCCTGTCTGGCATGGCCAACAGGACATTATTCTTGAAAGCAATGGCACTTTACCTCCTCAAAGATCAAGCAGAGATTGTGTACCTGTAGCTGATGGTAGATCTCCATCCCCGCTGGAAGCACTCCCACCATTTTATGGCACTTCCTTTCCTGAAAGGAATAAATCTGATACATTGCTGAACCATGTCTACATTGTGGAAGAAAGTCAGACGGTAATTTATTGTTTTGCTTTATAAGAGAGTGATCAATATTCACCCAGGGAGCCAAGGGATGACAATCTTTTTCAGCTAGTGGGCATAGTTGAAACTTTTAAGAGTATCTTGTGGGTCCTCCCACAAAATGACAGCTATGAGGAACTTGTGTATTCACAAGTGACTGCTGCGATAGGCCTCTCAGTCTGACTAGGTCCATTTATCAACATGCAAATTGATGGCATTGCTTCCTCTACCTTCTTGTGCTCCCCAAGATGTTCCTTCATCCCCAGCTTCTCTTTGTTTGTTTTTTTGCCTAGAAAGGTTCACACACTTCCAAACACAATATTCAGCTCACCCTTTCTATTTTATAAGAACTCCTCTGTGGAGTCTGCTAAGCTCGTACCATGCTAGTTGCACAATTATTTATTTAAAACCTTCAAATATGGGTTAGCAGGGAACTGGTTCACACCAAGGGAACTGTGTGTGAACACATTAATGCTCAGAGACATCACATTGCCTGTCCCTGCTCTGAGTGACATTGTCTGTAATAATTCACATACACTGCTAAGTGAAATCCCCCCAAAATAAGGCTGTTTATGCAAATAATAATAATAATAATAATAATTCAACCCCCTTCCGCCCTGTAGATTCTGCATTTTCTGAAAATCTATTTCTGAGTTGGAATATGTCATAAAGAAAATTAGGTAGGGAAAATTCTGCCCCACTATATGAGCAATATTACACTTGCACAAATTTGGATGTAGCCAATTTATACTCCTCCTCCTACTGCCCTCCTCTATCAAAGTGACAAATGAGGTTCAGGGTAACCTACTCCTGACATCTGTTGCAACAGCAGATCACTGTTGCATGGTGGATCCCCAGTTCTAGCTGCCTCTTTGAATTGTGGGGCTAAACAGATAATGGAGATTAAAAAGAGGGAGAGAACAAACCCAAGCACTACATCCTATTATTTCAGAGTGGTGCCTTCTAGTATTCTCGAAGCAAGAGACCTTTTTGTTTCAGTAACTTATTTTTTATTTCACAATATTTATAGTCCACCCCATTCCTACAGAACTCTGGGCAAGTTGTAAGAGGGCTAAGCAAATAAAATAAACAGTATGCAAAAATAAAATATAACATTTTTTTAAAAATGAACAATCATCATCATGGGCACTCATAAAATGAAACAAACTAAGGGACAGATGCACACTGGAATTGGGTTGCTTTGCTCTGCTTACAAAATACCAGAAAACAATTAAGAGTCAAGAGGATAGTCAGTTAAAAGAAAAAACCCTTAAATCTGCAATCAGCCTAAATTAAAGCCTTTTGTAGAATTAAAAAAAAAATTCCTTTGCCTTTTTTAAAAGGTATTTAAATATTCTACTCTATCTATCCTATTTCAGATTGAGGTTTGTATCCTTTTGGTATCATAGAAGTCTCACAATTCGATGTTCTTTGCTTGATCACTGGATGATTCTCCAGGAAGCATTAAATTTGCTCTGCTGAAAAATGTCACATTACTGATAATATCCAAAGTAATATAAAAATTATATATGCTGATTAATTTGTAATGGTTCACTCATGCACATGAGATCACTTAATTCTGCATTAAAAAAATGAGAAAATAGATATGTAAAAACCTAACTTAGATATAGACAATTAATAAATAAATAACAGTATATCGTAGGCTTGGAATGATGCTTACCCCAGATAGGATTGCTATCTCAAACAGCACAGGTATACTCTTTTTCAAAATAAAAATAATGTGAACCGAGTCTCAAAGATTAAAACTTACATCAAGCTTCAGTAATATTAAAATACTGATGCATTTGCATTTTTATATGGATGTAGTCAAACACTCTTAGACATACTTCTTCAGATTCAAGGACAGTAATATTCCAATTTAGACCTGACTCGGAGTGAGCAATTAACCCACAAGGAGGGTCCCCATCTGAAGTAAAGTGTACTATTGCACTCAAGTGATGAAATGGAGCAACATTTACATTCAAGGCTGCAAAGCTAATCGGTTATAACATAATAGCAATATTTATTTTGGTATTTCAGGTTTTCATGCTCATTCCTGATTAATGTTCTATTGACTTCATGAGGCCAAAATAAATAAATACATACATACATACATACATACATACATACATACATACATACACTGCAGCAGGATGCAGTTAGAAGAATGGAGAAGAGGCTGTTTATGTGAACACCCTTCCCTTTCCATCTTGCAGACTCTTTCTGGACCTACTTCAACTGAATGTAATGTTAAGGCTATCATATTTGGGCTGCTAGACATCTAACAGCCACTAGACGGCAGCAGAGAGATAACAGAAAACTCTTTATACACTTTGCTGCCATCTGGAGGTCCTCTGGATTTGTGCAGCCCAGATATCATTGGAGGGGGTGTAGACACAACAGGATCTCCGTCAAGATTGAATGTCTAAGAGATATAAACCAGGCATACTTGCAGCAATGGCCCTGGGCTAATAAGAGAAGCTGCCTAATTATACCTGTCTTCATTGTGCCAATTCTTTGTGTCGTTTAGCCTTCCCCAGAGACTTTGTTTCCCGCTGCTGCAGCAGAGAAATTCCTACAGGAGGAAGAGAGGCGAGCAAAAGACTTTGAACAGGTTTTAAACTCTCACATTGAAGAACTGCAAAGGCAATCAGAGAACACCTTAAAGAGCTACGCCACTCTCAAGCGAAGCTACCCCAGATGAGCCTTTAAAAAAAAAAAAAGAACTTAAATTGTACAGACGATCCCTGCACCAATCATCAGCTACCATTTAAAAAAAAAACTTTATTCAAAGAAGTTTTTGTAATGTGAGATTTTATATCGTTTCGCTGTGGATTTCATTTCAACATGAATTTGGAAGATTGTATATCGAAAGGTCTAAAAGAAAATCTGGAAATTAAATATGAACACTTTTTAATTTTCAGTGCAAATCAAATTCTGTCTCTTATTTGAAATATTGCATCCAAAACGTTCTATTAAACCAGTTCAAAATGGTTGCAATGCTGGGAACAAAATTCAAACTAATGTGGATGTTCTGTGTCTCGTCAAAACAAGAAATAGTTTCAGTTATTTTGGCCATGAGTAACAACAGGGATTCAAAACAGACCTCTAGGGATGCATAAATCTGGATGACCACTAGATGGTGGCAAAGCAGTACAGAAAATCTATTTCCTTGCTGCGATCCATTCATTGTCTGCATTTCTGCAGCTCAGATATGGTGGCATTAACCCTAGCCTTCCTTTAATTCAGGTACAAAAATAATTTGCCCTGGAGAATTCTAATTAAATAGAATGGGAGGAGAAAAAATACTAATAGGATGATTCTGTGTTTCTGCTCTTTCAAACAAGACACAGACCTTTCAAATCAATTACCTCCTTCAGGGCAGGCGATAGAAAATATGAAATTCTACTTGGTTCATTAAGGGGTTGCTTTAATAAATGTTTTAAAATATCTTTTCTAGATCTGTATTGCCTATATCTACAGATAACTCCTCATCTTGGATGAGTTGGGTAGCCATATAAATGAATGAATGAATGAATGAATGAATGAATGAATGAATGAATGAATGAATGAATGAATGAATGAATCTTGCAGGAATGAGAAAGGAAGGAGGGATGGGACAGCCAGGATGACAGTAATAAGTGGGGAAGTAAAGGTACCGCCATCCTCCCTAGCTCTGATCTCAGGAATGAAAATGCAAATTGGAGTCTAAGAAGGACCTTTTCAATACAGGACACAACTGAGAAATATGGGCCAAGTCCTACATCAGCACTTGAACATCCTTCTGTATCTGCTGGAACTCCCATTAGCGATAGATCTGCCCCTTTTTTTATTATTGGTCACAGATGTTTAGACTGGATTTGGCATTTTTATCCACCTATGAAGTCCTTCCCAAGGACCTGGGACAGGCAGATGTTGTTTGATTGGGTTAAAGGTATCATCACAGGATGGAAGCTGTTCCAAGTAAAGCTGCCTTTTGCAGTTGACTGATGGTGATTTTGTCAGTGCCGATGGTCTTCAAGTGGGGCTCCAGATGTTTTGGGATTGCACCCAAGGCACCTGTAACTATTGGTAGTATCTTTGCTTTCTTTTGCCACAGTCGTTCTACTTCTATTTGCAGGTCTTTGTATCTTGTGATTTTCTCCAGTTCTTCCTTTTCTGCTGTCTCCAGGTATTCCAGTGTCCACTATCCAGACGTTTTTGTCTTTCTTATCAACAGTTGTTAAGTCTGGGGTGTTGTGTAGCAGATGCTTCTCTGTTTGAATTCTAAAGTCCCAAAACACTTTAGCTTCTTCGTTTTCTATTACTTTGGCTGTTTTGTGGTCTCACCAGTTCTTGCTTGGAGGCAAATGGTATTTCTTGCAGATATTCCCATGCACCATTGTTGCTACTTTGTCATGCCATTGTTTGTAGTCAGCCTGTGCGATCCTTTTGCAACACTGTCCACTGTTTCTTCAGTTTCTTTGCAGAGATGGCATTTGCTATCTGTTGCTGTCTTCTCAATTCTGGCTTCGTATGCATTTGTTCTTAAGGCTTGGTCTTGTGCAGCCAGAAGTAGCCCCTCTGTCTCTTTCAACTTTCCTGCTGTTAGCCATTGCCAGGCCTTGTTGTTATCTGCTTTGCCTGCTAGTTTTTTTGTGTACTGGCCATGTAATATTTTGCCTTGTCTATGTCTCTTTTCTATTCTTAGTTTGGTCTTTCTCATAGGCCAGTTTGGTTGCTTTGGTATTCAGGAAGCCTTCATGGTGTACTAGCTTCAGTGCATCTTCTTCGCTGCCCTTCAGATATTCTTCTAATGCCCTTTCAACTGTCTGGTGTACTTGTACCATTCCATGCCCACCTCTGCTCCTTGGTAAGTAGAGTCTGTTTACATTGCTGAGTGGGTGAAGGGCATGATTCATTGTCATTATTTTTCTCATCTTCCTACCCAGAGCTTCTAGTTTTGCTTGAGTCAAGTCCACTATTCCAGCTGTGTATCTAATGACTGGAATTGCCCAGGTGTTAATCGCCTTGATGATATTTCCTCCACTGAGTTTGGACTTTAAGATCTTCTTCACTCTCATGATGTATTCACTCCTAAGCATACTGGCTGGGGAATTCTGGGAGCTGAAGTCCACACATCTTAAAGTTGCCAAGGTTGAGAAACACTGCAATAGCGAGCAGCTGCTTTTATTATTTATCCAAGGAAAGTTTTGGATCCTGCGGGCACCTCTGGCACTTTGGATCATAAAATCGTAGAATGTAAGGGTGCAAGAGTACCTTGGAGATCATCTAGTCCAGGGTTTCTCAACCATGCTGGCTGGGGAATTCTGGGAGTTGAGGTCCACACGTCTTAAAGTCACCAAGGTTGAGAAGCCCTAATTAGTCCAACCCCTACCCAGTACCAGAATTACAGAACAGAACTTGTGCTGATCCTAAAACACAAGAGGTGGCTATGTAGGTGCGTAGTTCTGCACGTGGGGAAGATATTCGATTTATTTATAAAACCAAAGGAGCCAAATCTATAGATAGAAAAAGTTTATCATAAAAGGAAAAGAAGGAAAGGTAACAAGAACCCACAGAGTGCCAAATAAAATCAATACAGTATAGACAACCTAGTTAAGCTAGTTACTTATTATCTTTTTTTAATGAGGTTTTGGATTTCAGCCTGTGTGTTGCAAACGTTTATATTTGCTGAGGCTAAGTTTCCACAAACCACCTTTGTTTCTATACTTACATGTATATGAGTGCGTGAAAGAGCAGTTGGTGTGTTAAAGAACAGTTTGTGAGTATGGATGCAAACAGAGGATCCATTTTATAAAGGGGGGGCTTAGTTTACAAAAAAGAATTTTAATCAGAGATTATTAATTTAATGATAATTCACTTGTCCTGAGCTTGCCTTTGGGGGAGGGGAGGTATGGCTTCTAACTACATATGTATGTGGGTGTATACACAAACATGATTAAATGTATCACATGAAGACAATCTTACAGATTGGATTCAATGGGAGCTGGTAATCACCAAGGTAGAGAAGCTGCATAACGTACAGGAGTTTTGTGTGCGTGTTTTACTCCAATCTTTTGGAGGGGAGGAGAAATTGTCTTAAATGTTAGGATGTCTTCCTTTCAAGTAAATACGGTAAAATGCAGGGCACCTGAAATTAACTGAGCTGATAATCTCAGCAGAAGAGAAACGTTAAAGGAGTCCATGGCAAATCTCCAGAAGGGGCAAAGTCCATAATATAGTAATAATAATAATTTATTAAATGCATATGCCACCCAACTCCCTTCTAGTTTGGGCAGTAGAGCCCGAGGCCAACCTTATACGTGGGCATGTCTGCAAATTCTTTGAACATAAGCCACAATAGAAACAGAATTTGTGATTGTTGCTGTCCTCATCTTTGCAAACTCAATTATCCAAAACTCATTCCAATATATAAAATAGGTGGGTCTTGACTGGTAAGGGAGAGATACCGGAAGCTACTTTCAGCCAAGTCAGACTATGGAGTCAGCTAACCCAACGTTATTTAGACTGACCAACGAGTCCCAGAGAGAAATTGGTGTAGATTTGCCCAAAGTGAACTGCCATCGTAGAATCATGGAGGTCATCAATGCAGGATTCCCTACACCTGTGTTTCTTAAATTCTTTGCTCTCACGACCCCTTCCCGCTTTTAAAAATTATGGAGGACCCCAAACAGCTTTTGTCTGTATGGTTCATTTTAATCGATATTTACTGTATTAAAAATTAAAATCGATGCATTTGTAGAATATTTATTTATTTTTTGAATCATGTAAAAATAACCATATGAAAACCATTAGATATGAACATAACATTTTTCATGAAAAAAACTAATTTTTTTAACAAATAAAAAATAATAATGGGCAGAGTGACATTGTTTAAAATTTTTGCAAATATCTTCAATATCTGGCAAATAATTTTGATTTTGCAGACTCTGAAGGAGTCTTGGGGGACCCCTGGCGGTCCCAGATAACCACTGCACCACACCGTCCCCAAGAGATGACTCTCCAGCCTCTGTTTGAAGGCATTGAAGGCACCACATGCAGGGAGGGTCCAAAGATCATTAGAAGCCATGGAAAAGAGGAATAGAAGTTCAAAGGGAAGAAAAATATGCAACTCTCCAAACACAGTCATGCCGGAAATCTTTACATGAAGACACAATTCGTTGGGGAATTGCAAGACACATGTCCAGTTAATAATGAAAGAGGCCATAAAGGGGTTTTATGTTTATGCACATATACTGCAAAATGAATGGAGCTTCAATCACACCATCGTGGCTGCCATCTTGACTTTTTTGACCACACCCTGTGGACACTCTGGCCGGGAAGGTGGATTTACAAAAAATGTCAGATGCATTTAACCTTTTAAAGGACGGTGAGAAAAAGAGGAGAAGGGAAGGGAACTACCATGCCTATGTATTACCAATTCATTCTGCAAGAAAACAATTTCAGCCATATCAAAGCCTCAACAACCTCTTAAATCAGTGTTTCTCAATCTCGGCAACTTTAAGATGGGTGGACTTCAACTCCTAGAATTTCCCAGCCAACATGCTGACTGGGGAATTCTGGGAATTGAAGTCCAGACATCTTAAAGTTGCTAGGGTTGAGAAACGCCATCTTAGATCAATCTGAAGTCCCAAGATTGATGCAAAACCTTCCCACCCCCCTTTCTAAATGGCCATCAGAGTCTCTCCCACTATGGCTACCAACTAAACTGTAATTTTTATTGTTATAGATATTTGAAATATTTGAATATATAGGGGTCTCAGTATGTGGCAATGCCAACTGTGTCTGAGCAAAAGAAGCCAGCCCTGTTTAGTATTTGGATGGGAGACCACTAGTAAATCCTAGGTTGTAGCTCAGACTGGGAAATTTAAAAAAAAAAAATAGGAAAAGACAGTGACAAACTACTTTCATGTTACTGCCAAGAAAACCCCCTTAATGTTTCTGTTTCTTCACCAGGAGCTGAGCTGAATTCAAAGGAGGCTTCACTGTTTAAGTATATTTATTATATTTAATAAGTTTAAATTACTTCTACTTTGTTCTGGTATAGGGGCCTCCTGGAGGGGGTCAAGATGGCAGCCAGATAATCAAACTCCTACCTGTTTTTTATGGGTGTTTCATGTGCAACACCCATAAAAAAAGAGTTGGGGGTTTGATTGCACAATGGTGACCACCATCTTGACTTTTTTGACCCCCCTGCAGGTCCACCTGCCTTGGTGCCACCTACCTTTCAGGGCGAACATGCACATCAAAGACCAAGTGTGGCTCTTGTTCCTCCAACCGCAGCACATCCTGCCATGGAATTACCCGGCTGCCCTTCCAAGGGATTTTCATGCCAACCGTCCGCGGCACCTTCACCCCGAAGTGGAGATCTGAGGGGGGCAAAGGACAGTTTAGCCCAGCCTTCGAAGAGGGCAACGCTGAGCTGCCTTGCCCAGACAGATAACTGTATCCCACGTTTTCCTTAGTGATGTGACGAAGCCCAGAAATTACGTGGACGCAGAACAAAGGTACCGCCCAGAATTGCCAGGTATTTCTGACAGCATATACGGTTGTGCCTCTCCCAAGAAAACGGTCTGTGGGACGCTCGAAGACCGAAATAATAACTGAGCGATAAAAATAATGAGCCCCTGCAGGAGATGACTTTTAGAGTCAAGGAGATGGGCTCTCAGAAAGGGATGTGACCTAACTTCAATCGGCACCTGAAGGTTACTACCCAAAATGCAGGCAGAATGTTGTATTATTCAAAAGGGGAGTCAGAAATGGGGAAAGGAACAGCCATAGCCTCGAGCGCTTGCTGACTCACACGAGGCAGACTTTTGTAAATTCAAGGTAGCACTAATTACAGACCACGTGTTATTCATCTTACTTCTTTAGAAAGCACCTGTTCTCCAGCAAACATGTTACTTTCATTTCTAATCTGTACACGGTGTTTTTGGACGGCTCACCTCAATGCCATTTACAAGCCCTGGAAAGGGTACTGTAGACGGTACTCAACAGTCCTCTGAAATCAACTAAACGGAGAGAGAGTGACTTTGATGGGCACCCACTGAGCCTTATTGCCAACAAGTGATTCAAACACAGGGCTTTCTGCTTCCTCTGACACTTCACCTATTCCACTGTTCAGTTTTCTACAATAATCAGAGAACTAAATTACTGGCTCCATTCACACCACACCTGGTGACAGAATTCATCCTTTTTCTGGTTCCACTCAATACATTGAACCATAAACTTACCAAGAAGCCTCAATTCACACAAAGCACTCATACATAAAAAACTGAACCAGCTAACCAAGTATACCTTGTTGTATGAATGCAACATATAGATCTTTAGCTATCTGGTTAAGCATATTGTATGGAACCCCCCACTGCCTGGATCTCCTCTGTGGAATGACCTCCCCTCTGTGATGCACCAGGCCCCAACACTGAAGTATTTTAGGAAACTTTTTTAAATGTACCTTTTAATGTTGGCCTTCTCCAGTTCTTGATTCCCCTTGATGCTTGTTTTTAACATTTTTGTTCTGCTTTTCTCCCATTTCCTCCTGTTTTTATTGCATGTTTGAATAACTATAACTACTTCAGGATGTTTAAAATAAGAAATAATATACAGGGCACCAAAAACGCACTGCAAAAGTTAAGAGTTTTTGGGGTCCCCTTCCTTGGCATCTAGTGGGTATCTGAGTTTTTGCAACCCTGATCTAGTAGTTCTGAATTAGTCTTCTCAGCTGAAGCTAAGAGAAAATGCTATTGGCTAAAAAGAAATAGAGCATTAAAGAAAGGATTTAGCAGTGAGAGAAGACAGGGTTATCAATTCAGCATGCTGGCTGGGGAATTCTGGGAGTTGAAGTCCACATGTCTTAAAGTTGTCAAGGTTGAGAAACACTGGTCCAGAGACACCAAGTGGTTGAAGAAGCTCATGGTTGCATTTGATAGGGAAGACCAGAAATGGCTTAGCAGGGAGGGCCACCAAAGAGGCCCTCCGCTGCAAGTAGTGCAGTGGCTGATGCCCAACAAAGATGCCCAGTGGCACACCATTGTAGAGATTATGTGGCCACCAAGAAGGCCACGAAAGCAGTGCCCCACCAGGGGCTGCCCGCGGTGATCCAACTAAGACTGGACAGGGCAGCTTTGTGGGAGAGGATGATGGCCAATATAGGTTACACTGGGAGGAATCTCCATGGTGGAGGTTATAACAGGCTGTGTGGACGCAGCTAGCCTTTTAGCCAGCCCAAGGGTAAAGCGGGTCTTTCATGGAGGGTCTATAGGACCCCAGAGTTTGCCAGGGCAAGAGGGGTAGGCAGTGTAAGTCTAGGCCTCTAGAAGGCAGCTTGGGAAAGTGGAGCCAATCAACTAGTAAACTCCCTGGCTTATGGGAATTCTCCCTCCAGCTGCCTCTGCTTGCAACCCTCTTAAGTTGAGCCCATGACGCTAGTTGGCAGCACCCCAGGTCAAAAAAGGCAAGATGTTAGTCATGACCGTGTGATCAAAGCCCTGCTCCTTTTGTATGGGCATCGACATCGCACACAGGCTTTGATCTCATGGTCACAACCGGCATCTTGCTTTTATGTGAGGAGTGCCCCCAGGCCCCAGATACCCAACCTCAGACACGTAAGCTATTTCAATACATGAAATGAAATTACATTTTAATCCAAGTTCAATAAAATTAAACCCAGTTTCAGTCACTCCTTTGGTCAAGTAAAGCCCTCCAGCTTCACCCTTCCCTGCTTTAAGACAGCTGGAATGGCTTGTTTTGGTGGTTAATTAACCCACGATAAGTCTGGCATTAGTTGCACCCCTCACTCTAAGCCAGTGTTTCTCAATGTTGGCCATTTTAAGCTGGGTGGACTTCAACTCCCAGAATTCCCCAGCCAGCTGTGCTGGCTGGGGAATTCTGGGAGTTGAAGTCCACCCAGCTTAAAATGGCCAACGTTGAGAAACACTGCTCTAAGCCACAATGCAGTTTGCATAGCATGCTACGTGATCCCAGCCATTGGGGCAGTAAAACACTTCTTTATGGCCTGGTGTGAGTGTGCCTGATTTGTTATTCCAGATAATAAAATAGAAGATTTGCATGTAAGCTCAGTCACAGAGTTATTGTCACTTTTCTGCCAGTGGAATGCTGTTTCTAAAGTTCTTCTTTATTAAAATTCTGGAAAGAGCCTTGCAGGGCCCAAGGGCTATCACTCCGCTGCATCTTTTGCAGGCAATTATCAAAGACGCTCCTTTTTTAGACCCAGTTTCCTAAAAGCAGCTTTTGCTGCTGGGATATTAACTAGTGGTAATGGCTAGCTTCTCAGGGCACATCTTTCTGTCTCACTTAATAAAGTGGAGGGAAAGGGGAAGGTTGGGTGCACTACTCCCCCAAATAGTCATTAATACACAGCCTCGGGGAGAATAAATATATTAAAAACAATTGAGCTGAGCTGAAAGTTGATTGGGAAGGTTCCTCTGCCTTGTGGTTTGTGCCACAGTTCAGATGTCTGCTCCCTTATCCAGGGCGCATGGGTGATTTTGCTCAGCTAGGATCCGATGCTGACGAAAGCAAAACCAACCAGCCTTCACAACTTTGTTGCAAATATTGAATCTGTTTCTGGAGCCCAGACAGGATCCAGGTTTGTGTAGAGTGTCAGGAGTTGCACTCAAAAGTAGGTGTGGCCAGGGCAAAGAGGAGGAGCTGGGGCTCAAAAGAAGAGCATGGTTGGGGCCAGAATTAGATATAAATAAATGCAAGACATGTACATGCATTTTAAGTGGTGAGCTATGGGCAACAGTATGTTGGCTTGCAAAGTTGTCTATAGATTAAAGACCCTAGCTTGCATAGAACTGGGTGACCCTGTTTGGCATAAAGTTGATCTTTGATTGAACTGGTGTCATACTGGGCAAAATGTGCCAAAACTGAACAACGTGTTCTTTACCATTAGCAGGAAATGCTGCATGTGGTATGGAGGTAGAACAAAGCATTATGTGAAAGCCTGCATTGACCAAAGCTATGATGGTATTGGAGAGCAATATTTATGAGCCTCGGACATGACACCTGGAAAATTCTGACTTGGATGGTATGAGAAGTAAACGTTAATCAACCATTTCAATCTAAAAGCATGATTGTTCTGATTATTTATGATGAAAAATTGAGAGTCTTAGTGAGAGGTGATACATGGGACAAGAGCATTGATGGGTAGTGTCAAGAAGTGCATATTGGGAAAAATGGACATGGAAGAATTGAAAGAAACAAAGGTAAAAGTAGAACCAGGACAGGAAGAGGACATATGATTCCTAAATGAAAATGTAGGATGACTGATCTCCCAACAGGTGTACAAAAGCTGGTGGAAAGGTAGTATGTGGTCTGTTGTGAGGAATGAACATTTGTCGAGAGTAACAAAAGTGGCCGCACATTAGAGTATGTATATTTCTGTCCACTTTCTGGAAATGAGAGTTAAGCATGTCTGGATAAACATAAAAAGAAGTTGAATGCAATGGGAATGGGGTAGTTAAGAAGAGTGTATATGAGTGTGTGTGTGTGTGTGTGTGGTCTAAAAAAAACAAGAAGGAAAGGATGCTGAATGAATGTGGATTGACTATAAAAGTGAGTGAGCAGTAGAAAAAAGTTAGATTGAGGTGGTTTGGCCATATGGAGAAAATGAGTGAGACTGAACCACAAAACAGATATATGACGGCAGAGTGAATGGGTGGAGGGGAAGGGGAAGACGAAGAAAGTTATGGGCGCCCCGAGAAAGCACAAAAGCTGAGACAGCTGCCTTTTTTCCTCTTTAAACTTCAAGTTAAACTGTTCCAAGTCATCTCTCTTTCTCACCCTCTGTCATCCTACTATGTTATCAAGGAAGGATATTTGAATTTAAAAATGCCATTTAAGTAGGTCAAAGTACTGCTGATTTCTTTATCTGAAATTCATCCGTAAGTCATGAATAATATACAATCCTGAATATTTTTCCACTGGCAAACTTCTTGTTCCTAATCTTAACCCTACCCTTTTTGATCCCTAGAGGCCCTTTCCAAGCCTCTGAGGTCTGACGTGTGGGTGGCAAACGACTATACCGAATTTTGGCATTAAAGGAGGAGTGGGAGGCTCTAGGGCCTCTCCAAGCCTCAAGGGGCCACATCTGATCATGGCTTACCCATTTCAGTTTAGATGGACACTATAAATCTAAAGATTACAGCCCAGGCAGAATGCTTATTTGGAAATCCCATTCAGTTCAATGGGTCTACAACCTTTCTCAATTATATCATTGTTTTTCAGTTGGAACGGGAATTAAAACAATGGCTCTATGTGCCATTTAGTATAGGAATATCTTCCTTGGGACAATTGCCCTTTTAGCTCTTTCCTCTGATTTTAGGGTTGATGTTGTCATTTTTCAGCTTGGATTTTATCTGCCAAAGCCATCTTGGTTTCTTGTTTGTTTTATAGTTTTAATCTGCCCAGGAACCTGAGTTCTGCCAGCAGATGACAAGGTGATTTAAAACATTAAAAACAAGCTTTGACTGACATCAAGATTTTACGTGGAATATTGTGATTTTCCTTTTAATCAGATGTGACCCAGCCTGAGAACCATTCTGCTGGGGGAGGATATATTTTGCAGGTAGATAAAATGAGCATGGAAAGGATTGTCTGAGTGAAAACATAAAAAACAGCTTGTGTTGGAGAGGCAGAAATGAGATTTTTCAGACAAAGTGGGCTATCTCTAGTTACAGGCATTTGGGGGAGGGCACCCGTTTTTTCTGAACTGGAGACCAGATTCTGAACGGCATGTTGGAGGATGTACTCCCCAAAAGTAGTAGATGGACCCAGCACTGAACTGATTTAATTTCCTTTCATTTAAATTTAATTAGACTAGACTCTGGTCATGCATTTAATAATTTCCCCCATCTATCACCATAAATATTACAATTTATTAACAATTCATGGAGCTCCCTACCTGCAGCCCTAAGACCACATGCTTAACAGTGGTGTCTGCAGGGGGGGGGTCAAAAAAGTCAAAATGGCAGATTAAAGCTCTGCCACTTTTATATGTACAGGTAGTCCTTGAGTTACAACCGCAATTGGGACTGGGATTGCCCACGCAAAGTGATGCAGTCGTAAAGCACAACATCGTGACTGCATTGCATAGCGATGGCAATCCAGGCAGTACCAGATGTCATAACTCAAGAGTGTGAGTCGTTAAGTGGGAAGTGAAAGGAGTCCCAGGTGAGGAGTGCGGGGGTGCTGCAGGGGCATGGGTGAGGTCCTGGGAGGCCTGGCATAGGCCACGTGTGATGGGAAGAGGGTGCTCAGTGCAGCGCAAGTTCAGAAAGGCTGGGGAATGAGAGTGCAAGGTGCACGCTATCACAGGGAAGCTGGGGAAGGAGGAAGCAGGGTGCATGCAATTGCAGGGAGGCCATGGGAAGAGGGCGTGGGGTATGTGTGCGTGTGTGTGCAATCACAGGGAGGCCAGGGAAAGAGGGCACAGGGAATGTTCGTAGGTGTGTGCGATCACAGGGAAGCCATGGAAAAAGGGCGTGGGTTACATGCGTATATGTGTGCAGCTGCATGGAGGCCATGGGAAGAGGGCACAGAGTGCATGCAAGTGAAGTGGGGAAGAAGGGTGCAGTGCATGCAAGAGGAGAAAGGTGGGGGGGAGACTTACCCCAGCGACTTGCCACCTTCCTTGCCAGCTTTCCATTGACTTGCTTGAGGGAAGCCAGCAGGGAAGGGAGCAAATGGCGATCACATGACCACAGGACGCTGCAACTGGTCATAAGTGCAAGCTGGTTGCCAGGCACCCAGATTTTGTTCACGTGACTGTAGGGGTGCTGCAACAGCCGGAACTTTGAGGACCAGCTGTAAGTCCCTTTGTTCAACACCATCGTAACTTTGAACAGTCGCTGAATGAATGGTCATAATTTGAGGACTGCCTGTATGACACATGTAAAAAAGGGTGAAGCTGCCATCTTGACTTGTTTGACCCTCCCTTCCCATTGACATTCTTGGCTTAATACCTCTGAACTATACCTACTCTGAATCTATTCCAATAATTCCCATGGGAAGAATTTCGAATAAATCAAGCTTTGCTCAACCTGTGTCCTCTGAACCACTTTTTGAAGTTCTTGAGAGCTTTTCTTGATTACGCTGCTGAGTTTTTTTGATGTTACTAAGAACCCTGCCATGTTGAAGGAAGAATGCGTATGAACTGCTGTGCAAGTCCTAAACTAGGACTTACAGAGTGAAAAGAAAAAAAATCAAACCCATCTAAAAATGGAGGATCGAGTAAAATCTTGTCTGATTCTCTCCTCTTTGAACCCTCATCCCAACCATGCAGCCCATGCCCCCTCCCACAAAAAAAGCTAACTGTGATCCCAACACCAAATGTTGTTTGCCTCTGATTTCAACTTTTAAGAAATGTCTTCGGAAGAAAGAGAAAATGGGCATCTGTCATTCCTCTCTCATGCCTCCCACCCTGCCCCAAGCAGGATTCCAGCAAGGCAGAGGTACGCGTATCAGAGCTCTCTACCCTGCTGATGAATTATTTCATGAGATCCAATCCTCCTTCTTCATAAATATTTTCCTGACACTTTGAAATAATGAATTACTATCAAGTGTGCTGCAGATCTGATATTCTACATGAGTATACAAGTAGTCCTTGTTTAGTGACCGCAATTGGGACCCACAACTCTGTTGTTGAGTGAAGCAGCTGCTAAGTGAAAATCATGTGACCATGACTGTACTTACAATTTTACTTCAGTTTTCCTTTGCTTCTTGTTATAGGGAGTCCTCACTTAACGACTGTTCATTTAGTGACTATTCAAAGTTACAATGGCACTAAAAAATGTGACTTATGACTGGTACCCAAAGTTACAACCATTGCAGCACCCCCACAGTCACATGATTGCAATCCAGGCGCTTGGCAACCAGCTCATACTTACGACGGTTGCAGTGTCCCAGGTTCATGTGATTGCCATTTGCAAACTTCCCAGCCAGCTTCCAGCAAGCAAAATCAATGGGGAACTACATGATACATTTAATGACATGATTCACTTAAAGACTATTGCAAAAAGGTTGTAAAATCGGGTCCGGTCATGTGATGATTCGCTTAACGACCATATCACTTAGCAACCTAAATGCTGATCCCAATTGTGGTTGTTAAATGAGGACTATCTGTATTTCCTTCAGCTGAACTTGGGTTCTTTCTCTTTCTCTTTGAGGACATCTTGGCATGGGGTAAATAAGCATGTGAAATAAGAGCAGAGAGATGCTGCAAAGGTTGTAAATGCAAGAACTGGCCACTAAGTTGTTTTTTAGTACTGTCATAATTTTTGAATGGTCACTAAATGAGGCAGTCACTAAATGAGGACTACCTGTCTGTCCTTTTTGGAAGGAGAACAAAAGGATGATTGTGATCTCAGCAAAGACCTTATACAAGGATGGAACTGCAGGGATCCTTCCAATGTTCCAACATCTCTTCTTTGCCTGGCTGACTGAGGCTACTATAAGCTGTAATCCAACAGTAGTGATATGGGCTCTTTCCCATGAGCTAGAGGATGTAAAGAAGCGACTAGCTTGCAGCCTCCCCTAATATATAACATACTCCAAGCAGAAATCTTTGGTAGCATTGCTTCCATTTCCTAATGCTACTCCTTCCTGTGGTTCAGTGAATCAGGGTGGTGTCTGACTGAGCCACTTCCAAATGTTATCTGGCTATTCTGGACTTAAAAAATGCTGGGGATGCTGGCTGGGGAATTCTGGGAGTTGAAGTCCACCCATCTTAAAGTTGCTGAGGTTAAGGAACCCTGTTTTAGACAGTTACAAATTGCAGGGAAGGGAAGAGAGGGGAAAGGGAGTCCTGAGAGATGTTCAATAATGTAAAACTAAAATAGCCATTTTCCTACATCCTCATTTTTAAAATTCTGAACTGGAAGATAATAAAATTACAAAAACCTTGCCCCTTTAAATGCTTGGAGTCACAATAGGAGTCATGCTAAGAATGTGTTCCAAGTCATAACATCGTGGCTATAAATGGATTTGTGCAAGGGGAACGATGGTTAGAAATATATGTAAAGTAGATTTATCAGGCAATAAGCACTTTGGGTGGTTTGATCGTATGATGTGGCTGGAAGAAAGAGCAGTGTGACTCTTCTGTTAAAACGATTTTAATAAATCCCTCCATTCTCTTGCCATCCCTTCATGTTAAAAAAGAAACAGCTTGAAAGTTCTATTGCTGAAATGCTTTTCTTTTTTAGTTTCTATAGGGCAAGTCAGGAACTTTCTTTTAAAATAAAGTGTGTTAGATTGATCTCTGACCAGCAAATGTGGATATTGTCTTGTTTGTTTGTTTTTTTTTACTGCTGGTGATTATTTATCACTTATCAACCACTGCACTTCTAATGAAAGCAATTCCTTTAATGTGGTATTTTTTTTGTAAGGGCAAACAGTTCACACAATGCCTGAAGCTAAAGCCATACATACCACATTAAGGCTTAGTATGATGTTCACAACCAGCCCATGTGTTTTTTGGGTACTCGGCTTAACAGGATTGTGAGTCGAGTCATAGGGCTTATTCAACAAAACATGGTTTAGCATGGAGTGAACTCACCCCATATTGGTCTTGTTCCTAAGTGAGAATGTGAAGGGCTACATTTCCGCTTCAACTTTCATTCTTTTACTTTTGTAAAAGTCACCAAAATGAGCCCAGCCAAATTTAGGGGTTGGCTTTATTTGGGGATCTTTTTAAGGGTTTGGAGCCCCTATTTTAGGGATACTCTGACACTTTCATGCCTAAGGCAGGACTAGAACTCTCAGTCTCCTGGGTTCTAGGCCAGCCCCTTCACCACTCCACCAAACTGGCTCTCATGATAGAGAAGCACAGCCAATGCATTCTTTTAAACCAGGTTCGGCAGGACTAATGCAGGCTGTTTGAAGAGCAATCTGAAAACTTCATCTGGCTCAGTGCTGCAACCGGCTTGTAAATCAGAGCTAATAACTGGAAACAAGCAACTCCGCTATTACACTGGATTGCAATGATTCTTCCAATGCTGATTAGAAACTTAAACTATTTGGAAACAGAATACCTTAAAGTTTGCCTTGTCTCGATGATGTTAGAAAAGCACTCAGGACTTTTTTAAAAAGTTTAGACACTTTTTAAATTTGCCAGTTAATAAATCGAAATTATTCTAAAGATATATTTCTTGCTTCATGGATGCTGTCTGAAAATCCTACTAACTGTTTTACTAGAACAAACTTATCTGGAGTGAACTTAAGAGTTATCTTAAATTATTCATTGCTAAAGCCTCATATGGAAGAAAGCAACTGTTTGCTTATATTCTGGCTTAAGTTTGAGGAAAACGTTATCTACTACGTGTCACATTTCACAACCAAACTGTTTTAAGAGTAAATCAAGACGAAAGCCTTTTATGTAAGACGCGTTTTCTTTATTCCAAAAATAAATACTTTTTTAATCAAAGATTTTCAAATGCCATTATAGAGTCACAAGGGGAGGGGAAAATCCAATTCTTTGGCAGCTGTGAAGCCAATGTACAAGAACTTGACATGAGCTATCCTGCTGAAAAACTGAAGGGCTCAGAGCTGATTTATACAAATTTCCAAAAGCAACAGAATTCACTTTTATGACTGAGCAAGAGACTGGTGAGGTCTAAAAGGCACATAGGCTGGACCAGAGTTTCTCAACCTTGGCAACTTGAAGATGTGTGGACTTCAACTCCCAGTATTCCCCAGCCAGCCATGCTGGCTGGGGAATTCTGGGAGTTGAAGTCCACACATCTTCAAGCTGCCAAGGTTGAGAAACACTGCACTGGACAATAAAACATTCTTTCTGCCCCTGGAGCACATATCTTCTATCTTACATTCCACAAGAGCAACTGTGGATTGTGAATCAAGTCAGAAAAAGAGGAGTCCTTTGTAAAAGGATTATTAATAACCGGGGGATTAGAAAGGGATATCTTGGGGAAACAGGGAGGGATTTTGTTGTGTTTTTGGCCCTTGGCAAAATAGCAGGCAAGCCGACCCAAGGGGCAGAGTTCAAAATCCATGTCATTCTGTTGAATTGGGGCGGGTTGCCACATAAACGAATACCACAATCAGAAGCACCACCACAGCCAGGGTGGGAAGCACCACAGTTGTGACTTGCTGACGGGCTTCGTGCATCGCTTGCTTTCTTTCTTTCTTGTCTTTGGACGTCTCCTTTTTGGGCTTCCCTTTCAGCTGTCTCATTCTCCTTCCTCCCCGGGCCTCTTGTCAAGGGAACCAAAGCAAAGTAGTGTCAAAGGCACAAACCAAGGTACACCTCTTCTGGTCAGCCTCGTCCCTTTTGGCTTTGGGTGGGTTCCTGTATAAAAACCTGAAACACAGAGACAAAAAAGTGATGGTCCAGTGGAGGTTGGTGCCGCTAGTGAACAAGAGCGACGGCGTCAAGGCAAAGAAACTCATCCTGTGCAGCAGGGAGCTGACCCCCTAAAGCTTTTCCAAAAGTTGCTGGAAATTGTCCTTTTGAATGAGACAGCAGTGCCTTTAGGTGAATGGCCAAGCTCCTCCCATGCCAATCCATTGATAAGAACGTCCACGCTGAGCTCCGAATTAGGGCCTGGCTACGCCAAACCAATTTTTTAAAAAATGGTGCTAGTGGTGGGAGAACAGTCCCAATCTCATGAGGTTTCAGTAAACTCACCCCCTGAGTTTTCATGAAATACAGTGGAACCTCGGTTTACGAACTTAATTCGTTCCGTGACTCTGGTCGCACCCCGAATTGGTTGCAACCCGAAGGAAATTTCCCCATAAGGTTCAATGTAATTAGCGTTAATCCGTTCTGGCGTGGAGGATAGGGAGGCGGCTCTCGCTTGGAGGGAGAGTCCTCCTCCCTATGACCACGTGTCAGGGGTGGAAAATGGCCGCGGACCATGTGTCAGGGGCGGAAAAATGGCCGCGGACCACGTGTCAGGGGCGGAAAATGACCGCAGACCACGTGTCAGGGGCAGAAAAATGGCCGCGGACCACGTGTCAGGGGCGGAAAAATGGCCGCGGACCACATGTCAGGGGCGGAAAAATGTCCGCGGACTGTGTCACAGGAGGAAAAATGGCCGCGGATCCGGTTCGTAACCCGAGGCGGAGTTCGCAAACCAAGGTAAATTTTTGCGGCCGGAGCTGGTCGTAACCCGAAAAGTTCGTTAACAGAGGCATTCGTAACCCGAGGTACCACTGTATTTAGCAAGAAGACTGAAATCTCTGAGGTCACCAAATGTTATTTACCCAAAGAGACAAGCAGAAGAAATCCATAAAGATACATGAGGCTTGTCCTCATTTCTACACAGTCACCTTATTCTAGCCTTACCCAACTTGGTAGGCTTCTGATGTATTGGGACTGCAAGTTCCAGATGTATTTACTATATATGGATAGGGTACGGTAGGGTAGAGTAAGGTAGGGTAGGATACAATCTTATTAAAGTCAAGTTTCTAGTCCCTGAGATTATGGGAATATATTTTAGCTATCGTGAATATTGTCTACTATGCCATAGTCACAGCATAGACCAATATTATCTTTACCCCTCAGGATATGCCCTTACCTGTAAAATCAATTAGCAGGATCTTGCCTAAAATCTCCCTAACAGAAGACAGGAGAGAGCAGTGCCTTCTCAGCAGTGGGTCCAAAGCCCTAGGACACCTTTTACCCAATTAAGTGCGTGATTATCTGATAGAGAATAGCACAAATCAGCCTTAGCATGATGGAGGGGAATAATTAAATTTATAATCCAATTCCAGTGGAGAACAATGACAGTTCAGGGAAAAGTGTTCTAGAATATGCACACTTTCACATTAAGGAAGGATTCTCCAGACACACACACACACACACACACACACGAACTGGATACTCTAGCAACTTCTGACTGAGATGTTTAATATGTTGTTTAAATCCGCTGCTATGCATTGGGTTTGGATTCTGTCCTTTCGAGGTCTTTAATTCATTTCCCTCTCCCTCCCTTCCTCACAACATTAGATTTTATTTTTGTTTCTAAACTGAGCTTCTATGCAGTGTCAAGCGCTAGGAGAATCATTTTAAACGAATCTATTTCTATGGAGTAAATTACAGAAGCTTTTTGAAAAAAATCACCGCAGAGAGGCCCCAGATGCTCCTGAAAGCTTTCCAGCCACTACAAAAAGGGCTGAAAAATATGGCCCTGTATGGTCATAACATCTTTGGCCATGTCCTTTGGGAGGATTTGAGGAACGTTAAAGAAGAGAAGAAGGAAGGAAGTTGCTGGTCTTGATAGACAGGTATGGCAAAGGGATGTAGCAGAAAAAGTGCATGCACAGAAATTCCCAAGGCCAAGTCACGTCATATTTTAACTATGTGTTGAATTCACTTCTATCTATGCGGCCAGGCTGGTTGGAAATGATGGGAGCTGTAGTCCAATACATCTGGAAGGTGCCTTCTCGGACAAGACAGCTCTAAGACTTCCTTCTAATGTGCCACTAACAGGGAGACAAGGATGAGGGATAATAATCCAATCTTTGTTCCATCTCACCAACAGACTGTACAAGCGGGCATTTTTCCCCCCATCGCTTCTGCCAGCTCAGATTTGGACTGTGGGAACCAAGCTGTTTTTCATGCACTGACAGTCGCAAGGATTTGCAAATGCATCCAAGTCCCCACTTGACCCCCAACGTACTTCCAAAGATCAGCTTGAGAAGCAACTTTGTTGTCCAGCTGGTTTCAGCTCGAGAAGCTCAAGGACTGATCAAACCAGTCATTTGAAGCTCTTATACTGGTAAAAAAAGCCTAGCTGAAAGGTGGAACTGACAGCATCTCTCTTAACAGCCATTGCTGTCACAATCATAGTGCACAACAGAACAACATAACATGAAAATTATATAGAATCTACTGTCCTCAATCAATGGTCCACAGTGGCACAAATCTGTATTATATTCAGCTCTGCAATTACAGGCCTTTGAACGCCATGCCCAAGCTGCAATCGCCAAAGTGGGTGGGACCGGGACAAAGAAGTGGGAGGGCTCAGGCAAGAACCAAAATGGGTTTGGCCTAGTTTAAATCAAATTAATGAAATATAATCCATATGACTACACCCTGTTTTATTTTTCTGTTGCATCACATTTTTTTCTTGGAGAGAACTTCTGGAGAGGTTCTGGGAACCATCGACAGACCTGGGGCTATTAGTTTTACATCCCTTACTGATATAGTAACTCTCTTGATATATCTACCACAATTACAGTACCAGCGTCTCAGCAAACAGATGGTGTACAAAACCTCCCTTTCCAGGACCATTCCAGGGAACATCAAAACAATCCATTTTTCTTCCAAAATATGCCAGTCCAGCTTTTCTAAACAGGGTTTAGTAGTTTTCCTGAAGTAAATATTTTGGAAGTATAATAGTTTGCATTGTTCCCCGAAACAATCTTCTGTACTGTAGTTATGGTGTACCAACCTTCTTTCTCCATTCCTAAGTCAAGATGAAACACGTCCAGAACAAAATCTATACAACTCCTAGCGCGATGCAGCACTTCCATTTTAAAGGCAAAAGGAGTATTGAGAACCTACAGAAGCACCTTAAAGCAACTGTTTTGTCTCCTGAGACTGTTCAGTTGTACTCCACAACTGCACCACAATCCTGAGAAAAGACCTACATTATTAGGATTAAGGAGTTGTGCTACAGGTGCACTCCTGCTTGCTCCGAAGTGCCTTTTGCTTTCAGATCCAAAGTGCTACACAGGAGTAATGAACAGGCGGATCTAGAAGACAACCTCAGTCACACGTAATCCTTCAGTGAGACTCACCCAGGAGCTAAGATAAAAACTGTGCACTAGCTCTAATACTAGCTAAAGCCCATTAGATTCCTCCTTAACTCCAGATTGCAAAGCCATTTCAAGCCTTGCTCTCCAGTTCAGTCTATGAGGTGAAGCCTCTCTAGATTTAATCACGAGTACCTGTGTTCATACTGTACAACTTGCTTAACCAGATCATTAATTAATTAATTAATTCGATATAGCCGCCCATCACACTATAAAAACCGAGACTGCGAAGAATGGCAACCAACTAAGCACAATACAGCCGTCTTGCAGGCTCCCCACAGGGATTGCAAACCCAGAGACCGCATTCAGAAAACGCCATACGCTTCCTCGGCTCTAGCCGTGTTTGGCGTAAGGGGCTGCGTGGACTGAGGCCCCCTACTTAGTTTATGGTTCAAGGTATCGTGCAAGCCCAGAACATCAGTTAATTCAGTAATTGGGTTAAACCCGTTACGTCAGCAAAGCCCCTGTGATACAGACATCATCAAAGATTGAGACCAACAATGGGGGCGGGGAAAAGAGTTTGAGACGGAGGGAGAGAGAGAACACACGTGCATGAGAGTGATTTTAAGCCACTTCACAGGCTGTCCTACTTTCAAACATAAGCTAAGCATGTCTGACCATCCCTCCAAGGAACACAGAACAGTTTACATGATTCTGTTCCTTCTCAGAAAATTAGACTGGACCAAAAGATCGGAACTGACTTATAGACTGAACCCTGAATTTGCTAATGGAATCTAACCCAATTCTCCCTTCTAGCCACTGAAGCCCCCTCCCACAAAGCCCCCCCAGCACTGTTAGCTCTTTATATCGGCTTGCCTAGAATGGGAACGCGTGCACTGCTCCAGAAGCCACGCCACCCCACCCTCTTCCTAATGGGTGGGAAAATTTGGTTTTCAAATTTGGGCCTTCAGTGATGGAAAGCAGCATGCAAGACAGACTGGAAGGAAGGTTGATAATAGCAAAAATGGGTGGATGAGGCCTGGAGAAAAACTATATTTTGATTTTGTTTGAATATTTGCAGATTAACTGAACAAAAATTAAATCTAGGGGGTCCTCTCCTCAGGAGCTGAATGCATTCAGCTCTGTGACGAGCTGGTTTTATTATCCTCTTGTTTTTACTCAAAGAGCTGCCACTTGAAGGTGACCAAAGTATCATCAAGTAGCAGCTTCCTGTTTCAACTGATCCTTGTCTTCCCCGAAGAACAAGTGAAGAAAATGTTAGTGGTCAAGAACTGCAGGCTGAAGGCCACACCATTGCCTTTACGATGTGTCTTCTGGCTTCTCCCTTTTCCCAGCCGGAAAGAGGAATGGTAGCCAAGAACTGAAGGTGTTAGAAAGCTATCTTCCTTTTGCTTTTCATCTCTGGTTAAGGGAAGCCTCAGGAACACACTTCAGCAACCTAAAGATTCCTCATTCCTGGCTTAGAGCGTCTACAAAATAAATATCTCAGCCTGAAGTTCTTTCCGACAGATTCAAGCCACAATTTCACTTACTTAAACTAAGCCTCATGGAAGTCAATGAAACATAACTTTCCAGCAGACGCATGATGAATGGGGCTTTAAATTATGAACACTAGCTGACAGACAAGTGAAATACTGAAGCACAAAATACTTCACCATAAAAGCAATGGGCTGACAGAATCACAAGCTACTGTGATTTAAATTTGACTTTCTTTTATCCAGAGGGCCCTGGATGAGATGAGCAGCCACAGAGATTTAAGTAAATAAATAATAAACAAACACAATATATCACAACTTTTCTCCTACTGTTTGACTTTTCAAAATTGGGATTTGGGGATAAGGCATTTAGAGACCATTCTTTGGATCTCATTCAAACTTAACTAAATCCAGTGATTGCCAGCTTTGGAGTAAAGTAGCAATTAAAATTGTGAACAACACGAAAGTACCAAGTTCCACTTAACTTTGACCCCATATAAACTCCATACAGAGCTTTAGACAAACTGCTCGTTCCTCTAACTTTTATGGTTGTTCGACACAGAATTACAGTGGTATATATACGGCCATTCAAGGACTCAAAAAGCATTATATAAATGCCATTATTATCATTTATTAAAATTAAGTTGTTAGAGACTACTATTATTCATCATGCTTGTAACCTGCCCACTTCCAACACAGAGTTGAACTGAAAAGCTAAATTGTTATGGTTACTAAATAAATAAAAACAGATTCATATTTATCCCAGAAGCTTTTGAACTGAGGCTTAAGCCACTGTTTTTCTGATAGCTTGGTTTTCTTGTAAATGAGAGCTGAGTGGTTTGCGGCCTAATCATCTTGACTTTATAACACAGATGATCTCACAAAGGATATTAAGAGAAAATACAAATTTCACTCTTTTTGTTTAATTCATCCCAGTTAACATGGAAGAGTCGGTTAGATTTTGAAAACCTCTGCATGCATGCACACATGGGATATGCAAAACCAACAGCTCTGGGAGTGGAATATTCTTTAATTAATTTTAATTAAAATTAAATATTTTAACTTTAATTAAATAATGAATTAATTTGTTTATAAAATCTGTCACTGCCCGTCTCATTAAAAAACAACTCTGGGTGGTTTACAAAGCAGTTAAAATCAATTAAAAATACAATATAAAATGATCCTGAATGAATAGAAAATAAATATAATCCAAGAATAGATGTTAAATTGGCAGTCACTCAGGCAGCATCATCAAGGCACCAGCCACCCCCAGGATTGCATAAGATTCTTGTCACCTCATGCAAGCTGGCAGAGCCAGGTCTTTAATCCTTTCCGGAAAGCCAGGAGGGTAGGGGCCTGCCCCACCTCTGGGGGAGAATATTGCAAAGGGTGGGGGCAACAGCAGAGAAGGCTCTCCAAAATACTCCGTTCTTCCTTTGGACCATACCAATTCAACTATTCTAGGCGTGGTCTAGTGGTTTCCTAAAGGTTCGTCTTCTGAATAGGTAGTTGGGTCCTTGGTGTTTCCAAAGTGATATTTTGGATGAAACTGGCTTGGAAGATTAACTACTTAAGAACAAGAACATTAACTTCCATAAAAACCCACCACACCACTACCAAAACAGATGAATCAGCATGAGCAAGAGGAGAAATGGAACATTCCAAGATTCTCTGAAACAACGTTCCATTCCAGGAATGGTAGATTTTGTGTATATCACAAACACATATGAGTAGTCCTCAGGTTACAATGGCAATTAGGAACGGCATTTCCGTCACTAAGTGATGCAGTCATATCATGTGACTGCATGGCTTAGCGATGGCAACCCCAATTGCCATTGTAACCCCAGGACTGCATGGGTTGTAAAGTGAGGACCTCACGTGATTATGACATGGAGTTCCAGGCAAGCAGGACAGTGGGCGGGTACCATGGGTGGGCACTACGGCGTGCGTGAGGGTGAAAAAGTGGTGGGAGTGGGAGTGGGAGTGACTTGCAACCTCCTGCTGGCTTCCCCATTGACTTTGCTTGTGGAAAACCGGCAGGGAAGGTCCCAAATGGTGATTACGTGACCGCAGGATGCTGCAACTGTCATAATTGCAGGCTGGTTGCCAAGCACCCAAATTGCAATCACATGACCATGGAACGCTGCGACACCTGTAACTGTGAGGACCAGTTGTAAGTCTCCCTCATTCAGTGCTGTCATAACTTTGAACAGTCGCTGAACAAGTGGTCATAACCTGAGAACTACCTGTATACAAATATTGCTACAATACAGAAATAATTTAAAAGACAAAATATTCTGAAAAGTTGCGTTTATAATAAAGCTAATTCCATAAGACTGGGATGAGAAGAAGAGGATTAGGGGCAGGGTGGGGAACCTGCAGCCTACGGGCCACACAAAGCCACAAAACCACAGTTTTGTGCACCAGAGTCCTTGGATACGCTCTGCTGCCAAATTTTAGAAGCAAACGGAGCCATTTCAGAAGTACAATTTCCTGCTATTTTTTAAAAACATACATGGAAATGAAATAAGCATCAGGCAAGTTTAGAGATGCATGGAGTAGAATTCTTTAATAGTAGCACTCCAAGGGAAGAAGGGAAGAGATTATTTTTGATGAATTTCTTCTTTGCAACCTCAAATGCTTGAAAAATCTAGGAAAGTTACAGAACCCAGGAGGCGAACATGTGGTAGCCCTGGGATTGTAGAAGCAAGAATCACCTGAAATTACAACTATATCCTCTTCATGCAACCAGGCACTTCTATGAGTGTTCCCTCTGCCAATGGAGGGAAACGTTCTGTTTGAGGGTGTCCATTCTGAATCTGACCTGTCATTTGAAGTTACAATTTTTATTTTCTTCACAGGAAGCTCCTCACAGGTAATTCCTCACATCCTCAAAGAAGGAACTCAAATGCAAAAATGCTAGAGAATTCCTGGAAGCTTGGCATTCAGACACATCAGCCATCAATACACATATAAAGATAAACCACATTTACACACCATTCAAAAGAGACAATAAAAAACCTAGGAAGGAAACAAAAAGACTAGAAGATATTCTCTCCAGCAGGCAACACTCAGACAAGCAGAGATCAACAGCAGGCAATCAGGCAGAAAACAATACCCTAATCAAGGAACTACCAAGGAGAAAACCACACTCCCATCAAAACTGGCAGGGCAAGCTACTGTATATAAACAGGGGGCAAACCCCACACTGACTAGCACTGATGATGTTACCTAGTTGGGTAATGAAACGTCTGCAAGCAAACCTCCAAGCTCAGAGGGCACCAAGGACTCCACAGGAACTCAAGTTTGCTTAGTGACAGAGGCATGACAGGATCAAAAAGAAGTCTTTGTACAACATTTCTGAAAGTACCAATTTCAGGGGCTTGAAAGAGTTGAGGTGGAGAAGCACTGAAACTATAAAATTACGAAGAATCATTACCAGGCCCCATAAAGTATCCCAGGACCGAGAGGCTTACCTTTGACTGGAGGTTCTCTTTCAACTGTTCTGTTCCTAAAGCCTTGCTTTGTCCAAAAACCTAGCTCACACCACAAGCAAATAGACATCCATGCTGAAAGAAAATAAATAACATCTTTATTTTAAAAAAGGGACTAGAGAGCTTCCATTGATCACTTAAGAGAACAATTAATTGTAAATCCCAACAGAATTACCAAAAAGTATTTAAACTCTATAAAGAAATAGAAGGAAGCATGTATAGAGAACACGGCTGCCTAGAATTCCAGATAGAGGCATGTTGAAAGTCTCATTTATGCTTAGATTTCTGAATCCTGGTCTAACCATTTTGCCCTTAGGCTTGCTTAATATTTGCTCCACATCTACCTTGACTATGTTTTTAATAATTGTATCCTTGTTATTATATTAAAATTTAATAAATCTTGTGTAGAACATTGAGCTAAACAGCAGCTGATCGACAATATTAGTGATGATAGTAAAAGCAGTAGTTCCACAATTATTTATTTGTGGAACTTATTATTTGTGACCTTCATATCCATGGAAGTCATGGCTAAGTCCAAATATGATGCTGCAGATCTACAGTGTTAACCATGGTGCAATATTGTCTCTACATTAACTCTTAACAATTTTAGATCAGGGGTTAGGGCTGATTTGCAAATCTTAGTTCGTAGTGATAGAGGTGTAATACTACACAACAGTTAAAATAAAGAAATTGACTTCCATCAGCAAAGAGAAGAAGAGAAGCAGGAAACTTATAACACACCCTTTTGCTTGCTCCAAAAATACATTTCTTTCTTTTGGAGCTTGAGGACAATTTTTCCAGGAGCCAGTATTATGATTTCTCCTCTACTTCCAGTTCCATATTTTTAAGGGTAAAAAGCTTTTAGTTATATGCAAAGCAATTCTGGGAATATTAGGACAGCACACGAAATTGCTATCCTTGAGACGGCAGATAGGTATTTTTCTTCCTTGCCAAATTACAGGCCTAAATCAAAACTGACCCGCCATTAGCAAAACATTGCTTTTAAAGTAAGTGCAGCTTTGAGAGTTTCCATGCTTTCCAATTGCATTTGGAAAAACGAGTATCATTTCTGCCTCCAGCCAGAATGACAGGAAGTAGGTAAAAAGGACATTCAATGAGATTTTAATAATTCCCAGCATCAGGGCTGGTTTGGTAGGTCTCGTACCTTCTCCAGCAGGGTGTGAAAGTGAAGGGAGAGAACATGCTCCAATCACCCACGATCACTGTTTGTGCAGACCTACTTCTTAACATTCACTTTCAGGTTTTAAGTGCAAAACAGTTGCCGTTATACTTCCTCTCATTTACCCTCGGAGCATCCCTGAAATGTAAGCCAGGACTTGGCCAAGTTCTTCATATTAGAAATGGCTTGGAGTATATCCGATGCTCTTGCAATCAAGCCCCAGATGTCTTGGACTTCTGTCCTGGCCTTTCATATAGCATCTCCCATTGGGCAAGCTTGTGGTGCTATATAAGCCACCCAGTTAAGCTCAGCTGATTCATTCCATTCATTTTGACTCCAGCCCCAGTCTATATGACCACTGGTCCCCGTAGGTATTAGATGCAGATAAATAAATAAATACATACATAGCTTAAATAAATAACCCTGACTTCTCCATTGATTGTCTCCCCACTTCCCGGGATCAAATATAAGGCATCTGAAATATAGAGTACTGATTGTCAGGGCTTGGGGTTTTACCCCAAGCATTTTCTTCCTGAGAGTCAATCTGGACTACTGGTTAAGGTGCCGGACTAGGAGCAAGGGAAGCTGAGTTCTAGTCCGTCCGTGGGTGACCTTGGGCCAATTACTCTTTCTCTGTCCTAGGAAGAAGGCAATGGCAAGCCACCTCCAAAAATGGATGAAGTGCCTACTTTCAAATCATTAAAACAGCCTTGATTGCAAGGCTCGCATGGCTTTGGAAACTGTTCCTGACTTCCTCTGCATGTGTATATAGGCACAGCCTTTTCACTAAGAAAACAAAGATGTTCTACAGGCACATGTGTGTGGAGAGGGCTCCTGAAGCAGCTGTACGAGTCTTGCAGCTGCCTTAACAACATTGCGAGATGCTTTGTATACATATATTGCAAACTGCGTCTTTCAAAGGCTTTGCACAAGTCTAGTGATTATGGAACTTCAAGTGGTTCAGGGAAACCTGAATTCTACTCCTACTTGAAAGCAGCTAGGGGACCTTGGGTCAGTCATTCCCTCTCACTCCTAGGAGAAGGCAATGGTGAACCACTTATGAAAAATGTTGCCAAAAATACCGCAGAGACTTCTCCATGTAGTCACCAGAAGTCAAGATCTACCCAGCCAAAAAGAATCCCCTTTCCTCCTAGTCTTGAAGACTAATAATTAATAGATGAGACAGATTAATAGACTGCATAATTCCTATACAGAATATAGAAAAATAGGTGTAAAGTGGTCTTGAAGAACCTCTATTGTTCACTTTGGGTCTTTCTAACTAAAAAAAAAGTCCAATATCCAAAAAACCAAAACCAAACCAGAAAAACAGCATCCATAATTAGGTGGCCTCTAGATACCTCGCAATTGCAATTTTTTACCAATTCCTTGGTGGACTGGCAGAATGACTCACAAGAAACATCTTGAAAATACTGTATATATAGTATGATGGCACACGATAAATAAGAGTATTTATCTTATTTATCTTATTTATCTGATAAATCTTATTTATCATGTGCCATCATACTCAGCAGTATCTCTCCCAGCACATACAGTTTGTCTATTTATGGGCCAATTTTAAAAGAAACTTCAAAAGAAACAGGAGGATCATCTGAGAAGGAAGGCAAGGGTGCAACGGGTTAGAAACTATGAAGGGAGATTGAAGAAACTTAGAATCCTAAGCCTCAGACTTAGGATATGTTTCAAATACTTGAAAGGTGGTCTCGTAGAAGGTCAAGATGTGTTCTCTCTCCTCCCAGACTGCAGGACACAGAATAATGGATTTAAGTTATGGGAAGGCAGATTCCAGCCAAATGTTATGAAGAAGAAAACCTTTCTAACCCTAAGAGTAGCTTGACTGCAGAACCAATTATTTAGAAAAGTGATGGGGGTCTCTTCACTGGATGTGTTCAAGTAAAGGCTACACAGCGATCTGCCAGGGATGCTCTAATTTGGATTCCTGCACAGAGCCACGGGTTAGATTTAATGGCCCCTTCCAATTCTATGCTTCTATGAAAGAAAAACCAGCATTGATCTTTGCCGTGATTATTAAAGCTAACTACAATATGTTGCACAATGCCAGATAGACAAAGCAAATGGATCATACAGCTGCTTGCTTTTCTCTTTAAAAAAAAAAGAAGCCCCTCCCCCAGTTTACAATATATTCACACCCATTGTGCCTTTGTGATGTTTTAGGTTTCAAAAACGTCAGACTGCATGAGACTGACCTGAGATGGGCTTAAGTAGTAATCAGGTGTAAATACTCTTAAGATCAACCAAGCATTTTTGGTGGAGTCATCCAGAAATGGATTTTTTAATTTAATTTAATTTAATTTAATTTTTTTATTTATTCAATTCATGCGTGTGAGAGGAAGCCATCTCACACGCATGACTCTGGGTGGCTCACAAAGTTAAAGTAACAAAAAAACAAAACTCATGTAAATAAACAACCAAAACCATTAAACATTTAAATTTTTACAAAGTTAAAATAACCAAAAATATAAAATACGGGAGAGTGCCAACCAGCAGTTTATGAACAATACGACCATCTTGCAGGCTCCCTACCTCCACGGGATCTTTAGGCCTGATGTCTTCAGGGTCTTCTGAAAGGCCAATACAGTTGAGGCCAATCTAATCTTAGGAGGGACGATGTTCCAAATAATTTAGTTGTTTTTTTTTTTTTAAGAGAAGTAGTATCTCTATCCTGAAATTCACTCTCCAAACTTGTGGGTTCTACCTTTGAGTCTATCTATATATAGATTTCCCAGTAAGATGGGAGGGCACAGAATAAGATAGGTTTATCTCAGGAGTAGGACTATGACACATGTGTACAAGTCTTTCATCACTATCTGCATTTGATGTCAAGCCATCTCAGTTCAGCCCAATGTAGGATCTGTCGCTACCACTGGATTTACCCTTGAGGCTTGGGGTGGGGAGGTGAGTGTGCTGATCTCTTTTTTATTTTAAAAAGTCCTATTTTTCACAGCAACTTGCTCAACAAGCAACACTTTTAAAAGAATGAAAGTGCCTTCAGAAACTAAGCTTTCTAAATTTTCTTCTACACAATCTCAGAAATGTATTATATGGACCCAAAATCACACCTTAGTTCAGTATAACTAGGGGCAGTTGTTTGAGTACTTTATTAAACAATCAGAGCCAATTTATCTTTGCCCTGCCCTATATAAATCTCACAAATGTTGGTTTCTTTACCACATAGATTCCAGAAGCACATCATGCCACACTCAAAATAAATTTCTGAAGATTTCTGTAAAAAAAGTCACTGATGATGATCCTTCTGGAAAAGCCTACAAAACTATTTTGAAAGTTCTGGGGCTTCAGTAATCCAAAATCAGAGATATAATCTTGATATGGAAAAATTTGAGGACAATAGTGAATCTTCCCCAAAATGGCCATCCTGTGAAAATTACTCTGAGAGTGCATTATGAAACTTTCCATGAAGCCATCTGGATAATCTTCCTGACTTCTGAAGAAATATTCTATGAACAAAGGAGTCAAAAGTAGAACTTTTCAGGCTACATGGGTATTGTCATATGTGGCGGAAACCAAACCCAGCATTATACAGTAAGAATGTCACACCAACTACAAAGCATGGAGGTATTAGTGACATGGTTTGGCGATGAATTGCCATCATTGATGCAAGCATGAATTCTGCTTTGTACAGAAGAATTCTGCAAGTAGAACATGCAGCATGACAATTATACCCAACGTGTAAGCAAGTCAATAAGAAAATGGATGAAGAATAAATTCAACATTTTGGAATGCCCAAGTAAAAGTCCAAAAACTCAAATGTAACTGAGTTGAAGTGGTTTGCCATGGAGGAATGGACCAAATTCTTACACCGCAATGTGAAAGACTGATCCCCAATTACAGGAAGCATTTGGTTGCAATTATTTCAACTAATGGTGGGGCAACCATTATTGTATCTAAGGGGATAATTACTTTGCTACATGGGCACATAATTCGTGAGATTACTTTGTTTATGAAATAAATGAAACAAGCACCAAATGTTGGCGTTATTTCTTCATTCTCTTTATATATCTGTACGACCCACAACAAGCTCTGATAATATTCAGTCACAAAAATATGCAATATCCAGAACATCTGAAAGAGAGCAACAGTTTTTCACCAAACTGCATAAAAATTGTGAGTGTACATATTTATGGAAATGGCCACTCAATAAAGAGAGAAAACACCTTTACAGTTCATGTTTCAATAATAACACTCAGTCACTTCCACAGGTATTCAAGCACTTTCACAGTATGCAATGTAACATCTGTGCAAGGAATTTATTGACCTCATTTTCCTATTCTGCTCGAAGTACAGCACAGCACAGCACAGCACAGTGAAGCACAACACAAAGATCTGTGAGTGCTTTTGAGTCAAATCTCAGTTGGCATTAAAATTCTGGCACAGAAAAAAATCAATCTTTCAGCCATTGAACTTGGCAAGATGGTACCCATATTAGAAATGGGTTGTTAATTCTAAAACCACAGAATTGAAAGGCTTCCACAGAGGAGATTAGAAGAACCAAACAAGACTTTGGTTTAGAGTTTAGGCTAAACTCCAACAAAAAGAGCTCATGGTCCTAAATTCTAGGATAATCATAGATTTCTGCCTCCCAACACTTCCATTAACTTGACTTCCAATGCGATTATACATCTATTTAGACAAATGGTTACAAATTTTAAGAAATGGTCCACTGTTGGTGGCTAAGAATTTTATTTTTTTACATACATACATACATACATACATGAATGATTAATTTATAAATAGATAACATCTATCTCAGGAGATGAAATATGCAAATAGGCTTCTCTATTAAAAGGGCATTTTAAGGACACAACAAGAGGATGCTGGAGTTAGATTAAGTACAGTGAAAATTTATTTTAATAGATAAACTGGGGGGAAGGGGACACTCATTATTCCCCAAAGTTGATTGACTCAAGTATATGTCATCACATCATCACAAATGATACAAATTACATCTTTTCCATCATTCACACCATCTGCACTGTTCACATCACTGGCACAATGACATCACTATGCAAGTGACATAAATTGGCACAAATATATCATTACAGCCATTCAACCAACAGAAAAGATTTAGACATAGGAGGGAGGGCTGAAAAATCATCCCAAGAAGACAATCGATGTAGGGGGGAAAAAAAACCTATAGCAAGCCAATACAGTGTAATATCCCAAAAGATGGCAAAGGAATCCATTTTTGTATAATTGGGGAAAAAACCCTACATGGACCTATCACCAGGAATCAGGCCTGACTCTAAGAAGACTTGACTTTACAGCATCTATCTGTCAACACATACATGTTTTTGTATTAAAAGCCAAAGGATTCCAGCTACATGCTCCAAATTTTAAGAGTCCTCCACCAGCAGTCAGATTATGACCCTTTTCTCCAAATACTTGTATGCTGATCTGGTAAGAGATGAGACCCACAAAATTCAATGTCCCTACCTGGAATATCCTAAAAATTAGGTTTTACCTGCGAAACACAAACATTCTTATAAAGGAAACAATGGAGATGGTTTACTGTTTCCTTCTCTCCTAACTCACAGGAGCAAAAATTATGAATTGAGAGTGATTCGACGTCTGCCCAACAGCAGTGCCAAAAGCAAAATATTGAACTGGAACAAAATAAAGGCCCAACAGGGTTTCAACAATATAATATTACAGAAAGAGAAGACTAAAGTTATTCTTGGTCCTCCCACGAAGGGAAGATTCATATCCCTGTGGAGGTCCAGATCACGCCCTGCTGTTTAATATCACTTTCAGCATTTTCAAAGCCCAATGAAATGACAAGGTCTGAGAAAAGGCCAAATAATTAGAGTTTATCTTTTAGGTTTCTCATCCACCTGGATTTAAAGTTATTGAATAGTTATTATAGAGGGGTCTGGATGGTTGGAGCATATGCCAAAAGCTCAAAGGAGATCAGGGCTACCAATAGAAGCGAATATGTGTAGCTCAGGGTTGAACTGTGGAGTCCTTGAGATTCTCTGAGCTTGGTTGTTTTCTTGCAAACATTTCATTACCCAGCTAGGTAACATCTTTAGTGCTAGAAAGGGATGGGGTTTGCTCTCTGCATGCCCTGCCAGTGGGGGTGGGGGTGGGGTTTTTGTTTTTTCCCCTCTGGTAGTTCCTTGATGAGGGTATTGTTTACTGCTTGGTTGTATCCCTGGTGGTAATATTGATGGTAATCTCTGCTTATCTGGGTGATGATTGCTGGTGAGGAGATGTTCTGGTCTTTTGTCTTCCTTTCTATTGTCTCTTTTGAATAGTGCATAGATGTTGTTTATCTCTATGTGCCTGTTGATGGCTGCCTTGTCTGAATACCAAGCTTCCAAGAATTCCCTTGAATTTTTGGATTTAGCTTGCTCTAAGATGCTGACAGTTTCCCAGTTGAAACTATGGTTAAGTCTGTCCATGTGTCGTGAGATTAAGGAGTTTTCATCATGTCTTCTGACTGCTAGTTGGTGTTCATGGATGCACTCTGCAAGCCATTCCATTCTAGCACTGAAGAGGTTACCTAGCCAGGTAATGAAATGTTTGCAAGAAAACAACCAAGCTCAGAGAACCCCAAGGATTCCACAGAGATCAGGGCTGTCATAAGAACATAAGCAGTGCCCTGCTGGATTGGACCCCTGGCCCATTTTGTCCAGCCATCTGTTCCCACAGCAGCCAACCAACTACACAAGGAAGCCCACTAGTCTCCCAGCAGATGGCCTTCAGACGCAGTCCCATTGCCATCAAGGCTAATAGCCATTGATCCCCATGACTTCCATGAATTGACCCAATCCTTTTTTGAACCCAGCCAAGCTGGTAGGCACCATCGCAGAGTTTGGTCAAAAAAGTCAAGCTGATGGCCCTGAAAGAAAGATCAAATCTCCCCATTTTTTGTGTGTGCTGCACCCATATCAGGAGTTAGTACTTATTCCTTATCTGTTCTAATCCTTTTATTATTCCGTCTCAACCATACCCAACAATGCTGTCTTTTTCAGTTTAAAAAGCAGAGTTATTGGATATTGCTTGGAAAGAAACAGTTCTTTTTTCTCAGGTGCATATTGGTTCTCAACCACCGTTTTTACTTTGTCCACCAAGTCCTCCAAGACTCTGTCATCCAAAGGTTAAATAAATTAATTCATGATCATTAATTCATTACATTAAGCTACCGTTTATTGAGTACCCCAAAAGGCTTGGGGTGGCACAGCACACTAAACCCAACCCAAACACCTTATAGCAGTGTTGTCCAAACTTGGCCACTTTAAGATGAGTGGACTTCAACTCCCAGAATTCCCCAGCCAGCATGGCTGGCTGGAGAATTCTGGGAGTTGAAGTCCACTCATCTTAAAATGGCCAAGTTTGGACAACACTGCCTTATAGCTTTTGTGTGAACCCAGCCACCATCTCATACGGTGTCTGAACGTGCATAGGTCATTGTTATTTCAACACAGTGAAGATGAGAGCACTATTGCATTAGATACATCTACAAGGTCTACGTGGGCTTCTTCAGGTCAGAGCATTCAAACTGAACTGGCTGCTATACACAGGATCTTTCTTCTGCTCACCATCTAATAACTCAGAGTATCACTGCTATAGGAAATCACAACAGCTAAATAAGAAACTATCTCTTCCCCTCCTCCAACTATGAGTGATGTTATTATAAGGAAGAATGGGACAGTCCATTCCTTGTATTCACCCTTTAAATCTGCCATGCCATTCCTTTTCAGAGGAAGACAATCTCAGTCAGGAATGGAGCAGCTATCTCCGGCACTTAGATGAATGAAGAACCTCTTTGCTATTATTTAAGGCAGACCATAATTACAACAGCCAAGAATACAGCTGATTTAATTCCCTGTTCATTTCTCTCAATTCTGTGTAGAAAGACAGCATGGCATCAATATTACCAGAAGTCCTTTTTGCTGAAATGTACTTATTTATGTTATTATTTTGTTTATGAATCAAATTTATACACCGCCCATCTCACTGAAGAAGTGACTCTAGTCAGCTTACAAGTAAAATATATTCCTACCCGAACCTTTTAAAAGATTTCACTAATATAGTCAGGCAAGGTAAACATGTTTTTCACATAAATTTCCTCTAGCTAGAACAACAGGAGGTTTTTCCACAAAATCTTGCAATTTGCTTACATCCCTTCCCTGCCAATGAAAGGAAACAAGTTCCTACTGTAGCATAACAGGTTCATTCAGCTTTACAATATTTGGATTTGATCAGCAGGCTGCCTAATTTTTTTCCCTATTCAGTGTCCCTGTCCCTGTTCAATGTGGAGCAAGGAGGGTAATACGTGGGATCTTATGAGATGGAGCAAGGGCAAAATGCAAACTTCACTGGCTCACATCTCGATTTCCCCCAACACAAGCTTGTTTTACTGACCTGACCATTAGAATATGAGCCTCAATGCCCTAGAACCTAGAAAAGCATCTTGGAGGACTAGTACAATATAAACATGGTGAATAAACTTTACAGTATCTTAATTCATCCTCCCAACAGCCTGAGTCACTACTATTCCCATTATACAGACATGACATCTGAGGCTGATACAGTGCATACACTGTGGTGTTCCAGCCAGTGAATTCCAGAGTTCATACTGACAATCTTGCAAACAGTAGGTATACTGAGGAAGGCTATGGTATCATGGTCCTAGGAATCAGAGGACTACAGGAAATGTACTTATTTCTGGAATTCCTATGCCACTCCATTCTCACAGACTCTGAATGGCATACAATCATCAAAAAATACACAACTCAGCCATGTAACCTCAGAAACAGACAGTACTATCCGCTGGGGACAGTCCAGATCTCAGAATCCCCTAAATGCTCTCTCAAAGAGTAACTTTTTTATAGCCCTAAGAAAGCCCAACAGGGAGGCAGCAGTCCAGATGTACAAGGGCAAACAGAAAGGAGCCACCACTGGGAAGGATCAGCTATGAGATCCCTACAGATGGAATTCAACTGAGAATGGGAGCCTCAGCAAGCCCTCTCCATGATCTCACTGGATAGGCAGACTTACTTCAGAGAAGATGTCTTGAAGATATCCAGACTCCAAGCCATGTAGATTTTAAAGGTTGTAACTAATACCTTGAATTGTACCCAGAAGAAGAATTAGAGCCAATGCAGCTCCCAAGATAGAATTGTCACACTGGTGAATTTAGATTCATCCATAACTACCTGAGCAGCCACATGCTGAACCACTCTAAACTTCCGAATGGTATTTGAGAAAGCTCCTGGAGTGGGAAGTCTTTCTGACCATCACTCAAACTCTGCCTGCTCAGAGAGATCAAGAAGAGAAGGTAAATTAAGAGCCCCACCTACAAAAGAATGTGGTCATCTAGGTCATCCCCATACAAAAGCCTTCTCAGTGATGGCCCCGCTCCATTGGAACAATCTTCTCTTGGGTATAAGCTCTTCCTTACTATGCTTTGGTAGAGCAGTCAAGATCTTACTCTTCTGGAAGGCTTTTGGGAACAGGATGCAGGGATGATTTTTGGCCTCAAGGATGTTGGTGCTGTTGATTGATGGGGTAGGTTAAGGAAGCATGGTATGTTCTGGTTTTGTATTATTTTAATCTTACTCCCTGGAGCAGAAATTCTCTACCTCTCCCCAGTTTGAGCAAACTGTAATTACTTATAGTAACTAAAAGCAGATAATCACTGTCAGGATTTCCTTTGGCAGTTGTAACAAATTATGGTTGCAGTAAGCTGGTAGAAGAAAGAAAGAACAGAATGTGAAAGGATAGATAGAATGTGAGCCAGAAATAGGGCCAATAGGCTAAACCACTGTTTCTCAACCTTGGCAGCTTTCAGATGTGTGGACTTCAACTTCCAGAATTCTGGGAGTTGAAGTCCACACATCTAAAAGCTGCCAAGGTTGAGAAACACTGAGCTAAACCATGGCTTGGCCATGAGATCAGAACCATCGTCACAGTTATGGCTTATAGGCCTAACAGCTTTCAACAGGGCTCAGTGCTACATGCAGCTCCCTTGGTGGCCCCTAACAGGAGGGAGGGCTGTGCAAAGATTCAATCTAGAAATTCAACTTGAAGGCGATTCTCTTGAATTTTGAATTTACTTTCTGAATCAAATTGGTTTGAACTGAAATTCAGTATGTCAGATTGAACTGCCTTGATTATCCAAATCAAAGTGGCAATATGAATCAGATCAAATTGACAATCTGAATAGCAGCTAATTCACATATCTTTATCCAGTAATTTGGAGCAGATATACATCTTTAGTTTTAGTTCATTTTACAAGAGAAGTCTAGGCTGCAGTCCTATTTACATTTACCTGAGAGTGCCCCATTGAATTCAGTTTGCTTTCCTTCAGAGTAGACACACACAGAATTGCACTTTTCAAGGATTAATCCAACATATGTCAGGTATCTTTGATTATGGAGGCAGAAAGGGAGCTGTGTGCTCTAATACAGCTTTGGAAGAACATACAATTGACTTCTCATTCTTTTTGGACCTGAAGTACAGTAACAGAGCTCCAAGACGTTTATCTCTAATGTTTCATGTTCTACTTTATCTACTGACACCTCTAAAACATCTCAAAACCTGCAGTAATTTTTCTTGTTCTTAGCATGGTCCTCATGAGAGCAACTTAACACATGGTTCTGTTTCCTGCTGCTTCTTATTAATTATTGTTATTAACTTCTTATAATTACCACCTTGAGGTGTAATTCCTGAGCAACAGAAACATCTCTTAGATGATGAACTCCCTTCCTCCCCAACGATTCCCATTTATTGCACCAAATATAAATTCTCCAAATTAGATTATATAAAGATGACATCTTATTCTGTACCACACGGGCAAGAAAAAAAACATATTCATAGAATTACGTAATGTAAGAACCAGAAGGGATCTTGATCATCTACTCCAACTCCTTGCCCACTGCAGGAATCCACTATAGCAGCTGTATTCTTAGCTCTTGAGTCAGTAGTCTTCCACAATTTGGTACCTTCCAGATACGTTGGATTTCAACTTTCAACATTCCTGGCTAACATGGCAATGCAGGCTAAGTATGCTAGGAGTTGAAGCTCAGAATCTCAGGAGGGCACCAGGTTGGGAAAGGCTATCCTAGGGGATTAGGAAATCCTTCAAGATGGAAGAACCATGGATGCTGCTTTATAAAATAATATATTTAGAGGCAAACTAACCCACAAGCCAGCATCAGGAGTGAACCAGAGATCCTGATCTTTCTCGGTATCTCTGTACCAAGAAATGTTTAATGGACACAGTTCTCAACCATAAAAGGCATACTATGGTTAAGTGGTTGCTGGGGTAATCTGTTGCCAGGGGTAGAATTTGCATATGGAATGCAGTATTTGGTAGGCAACAGACATCAGAAGATGTTCATCCAATTGGCTTCAGGTATGGAAATGCAGAGAGCCCTGGATGTTCAATTGCCCATATCTGAGTCAGCTGCTGCTTTTTTAATACACAGCCTTTCCCACCATGCGTACAAATGCACGCCTGAGCAACCTGTCCCCAACTCGGTATTTTCCAACAGCACACTTAAAAGGCAAGTTCCACTGGGGATGCACGAGTCTCAGAAACGATCAGAAATCACTCACTTTGGACCACGGGGGGGGGTGGAGATGGCTGGTAGGCAGGAAGCATTCATCCATTCTCATGAAATAAGTTATCTGGAAAGCTATTCTCAGTTAAAAGATGTCTGTGGCCCTTTGGTGTTGCTCCTCAAGAACCAGTAGGGGCAGTGTGTGAGCGTGTGCCAAACTCACCACCTTTGGACACCTTGTACTACAGCAACAATCCTCCCCAGCAAGCATCTTCCACAATTGTCTTATGTACTTATTTTAATTTATACAGAGTATTTTTATGACATGACAAGTTTGTTTATTTTATTTTTCATATTTACATGGCCACCCTTCTCAAAGAATGTGACTCTGGGTGCCGTACGATAAAAACATCATGAAAAAACTAACAGTTAAACAACATTCTAGAATTGAGAGCACCGTCAGGATGACTAGCGACAGAGTAGCAGAGAGAGTTATTATTACAGACAATGCAGCCACCTTACTAATTCACCACTTGAGATCCCCAAGCCTGATGACACAGTCATGGTTTAAGGGACTTCCAGAAAGATGTCAAGGATGGGGTCAGCACAAATTTCTGTAACATATAACACTTGGTTATATGCATCTGACCCTTATATATTACTGCTTTTCAGTGCAACTTTTCCAAACACGTGCTTCTTTTGTGTGCATTTCCTCCGATGAAAAATATTTCAACAATCTCCTTTATTCACCTCCAAGGCCAGAACCTGTTTACGTTTTGGCAGACTACTCCACTTATATTTCTAATTGACTCCACAGATGTTATTCAATGTATCGATTAAAATATTTCAACAAGTGCTTTATTCCTATATAAGAAACACACACGCGCACAAAAACAAAATCAGCCACAATACAATGCAATAAAGGAATAAATCAATGTTACAGGGGAAAAAAATCAAAAGCATAAAAATGAAGAGGCCATCTTTTTCTGCATCTTTGTTGCTGCGGCGCTCTGACAAGACTTACATCCTTTCAGTGTGTCGTCCCCAACAAAATGCAGATTTTCCAAAGAATTTTTAATTCAAATGTAAGAGCCAGAAATAATACTTCAGAAAGTTTCTAGGCCTGCCTTCCTCTGGTGCTTCTTGTACATACCGTATTTTTCCGTCAATAAGATGCCCCCATGTACAAGACGCCCCCCACTTTTCCAACCCAAAATTAAGAAATCAATATTTTAAAGATAGTGCAGAACACATTTTTATTTCGTAATTAGTTAACATTGACCTGATACACTCGGTGGGAGGAGGTCCAGACCGTCTCTCTGCAGCTCTATTTCCAGGCTCTTTTCCATAACTGATTACATTCAAGCACGAGTGAAACTGCCGATAGCTTGTCTCTGCAATCAGCCTTCCTCTAATTGGTTTGTTCAGCATCAGCTGACGTCAGTTACATCAGGCTCGTGATTGGAGAAAGTCCGTTTGGGAGACAAGCTATTTCACTCGTGACTGGAGGCTAGTAATAGGAAGAAGCCTGTCTGCAGAGACAAAGTATGGGCAGTTTTGCAACTGCGCGGTTCTCTCCTCAGCTGACTTCCTTGAATAAGACACCCTTCAATTTTTAGTGTAAGGATTTTAGAAAAAAAGTATCATCTTATAGTCGGAAAAATACGGTAATTACCAGGGGCCATGCTGGTTGCACTGGTGTTAGAAGCTGTGATGACATCATTGTGCAAATGATGAAACTGGAAGCAAAATAATCGTGCCACTGTACGATGAAATCATGATGCCCCTGCCACAGATGTCAATGACCGGTTGGATGATGGTTCAACACATCTGAAAAACATGGGGAAGATGGCCATGGTTGCCACCAAATTAATTTTCTAATCCCCTTTTCCCCAGGTAGCTGATCTCCAATTATTTCCAGGTAAGGGTGAATGTATACGCATTCAGTCTCTCTTCAAATGATGACTTGCACACGTGAAAGTAACTTGAATTATTTCTACCCATTCCTGATCTGGCAGAAGAGGCATGTTGCAGGTCCCGTCAATTAATGAATGTCACATTGCAAGATCCAGAAATTAGAGCTTTTCTGTCATCACACCTGCCCTTTGGAATGCCATAACCCCCGACCGGCCCCGAGCCCACCAGCCTTCCAAAAATATGACTTTTTGGGGTAATAACAGGAAATAAGTAAACTTGCAAGACTAAGCAAACTGCTGATGGGAAAAGACATGACAAGGGCGAATGGAACAGGGAATTTTAATTGCATTTAATAAAAGCTAAGCTAGCTGAGCTTAAGGGCTTGGATTGTTCCTCCCAAACCTTAAAGGCTTGGATTGTTCTCAGGCATGGGGGGGGGGGGGCGGTCAGGAGGTTAGCTGGACCCTATAGGCTATTCTTAGTTTGTTAGATGTGTTTTTACCTCGGTGATCATTATAGGTTTTATATATTGGTTATTTTGGGGGTTGTTATTTTATACGGTGGTCTGATTTGTCGTTAGCCACCCAGAGTTGCTATAGAGCAGTGTTTCTCAACCTGGGGAATGCTGGCTGGGGAATTCTGGGAGTTGAAGTCCACACATCTTAAAGTTGCCAAGGTTGAAAAACACTGCTATAGAGAGAGAGGCAGCCATATCAATCTAAATAAATAACTACAGACAACACTTCTATATCCCGCCTAAGCAATACTCTTCCATAATATTATATATAAATCATCACATTTTCCCATTCAGTGTGAGCAGTGTTATGCAAATCACAGAATAAGTGGGGGGAAGTACAGACTGGAGACAAGAGAAAAGGAAAATAAATCTAAATAGATCTAATTAAGCCAACTCCATCAGCTATACCTCTCCATTTGTTTCGATCCTCACAGACTCTCCTTGCTTCTATCACATCCATCCACCCACCGCCTTTTGCTCTTTCAACTTCTCACCACTCTCTTTATGGGAATCTCAGTGCCTCTCTCAACTGCTTCCCCCTTCCCCTTGCACGTGTGGCCTTTTTTCATCTATGGCTTCCTTCCTTTCATTAAAAATACCATCAAAAATCCTCACACACAGACACACACCTAGACAAATGATACAAATAAAATCTGCCATGTTTTTCCCTATGACAGTTCATGGGCTGGGTTCACATGTTGCTAAGCCATTATTTAACCATGGCTGACTGAAGAAATCACAATTCCCTGGGCGCTCTCTTGCACCAAGCAAAACCCAAGATTCATACATTGCAAAAGTTGGATTCAGCCAACATGATAAGCCATAATCGAGCCATAATTAGCTTAGCCTGGTGTATAAACTAGATTGTGTAGAACCAATAGAAGAGAATATATGTAGGTCAGGGTTGAGCTGTGGGGTCTCCACAGATTATGTAGGGCTACATGTGATATGCCATGCTGGCCTACGCATATTTTTACCACTGGAATGGCCCACTCTATTTAATTAAACTTATTTCTAACCTACAATCACAGGCCCAGTAACAGCCATGCACGCTTGAAGTCAGTCCTAAGTGTATCAAACTCAGCTATTCCAAAGCACACACTCAACACTTTTATTTCCAGTTTGGGAAAAACAACACCGCAGACATAACGGTCTATGTTCTGAACAACTTGAAATGGCAAACGCTTGCTCTCCCAACCCATCCATAAATTAGGACTGACACCAGTAGATTATTACTCATTCTGCTCAAAGCACCGATATGGCCCTGAGAGAGCTGGCATTATTCCAAGAACTGGTGAACATTGGTTAATATAAATGCATATGTTTTATTATTTTTTTTTTACTCTGAGTAGGCAATTTTGCAAACGAATCACCAAATTAGAGACAGGCAAGGGCTTTTATTTCCAACTTGATGTGTGCCTCAGAAACTGAAAAGCTCTTTGCAGCAGCCCCCCACCCCCACCCCCCTTTCATTCATTCAACAGGGAAAAGCCACCGCTCTTCCTTTGATAGAAAGACGGTTTTGCTGTGGCATCATTAAAGCATTTGATATAAATATTAACCACGGGAACTCTTCTGCGTTAAAGAGGACAGGCTCACCCTAGGCTCAAATGATTACTTCAGCTGTCCGGTGGACACTGGGAGGGGTGATCCTATTCCAAATTAATGTGTTTTTCAGCTTAAAAAGCCACGTGCATTGCAAGTGGGGAGTGGTATGGGGTCAGGGTTGGTCAAGTAATTCCAGTTCACAAAACAAGACCAAAAAAAAATTGAGAAAAGTCGAGGAATTCAAACTCAAGGAATACACCTTAGAATTACTGGGGGAGGGGGGACCCTCTGTAAAGAATGCCTATTTTCAGTCCCCCTCGCACCTTTCAATAACAGGAGATCATCAGCAGCCATTTTCTCTGTGCCCTTGGATTGGACAGGCAGAACCTGTATATGAGATACTGTAAACCAGTGTTTCTCAGCCTTGACACCTTTAAGATGAGTGGACTTCAACTCCCAGAATTCCCCAGCCAGCATGGCTGGCTGGGGAATTCTGGGAGTTAAAGTCCACTCTCATCTTAAAGTTGCTAAGGTTGAAAAACAGTGCAGTAGACAATCTGGAAGATACCCAGCATTTTATCAGTAATGACCAGCTCCTTGGACTGCACCTAGAAACATATTGACAGTCAGTGTAGCTCCCACAGCCATTTGGGGAACTGAATTCATACACATCTGGAAGACATCAGGTTTGGAAACCTGGTCTAGTTTTGCGGGCAGCTGCAAGCAAAAGTCTTCTCTATTCCTAGAGAAAGGCTGATCTCTTCACTGTCCCTCAATCTAGTTCCCTCCAGACATCCTAGAATGCCCAGCCAGTATGGACTTCATGCACCCCTACTCTCCCCAGGATCTGCAGCCCAAGAGAGTTGTCTCACTTTATACCAGTGTTTCTCAACCTCAGCAACTTTAAGACATGTGGACTTCAACTCCCATGCTGGCTAGGGAATTCTGGGAGTTGAAGTCCACACATCTTAAAGCTGCTGAGGTTGAGAAACACTGCTTTATACAATGATGGGGCTAGCTGATGTCAGTGCAGTAGAATTCTGTTTTGTGAGCAATTCCTGACCTGTTTCATCCAAAAACGTTCTCCTCTAGGGTAACAGTTCTGTTTTACATACGAGGGCCAATAATTCTGATCACTTTAAAAGGTTTGGAGCCTCCATGCAAGGATCAAGTAGTGGGAGAAGGCTATGCTCTGTTGTGAAGCATGTAGCTAATTGCCTCTGTAAACAAGCTGATGGGCAATGTGGACTTTAGATCTACCTCAGCAAGACAAAAGGGGCAGATCTTGCCACCTCAGCAAGATAAGACTTCTAGTAAAACCTCCCTCCCACTTATTGCAAAGACTCAATTTTTACCATGGGAACCAATGCTGTAGCAAACTAACCGCAACTGAATTGGTTCACAATCACAGAAGGAACTCTGGAAGTCATCTAATCCAGCTTCTTGTTCAATGTGTGACCTGCAGCACAAGATGTAACTACAACATAACTGACAAATGATTGTTCAGTTTCAGCTTAAATGTTTTCAGTAAAGAGGAACCTAAAACCTCTAATCCACGGTCCTATTTCTCTTCCTGCCTAACCACAATCTTTTCTTTTCCTTTCCACCTACTTCTTTGCCCTCTCCTCCGCATCCTGCCCTTCTAGCAGAACACAAAATAAGTTTGCTCTAGTGACAGCATTTCAATATATCTGGAGGCAGCTGACATGTTTCCTTTTAATCTTCTCTTCTGCAAGCTAAACATGCCTGGCTCTTTTTATCATTTGTCACAGGACTTATTAGAATCTTTCCCCTCCTGTTTGCAGGTGGACCCAAGACAGATCATCCTGCAGAGCCTTGACCATTAGGGGGGAGGGAAGGGGTATATAGATGACCCATCCTCAGCTCCAAAGCTTGCTGCACTGAGCTGCAAGGTATGAACCAGAGTTCTGTTGCACTCATTTGATCATCAGAATCCTCCACAGCCTCAGATCCTAATGCCCATTTAGATCTTGCATAACCCTGATCCCTGTGGCTCTTCAGTGGTTGCCCCACTTCAACTCCTCGCAAACCAACCAGCATATCCACCTCGCCCCGGTCACTTCAGCCCGTCCCACTCGGTCCAGCAGAAGGGGCAGGTTGCAGACCCCACCGGTCAGGGAATTTCAATTGGTGGGGTCTAGGCAGAGAGCCTTTTCTGCTGTAGCGCCCGCCCTATGGAACATCCTGCCTCCTGAGGTCCGGTGTGCCCCCTCCCTCATGGCCTTCAGGAAAGGTATTAAATCCTGGCTTTGCCAGAAGGCCTGGGGGCCAGAGGGGGACTCGCACCTGTGGAGATGGCTGGTGGGATGATGGGTTGCCCCCCCCCCAGCATCTTACAGATTTTTATAGGGCCAAAATTAGAGGAGGTTTTTTACAGTATTTTAATATGTTTCTAAATTATTTATAGTTTTTAGCCATCTTGGAGAGAATTGTATTTCTTCGTTTTTATTGTGAGCCGCCCAGAGTCACCCGTGGGGGAGATGGACGGCATACAAGCCGAATAAATAAATAAATAAATAAATATCCAGTGGCAAGAGATGCTGTGAATGTCATTTAGCAACATCTGGCAGACCAAATGTTGCCCATCTCACCGAAGGCTATTATGAGCACACAAATATTAAATATTGTTGCTTTTGCTATAATTCTCTTTAGTTTTTAGAACTATTTTATTGTGATTGGTGCATTATGAATTGCTTGCCAGAGCAGAAAAGTGGAGTATGCATCAAAAAATATTTTATTTTAAAAAGAAAAAAAAAGAATAGGGAACTGGGAAAAAGAGGCAAGTAGTCTCCCAAACTACACAAACAATCAGAGCTTTCAGATGAGCAAGGAAGAATTTACTCTAGAATTCTGGGCTTCTGTCCATTAGTTCCCACAGATCTAAAAGCCACTGTCATTATTTTAGAGCCACCATGATTATACAAAGAAAGACGGGCATCAACCTAAAGTAGATTTCTCCGGTAGACTAACAATGCTTACAGAAAAGGTTAATGCCTATTCTACTGGTATGAACTTGTAATTGCCTGGCGTTAAATCATCCTTTGAGAGAGGGGAAATAAAGCTCTTTTGCAATTCTTCTTCTTCTCAGATGATTACATTGCACAGGTGGATCAAGACAGAAATCCACAGCATCGACCTTATTAAAGCAATTCTGAAGCATTTACATCCCGGCAGATTCTCCTGGAAAAAATCTATCTATGCAGTCGCTAAGAGTTGACACCAACTTGACAGCATATAATCAATCAACAGTCTGATGCATTTTACAGATTGCAAGCATCCTGCCTTTTGTTTGCTCATTAATGATATTGATGGGCACATTTGAGCAACGTCCTTTCAACAGCCGGTAGGATTTGAACTTGGAGAGTTAAGAATTGTTGCCTAACAATTCTTCCCCATGGGTTGTCATAACACAACTGTCGGTCTTCACAACACTTTTTTTTGCACCAGTGGTAACTTTACCAAATGGAAAGAGGAAAAGAGAAAAGAAGATAAAGAGTCCAGTTTGTCTGAAACACATTGGACCACTGCTCAAACTTACTTGTAGGTGAGAGTGAATAGTACCTTTTACCTGGGAAGAGTGCCTTCTTACAACTGAGCAGTGTCACAAGACACTTTTTCAACACAGATTAACTCCGCATCTGGCTACTTTAATAGCAGTGAATTGTCAGCAGGCCTTTCAGCAATGAAAATGTAATCTATATAAATATTATTAAACAGGCTTCAGAATAAGCCTATAAAAGTTACTAGCCATTTTTAATTTTTTTTACTCACCTGTGGATGGATTTACTGATTTTTGTTGTTGTTCATTTACTTCTTCAGCTTAGAAATGCATAAATATGGGACTTCAGGAGAAATGTAGCTTTGTTTCATTTTTGAATCAAAAATGGGCAGCTGTTATTCATTTGTTGCCAAAGATCCAGGCACCTACCCTTCAGGAAGTGTTGAGATATTGCATCTTCAAAACAGTCAAATCATAGAATCCCTGGGAAAGTGTGATTTTCATTCAAGCAGTATTTCCGCTGGACACAAGAGATTTGGAGAAATGTGTTTCACGCTGCTGGAAAATCATCCATATCCGTGCACACGTACACACAGACCCACCTATTTTATTCAGTTACTTAAAGTAAGAGGTCAGATGGAAACTGCATTCTTCTGCCCTATCACGGCTCTTTTCCCCTTAAAGAAGGATGCAGAAACTGATCAAGACTGAATGTCAGGACAAGGGTAAGAGGAGTGCCTGCTTTAATGTTTCAGCATTTTTTGTAAATTAGTATTATTGTTCACATAAGTTTTGAAAAACTGCCCAGAAAACTCTCAAAGTTCCCATGGATGTCTTTCCTACACTATTCGCTAAAACATTCCTGTTTTGCACTTAAATGGATCATTTTGGGATACGAAATTCCGTAATTCTGGCTGGCAGAGAAAAACACCGTAGAATTCTATGCTTAGAAATATGAAAAACATTCATCTAGAAGAAGTAAAAAAAAAGCTCTTGCAGAAAAGTAGGATAAGGTATAAACCTCCTTCAACTGAGTTCGATTCCCGGTAACTAGGTGGTTGCATCCAGAACGTTTTCTTGAAAAAGAAGAAGTTGGATGCCAGAGGGGACCATATCTTCTCCAAATGGGGAAAATAAATGGTGGCTCTTGAGACCTAATTTAGGCTAGGTCTTCCTCAAGGGGAAAAAAATCAACAGGGTTTCCTCGGTGCTGGAGGGCAACGGACCATGTATTCTCCAGTATTCAGAAAGGGGGGAGGGGAGGTGACACAGAAAAATTCCAAGAGGAGACACACCGCTTTTTCTCTTAAGCCCCTTCCTCCCCCCATTGGAAAAAAGAATTTAAAAATTATAATATTTTATAAACTACCAATACAGTAGCACAATAAATAACACAAAAGATGCAGCAATCGTCTGGAATTCTTCCAGTTCAGAAAGTTAGATTATATTTCATGTGGCAAATGTGTATTCCTTGCTCCACTTTTGAAAACTAGAACTTCCTGTAGCTGTTTGATATAATATAGAAGAAACGTCAGAATGAACAGACACGAATCTATAATTTTATTACAAAGTTAAGTGTTTCTTCTCTTTTGCCTGATTCTTGTAAACAGGTAGAAATGAAAAGACTGTGTTTTGTAAAGCTAAGCAGCTTTCAGCCCCACGTTGCAAAACAGGAAAATAAAGCACGTTCACTGAATAAATGTATAATTATTCTCCAAATATACTTTTTCTATTTTGCACACTAGATGTAATTGTTAAAGCAACCCAACTAATACATAATATAACGTGTCATGCGATGTTATTTCTGCAAAGAATATTAAAGAGCTGTACTGCAAATATTTCAATGTTTCCCAATTTTTCATGGGAGGGGAGAGAAAGACAAAAGGAAACTTTTTTCTCCTGTCACTTCAGTGTTTCGAATTGTCATCTGTAAGCAGAAGCGAATGCTGTCAGAGGGGTGGAATTAATGAAGGAACTCATCACGCTGTCTGAAGGCCCACTGGTGGGTCTATATGGAAGTGGGTAAGGAGGATAAAGGCAGGGAAGGTGGGAGGCACATTGAGACCTGCACGACTGATGCCAACCTTTTGAGGTAGACCACATTTGAACACCAAAGTTATGAATACTAAACTACTTATATTATAGGGTTACAGTAATAGAATGTGCAGCTCTGAATGTGCCTCTCCCCTCCCTGCCTTTATGCTAAAGAGAACTAGGGAGGGTCCTGTCCGAGACATTTTCTCAAATTCCATTCCTGCTTTGGACTCAGATTTCTCTTATCTGACTGTTGCCTTGGCTGTGGCTCTTCCTCCTGTTCCTGTCTGGCTTGAGTGATCACACCAGCATGGATATCAGGGACATTAAGATCTTTCTTGTAGAGTTCTTCTGTGTATTCTTGCCACCTCTTCTTAATCTCTTCTGCTTCTGTTAGGTCCCTGCCTTTTTTGTCCTTTATCATGCCCATCTTTGCACTAAACGTTCCCTTGATATCTCCAATTTTCTTGAAGAGATCTCTAGTCATCCCCTTTCTATTGTTTTCCTCGATTTCTTTGCATTGTTCATTTAAGAAGGCCTTCTTATCTCTCCTTGCTATTCTCTGGAAATCTGCATTCAGTTGCTTATATCTTTCCTTTTCACCCTTGCTTTTCGCATTCCTCCTTTCCACAGCTATTTGTAAAGCCTCATCAGACAGCCATTTTGCTTTCTTGCATTTCTTTTTCTTTGGGATGGTTTTAGTTGCTTCCTCCTGTACAATGTTATGAACCTCCCGTCCATAGTTCTTCGGCACTCTGTCTACCAAATCTAATCCCCTAAATCTATTCATCACCTTCACTGTGTACTCACAAGGAATATGATTTAAGTCAAACCTGAGTGGTCTAGTGGTTTTCCCACTCAGTTGAAAGTTCTTCAATTTAAGCCTAAATTTTGCAATAAGAAGCTCATGATCTGAGCCACAGTCAGCTCCTGGCCTTGTTTTTGCTGACTGTATGAAGCTTCTCCATCTTTGGCTGCAAAGTACATAATCAATCTGGTTTCCGTATTGACCATCTGGTGATGTCCATGTGTAGAGTCATCTCTTATGTTGTTGGAAAAGAGTGTTTGCTATGACCAGCTTGTTCTCTTGACAGAACTCTATTAGCCTTTGCCCTGCTTCATTTTGTACTCCAAGGCCAAATTTGCCTGTTATTCCAATTATTTCTTGACTTCCTACTTTAGCATTCCAATCCCTTATGATGAAAAGGACATCTTTTTTGGGGTTAGTTCTAGAAGGTGCTGTAGGTCTTCATAGAACCGGTCAACTTCAGCTTCTTCAGCATCAGTGGTTGGGGCATAGACTTGGATTACTGTGATGTTGAATGGTTTGCCTTGGATTCGCACTGATCATTCTGTCGTTTCTGAGGTTTTACCCCATTACTGCCTTTCCCACTCTCTTATTGACTATGAGACTACTCCATTTCTTCTAAGGGCTTCTTGCCCACAGTAGTAGATATAATGGTCACCTGAATTAAATTCACCCATTCCCATCCTTTTTAATTCGCTGACTCCCAAGATGTCAATATTCAATCTTGTCATCTCGTGTTTGACCACATCCAGCTTGCCTTGATCCATAGATCTTACATTCCAGGTTCCTGTGCAATATTGTTCTATACAGCATTGGACCTTCTTTTCACTTCCAGATACATCCACAGCTGAACGTCCTTTCAGCTTTGGCCCAGCCACTTCACTCTTTCTGGAGCTACTTGGAATTGCCCTCTGCTCTTCCCCGGTAGCATATTGGACACCTTCCAACCTGAGGGGCTCATCTTCCGGCGTCATATCTTTTAGCCTTTTGACATTGTCCATGGAGTTTTCTTGGCAAGGATACTGGAGTGGGTTGACATTTCCTTCTCCAGTGGACCACGTTTTGTCAGAACTCTGCGCCATGACCTTTCCGTCTTGGGTGGCCCTGCACGGCATAGCTCATGGCTTCACTGAATTATCCAAGCCCCTTCGCCAGGACACGGCAGTGATCCATCAAGGGTTTGTCCTTCTAGCACATATTAACCTGGTTGTCCACTGTAATCCTAAACCAAACACAACACACTCAACCAAATATGGCTGAATATCAGATGCACAATTTTTTACCATATGAAGAGTTTGGTGGTTTTTAAGGTTGAGACTTCCTGTTCCCAATTCTACCTTAAAAACCCTGAAATCCCTGAAAAATGAGTAACAACAACAACAGCAACAATAATGGGTACACAATCTCCTGAGATGTCACAATCTTGTTGGTAAAACCACCTGCATTGCCCCAGCTCTTTGAGGCCCCCAAGTCTGGAAATATTAACCACCCCAATTCTGCCTATTTTATACACTTTTATCATTAAATTGCCTTTTTAAAAGCTAAACATCATCAAACCAAAGCTGTAAAATAAGAATGCCCCTGGATATCTTCCTTGGTCCTCTTCAGGCTCATGGATACACCTGACTTAATATTTTCAAGATCCCTTTAATTAAAAATAAAAGAAAACAGAACACTAGTATGCTGAAAAGCCAGTATCAAATGCGTAGGGCCCACAGCCATTTCAGGAAAATAAAAACAGTGAATGGTGCAACCTATTTAGAAGTGGGCCAATCTGCCCAGGAGAGAAAGGTACAGGGCTGTGGAAGAGAACATTCCTACAAGGTGTAATTTATCCTCTGCTATATGAGTGTTCTGTAACTGGCAATGCACACCGCTGCAGTGATTTCTGTGAAAATGCAAGTCTCTGTCACTTGCCGTTGGTGACAACACCCACATGTTCTCAAAATCCCAACTCTGCCCACTGGTCCAAACAACACCTTCTTTCCATCAGATTTAGGCACATAGCAGGCATGCAGAGTTGGGCAAAAACATATCTAACGATAAACAACTCTCATCAAACAACCTAAAGATGTGAATACAAACTAGGAAAATTACGTAAGTTAAGCATTGTATCAACAGTCACTTGGAGCTCAGAAGTAAGAATCCCTCTCTTACTTTCCTTGTGACAAAAGCTCTAGTGCAATGAAGTGGAAAATGCTTTTAAAAGTAAAATAAAACAACCCTGTTGAGATCAGTGTTTTCTTTGTTCAAAGAGACAATTCTGAGCGGTGACTTTGGGGAGGGGGCTGGAGAAATGAAGCTTTATTCACAAATCACTAGTCCTGTGTCAAAAACAATGAGAGTCAGGAATGCAAATGAATTGAGCTCAAATCAGGGCTTGGCAATCAATAAAAGGAAGGCCAGCTTGAGAGGCAGTCAATTCCACAGGAGGAGCAGAAAATGTGGGGGTGGGATATGGGAAATGAAAAAGACTCCAGGGATAAACAAAAGTGGAAAGTGGAAAGCTTGCTTGTTTGAGGGAGGGGACGATGGCAGAAAGCCCTGGGTATTAGCTTCAGCAAAATAACTCCACAAGTTTGAGACAGAGAAAGAAGTTAGTGTGAAGCCAAGGAGAAGAAAAAATAGATTGCAAAAAGGGAGTATTGAAAAATCAGAAAGAAGAAGCAACAATCAAGAGAGATGTCATCTATTTTAAGACCTTTTTTGAGCTGGCATTAGTTGAGAGGCAAAGCACCTGCTTGTTATGCTAGAGGTGCCCTGGTCCTCTTGTAGAATAGACAGAAAGATCTCTGATGTGATAAAGAACTCTTCCCGGTCCCCTGAGAGACACTCTCTGGCTATCCAGGTGAGTCAGTGATAGATGGCAACTTCCTAAAGTGATACTGACTGCATGATACTCATAATATTCATGTGGGCAAGTAGCACATCTCCCAGAATAGGCACAAAAGAATAGGCACAAAAAGCTGCTTGATTTTAAGACAAGTCCTTCAAAGAATCACAGGCTCATGGAGTTTGAAGAGATTTCAGAGATCATCTAGCTCAACGTTTTTCAAACGTGGCAACTTTAAGATGTGTGGACTTCAACTCCCAGAATTCCCCAGCCAGCATGCTTGGGTTTTGCAGTGCAAGCGCAGCCAGGTAGGTGCTGCTGCAGCAGCCCAGTGCAAGCACAGCCGGGCACTACACAGTATAGGCAGGGGGGTGCTGCAGGTGGGCATGTGCTATGGAGTACGAGATCCCCAGGATCTCGTACTCCATACCCGGGCTCCTCAGAAGAAAAAGTGGTGGGATTGGGAACAACTTACAGGAGCGACTTGTGACCTTCCCTGCTAGCTTCCCCATTGACTTTGCTTGTGGGAAGCCAGCAGGGAAGGTCACAAACGGTGATCACATGACCACGGGATGTTGCACCTGTTTAAGTGTGAGCCAGTTGCCAAGCGCCCGGATCATGATCACATGAGCATGGGGATGCTGGGATGGCCGGAACTTTAAGGACCAGTCGTAAGTACCTCTCATTCAGTGCCGTCATAACTTTGAATGGCTGCTGAACAAGTGGTCGTTAAGCGAGGACTACCTGAATTCTCTTTTATGATTTTATTTTGTGAATGGGCAAAGGCATCTGCAGTGAGGGGCAAATCAACACTGCGTCCTCAGGACGCAAGCTCCACCCCTTTTGTATGCACACTGTGATGTCGCACACCCATATGAAAGGGATGGTGCTTGCATTACAGTAGCGTGATGTTACTTTCATAATTTTGAAAAAAGTACTGGATGTTTCTGTGCATGAACTATGGTCGAAGCCTGCAATAAACTATGTATATGCAATCCAGCTGCTTATAGGATGCACACGTTATGTATCTTAAGTAAGCGCAAATGCACTGCTCAGGTTTCTCATTTTTGCTCAGACTGCTTATATTTTAAAACGCTGCCTCGCCTTCTGGTCCCTTCATTGCTTCCCTATTCTTCTCCCCTACACACCCACACAGGCACGAACTTACATCTCAGTCTGATTTCCACACACAGACCTCAAACGCTGGCAATGCTTTATTAACTCCACTGGCCGTTCCCTGAAGAGCTTTTAATTGAATTTTGCAGGATACTTTAAAAATAACTAACAAGACTCGAGATGACATTGCCCAAACAATCCCAGAGATTAATTTGCAATGCACTCTCTAACCAGCTTTCAGTCTGGGAAAGGAAACTAGTAGAGTGAATTAGTATGGAGTGGTCATGATGAACTAGACAACACAGCACTCAGCAAACACTTCAAGATCGGTGATTCAGGAAGACGTAAGAGGTGAGGTGGCCTTGCAGTCCTTAGAATACTTTTACCACCGCTTACAGAACACAATCATAGAGGCCTGCTCTGTACATCACTCTCACGCTAAGCTGCACAACGTTAGGGGGAACAAGGACCTCATTTAGCCTTTGAGTGGCACGCAGAAGGTGCTCATTAAAAAGACAAGACCGCTGGAGAACAAACTAAATTTAATTCCAGCAAATGTTGTTTTTACCTATTAACAGCATTTATAAGATGCCCCAATCCCAAAGGATGGTATAATAATATACAGACCTTTCTCACCATTCACTTTCGGGACAAGCAACATTACGCAGAGCACAGAAAAGAAGCCAGAAATAGAAAGTCGACATTAAAGACACGAGGTATGCAAAAGAAAAGGAAACATAACTAAATCTAGTCTATAACAACGTAATTCACAATTTGTTTCCATACCGTTCTGCCCTTACAAACCATCCAGGCTTCCACAATGGCAATATACGTCATCCTACATTGCCTTTTCTTTCATCTTCTCACCTCTCCGTTTTTGAGGATCTCATCAACCCCAACCAACCACTACTTTTTCAGCCTTCTTTTTCTTTTCTACCCATTCACTCTTCCTTCATAGATTTGTTTCGTAATTCTGTTCTCATTTATTCTCTCTACCTGACAAAACTGTGTACTTCTTCATTACTGGTCACTCACTTTGAATTAATCTAGCACCCATTTGTTCTTGATCCTATCACTTCTTCTCTTCCAACATATTCTTCCTAAGTACTCCATTCCCACTGCATTCAACTTTATCTTTCTCCTCTCGCTTCCATATAATACAGCATGCAGAAGCACATTCTTATATACAGCAATTTTTACTTCTTTTGACAAACATTCATTTCTCACACAGGCAACATAAAATGGACTACTTTTCTGCCAGCAGTTTTATGTATTAAAATTTCTCAGTCCATTTTTTAATTATTCTCACATATGCTCGCTTTTATCACTTACCACTCTTAGCTCATTCCCCAATCAACCTTCAACTCCTTATCTGTGTAAAAAATTCCATAATTCAAGCCTATTCACTTTAACATACTTTTTCTAAATAAACAAACTTACAATAAACTTTCTCAGATTCATAAAGTTCTCTACAAAGAGAGGAAAAAATCTGGTCTGCACACCCCCTGCCTGGCATAAGGCTGCACTGCACTTCCCAAATTTTATTCACCTCTTGTGGCCTTCTGATCAACATTTGGCCAACGTCTTCCCAGACCACTTAACAAACAAATCCCCCTGCAGTTTTTGCATTTGTTCCTGCTACCTTTCCCATTCTACAGATGGCATTCTTCTAATCATCAGCAACAAGGTGGTCGTCATACCCCAACACATACTATATTAAACAATCCCACTCCCACTGGCATCTAAAAGGGGGAGAGTAACATTGGATGCACCAGGCATCATTGCACAAATGGCATGAATAATGTACTTGGGACATGATGCACAAGTACATACATAATCTGTACGATTTGCACAAGAACATAATGATTCACGCCACCTCATTTTGATATCATCAGGTCTTCTACCAGGCACCTATACCCACTTTATAAGCCAACCACATCTATATTTAATTTCTCATGTTACACTATTTATGTCTGGAGCATTATCATATTCCAGCATTCTTAAAGCATTTATGACTTCCTTTTCATCATTTTTCTTGGATGCTAACATTTGTATCATGTTTGTTTCAATTTCGCTCTTTGACATAGTCCTATAATTCTCACGCAAACCTCTAAGATACTGCTAGCATTCCCTCATTTTGGATTCATACTAAATCATTCGCTAAATGATTAATCCCATTCACACGGCTGGGGGTTTCTTATTTAGACCTCTTCATTTACTTCTAAAACAATGTTCTGCATTTTCTCTGCCTCTTTTAATCTCCTCTTTAACACATTTATTGGAACTATGGCTTTCTTTCCATATATATAACATTATATCTTGCTTGGTTTATGCAGCAATCCATCTTTTATATGTGTTTTTTCTCATTCACAGCCTCTTTCACCTCATCATTCTGCCGAGCATCCTTTTTCATACTCCCTATAAACGTAACTCCACCCTCCTCTGCAGCACTTTGTAACATAATTCTTTTCATTTTTCCCAAGCAGCTTCCACAACTTCTTTCCTCACATCCACCTTCCATTCATTCCTTTATTTCTCTTTCTGCCATTGTTGTATTTTCACTCTAGTTCCCTTCACTTGCTTCCCTTTTTTCCAGGTCTCTTTTTTTCTAATAACCACTCTTGATACTACCAAACAATGTTCTGTCCTACATGCAAACCTCTCATCAACTCTGCACCCTTCATTAATTCTTCAAACTCTCATCATAAACAATCACATCAATCCTGCTTTTCAATTATTTTGTTTTCCCATGTATATGCATGAATGCATATGATTTATTCAAAACAATAAAAACTTTTTCTAAGCAAATACTCACCGAACATTAACCATTCTCATTCATCCCTGGATCTCCTTAATGGCCCAATCACTCATTCTATATTCCCTCAATTCATTCCCACCCAACCATTCAGATGCGGAATCATTTTTCCTCCTGGAACTCATTCATTTAGAAAGTTGCAGAGTTTTTCCCAAAACTCATCTCTGGTTCTGTCATTATCATACTAACTGAAGCATAACTATCACCAACCTCTGGATTCCCACCTTCATATACACTGGCAACCTGGACTACACCAATTCATATTTTTAAATATACATTTTAGCCCTTTCGTTCGCAGTTAAACCTCCACCTTCACTTCCTTGCATGCATTCATCATCTGCGCTTCACAGACCAGACAACCTTCATTCAAATCTGCTGCATCCTTCCCTTTAAGTTTCAGAAATATACAATATATCTGTTTTTCTTTCATTCATTTTATTTATCAATTCATGCTCTTCACCATTTACAACTCTTACTTTCCAAGTCACAATCCTTATGTGCTACGGTCATCACCACAAGTATTCACAGCTAGCTACAACGACACCAAAATACAAACTATACATCAAGACTTCAGGACACCAGCTCCACCTTTTCATCTTGTTGCCACAGCATTGCACGTATGCATGTAAGAGATGGAGTTTGTGTTGGAGTATCACAATGCACTTCTGTCACTTGTTTCTTCTTGCCCACCCTCATGGATACTTATGGTTGTCACTAAATAGGCCCACAGATATTGAAGCCTGCTGCTTGTCACAGCTTTGATCAATCCAGGCTTTTACTGAGAAAAGATAGAGAAAGTGTAGACAAGGTTACCAGCCTTAAATTTCAGCTGTGCTTCATACAACATTATCTACTAATGCTAAGGATAGTACTTGTCCGTCTGATCATATTTTGGCCATCTGCCACCAGCATAAAGCCCAGTTTTGCTACCTATCTACCAACCATATTGCACCAACAAATGGGTATCATGCAGAGCACTGAAACCCTCTCAGGATGCAATTATTTAAAATAAAAATTAATTAAATGCAGTTATTAATTATCATGTAATATTTTCCCCTTTCTGTCACATTAAACATTTCAGCCTGGAGGTGCTCCAGAAGGATGACTTAACTTATGCACCTTCTGGTTTGGTTTGCTTACCCATGATTCTTAAATCGGCCACAATTAGCCAAAGTCACACAGGCACTGGATTGTCCTGTGTTATTCATGGAGGATAGAAGCCTGTTAGCTATGAGAGCCAAGAGTGAGGTTCTGAACTCTACCATTCTGCAACCTGATGGGCATTTAAGCTGTCCCCAACAAAGGACCAAGACGGTCTCTTTATCCTCTGGGATAATGTCACTCAGAGTGGGTTGAAAAATGCTTTCCAGATCCTGCTAGAAGCAGAAAATGTGATAGGCATCTAGCATGAGGTCCTTCCACTCATCAGCAGGCAAAGTCTGAAAGCAGACACATCTCTTCTGGCTCTGAGGAGGAGGCACCTAGAAGAAATAGATGTTCCAAAAGAGCGATATGCAATGATCTGGGACACATGGATACATGGCCACTAACTAGGAGAGTGCCAAGGGAGCCATTGAAATTAAAGGGGAGTTTTGTTGTGTGTGCCAATGCTCTTCAAACTGAGGAGCAACATATCTTTGAAGATCAAATGCGGGGGACAACCCTCAGCCTCATTCTCCTGCTTCTGGACTCCCAGAAGCCTCAGACTGACCACTGTTGGAAACTGTGTGTACATGCTTTTTAGCTACAGGCAAATGGCTCATATCCTCAGCACCAAGAAACCCTACACTCAGTGGCAGAAGTAAATCCTCACCAAGACTTGTCTTGATTTGTCCCTGCTCTCTCTCTCCTCAGTTTCTGATAGGTCTCCTGTGCTCATTCTGCAATATAAAGGACCATATCAATTAACAAACTAATTTATTTCCAAAGTAATCCACAAACTGGAGCCAATCTGGAAGCCCTCCTCAATGCAGGCAAGAGCTTTTGGCACCATTGCTGAGCCATGGAATCCAAGAATTGCACGCAAGGAACTCAGCATGGTCTACAGGGAATATCCTTGTAAGGAGAAGAATGGGAATCAAGGCAATCAGAAGGCCCATGAAAAGAAGGAACAGCTTCCCAATTAGGCCAATCAAATCCTAAAGATTATAGAGGAGCTTGCGTTCTCTGTCCCTGCTCAGAAACTTTATAATTTACCTTAAACAGAAGGCAGAAGTTAACGATTAACAATCTGTATAAAGAGGATCCTGCCAAAGGACAGCTAGATAGCTACAGAGATGTTGGCTTAGTATCAATGGTGGCAGGCAGTCCTGCGGAAGAGCAAGGCCAAGTGGGGGTTAAACTGGCTACTACCTACTTCAGGTGACTTTAAAAAACAAACAAACAAACAAAAGAATTCACCAGCCCTGTGCTTGAGGAATCTACTAGTAGTCATCATGAGGATTAAAAGTTATCCCCATCGAGAGAGAGCAAATCATCACCCTAAGAGCAAGGCTTTGCAGTGAAAGCTGACAGGACTGTAAGTGAAACCAGGGAGAAGACACATCAGCGTATTTGTGGGAATCCTGGAATTTACAACACCACAAAGCATTTTTAAACATAAAAAGGATTTAAAGCTGGACCCCTTACCTTGCCCCAGAAAGGCACATATCCTCACTGTTAACATCCACTCCAAAACTTTTTTTAAAAGGGCAGAAAATTTCAACCTTGACTGCTCTGGTGACATCATGATCTCACTAGCAGCAACCCTTGGGGGGGGGCATAAAGCGTGCCCCCCCCAGGCCAAAATAGGCTGCTCATCCCTGTCCTCCCAATATTATCTCCTTCAGCAGCTATTCCATAGTGCTGAAACAAGGCTCATGTTTGCACAACCAACCAGGTTAAACTTGACTTTAGCCTTAAAACGTGGCTAAGACACTTGGCCAGCTGGCTGGACATGGCCAGCTGCACTTTGCTGCACATTCTCAAGAGTGACCAACTAACTGCATAAGGAAGCCCGCTAGTCTCCCAGCAGATGCCTTCAGAGTAGTCCCACTGCCACCAAGGCTAATAGCCATTGATTCCAATAGCATCCATGAATTGGTCCAACCTTTTTTTGAAGCCAGCCAATCTGGTAGCCAGCACCACATCTCATGATAATGATTTGCAAAGTTGAATTATTCCTGGTGTCTATTGAGATCTGTCTAGGTAGTTTGCTTGGGAGCAGTACAGAAGTGGTTAGACATCACCTTCTTCCAAAAGAGGTGTGAGTGGTTCTTGATTGATTTTCTACTTTCCAGTACTGTAGACTATAATGGGCATAGAATGGCTTATTAATCTCCATTTAATTATTAACCAGATCTAACCCTGCTTAGTTTTTTGGGTCTCAGAATTTCATATATTCCCAGCCTAGTGATGAGAACTTAGTTGATGTTGTTATTATTTCTTCAGTATCAGTCATAACCTCCTTGTATCCCAACACCTCTTCTTGCTGCCTCCCCATATCCCTTAAAATCGGTGCATAATCCAGGACAATGTACATACGGTGTGCCTTGAACCCAAGGAGATTACTAGATTGGTCTGGGTCAGTCTGAGCAACACTCCTGATGTGCATGTTTTCATCAGCACTGAAGATCCCACTTCACTGTCTCACAACCTGACGCTTGACAAACATTTCTAAGGGAATTACTGCTTGAAAATTTGCCTCGGACGCCACTGTTTAGAAAAACAATTTGATTGCTTAAGCCCCCCAACCCATGCAGCTCATGTCATTATGGTAAGGACTGTTACATTTCCAAGCACACGCAGGAGCCCATCTAAGTGCCTGAGAAGCCAGCAAAGGCACATCTTCCAGACATCTCTTCCCTCTTGCTGGCTTTGCAGCCCATTACAACATAAGACCAACAGCCCAACAAGAAAAGGAAGCTATACAGAAATGTTAGTATTACTGAAAACCTTACCCCACTTGTGTTGCAGCTGCTGCTGAAAATGGAAGATACAATAATTCCTTCTGAAAGCATCACGCATTTTACTTAACAGAAATGCACTACTTAGAACTCAGCATATAAAATCGTATTTTATGAAAGTATGATTTTACTTTTTTATTTTATTTTTATTTTCAATTTCACTGTTTTATTTCGGCGGAGAGGGTTTTGTTTTCAGGTCCCCCTTTAGGACAGAAAGTCTCTCAAGGTGACTTGCAAAGAAAGGCAACTCACGCGCGTGTGCTCAGAAGACGTGCTTGCTCTCGGAAAGTTTATTCCCTCAACGAGAACACACAGAACTGCAGCCTTAAACGATGTGCACAGGCCCCAAATTATGGCTAGATGCAGACTGGAGCACCATATGCTCCTAACAGTAGGCATATGTATCTTAGCCATAACCTGTTTAGATGTATGAATAAATAGCAATTCTATTAAAAACCACAAGTTTTCTAACAAAACAAAAGAACAAATTACAGAGACTGAGATTGCCACATAAAATCATCTTTTTAAGGAATTGTAGCATGGCTGGAATTCTAAGTATACCCAAAAAATAGTCTACTGCTTTGGACTAATGGGGCAAAATGTGTAGCTCGCCAGCATCCCTTTGGGGGTCCCAAAGCCCCCCCATGGGAGGGGCTAAAATGGCTCCTTTTTGCATATATTAGCCTTTTAAAAAATTAACCCAGCCACCCCAAAATCAGGTCTGCTTTGGTTCCTGACACTGCCCATACTTGGCACGTAACCTTGACAGGGTATATAAAGCTGAATGCAGCTATTCAGCCAATGAAGTTCATAGGATGTCAGAGCTGGGAGGTGTTTTTGAAGACCATCAAACTTGGCAACTTTACAATGTGTGGACTTCAACTCCCAGAATCCCCCAGCCAGCATGTGAGCATGGCACAACTTGGCAGATAAAGATTGTAGGCCAGTGTTTCTCAACCTTAGCAACTGTTTTCAACAGTTATAAAAACTTTCAACAGTTATAAAAACTTTAAGATGTGTGGACTTCAACTCCCAGAATTCCCCAGAACGCTGGCTGGGGAATTTGGGAGTTGAAGTCCACACATCTTAAGGTTGCCAAGTTTGAAAAACACTGATCTAGTCCGACCCCTTGCCCAGTGCAGGAATCCGGTATTAAAGCATCCCTAACAGATGCCATTCAGCCTCTGTATGAACACTTCCCGCAAAGAAGAGCCCATCAATCCTTGAGAAAGTCTCTTCCGTCCCTAAACAATTTTTAAAGTTAGGAATGCTTTTATGAAAATGTCCAACCCAAATCTACTTCCTTGTAATATAAACCCATTGTTTCCTGTCTTCTGGAACAAGTTGCATTCAGCTATTCTAGATTGCCTTCCAGAAAAATCTTCTTACACATTTTTGAATGAATAAAACCTTGTTTCCAAAAACATTTTGCTCAATCCAAGGGGGAGAAAAACCATAGAAGAGTTGCTGTCTAATATTCCACAACAATTTTTCTGTTGCAAAAATCAGGGAATCGTGGAAGAGGGATTTATTTTGCTTCAGACCATCACTTCTCTAACCTAATCACCTGCGGCCAACAGCTCTTGTCTTCCAGCGATGGGGAAGAGAAAGCATTTCAATATTATGACTTTCTTCTTCAGTGTCACTAAGGTCAGCTGCCTGGCAGGCTGTAACTTAGAGAAGATCGTCGCAAGATTATATACCGCCCTCACATTTACCAAATGAAAACATGACATTTTTATACAATGTGAAGGGCACCCTGAGTAAACCCTTCTAAGGCAGAACTCACTTTTTATGAACAGCGCCAAGAAGGATGAGAAGAATGATGATAATGCAATACCAGCAAAACCGATCACAATTAACGGCAGGGCAGTTAATTGTAAAGAGTGTTCTCTCTTTAACATGGAGACTTGAATATTATTCAACATTTGCAAACAGCACAGCACCGCATACCCTGTTTTGCTACAAGTTTGAATATATATATTAGCACTAATATACTATTATTGGAGAACCAGTTTGGTGTAGTGGTGAAGGCACCAGGCTAGAAACTGGGAGACTGTGAGTTCTAGTCCCGCCTTGGACATGAAGTCAGCTGGGTGACCTTGGGCCAGTCATTCTCTCTCAGCCCCAGGAAGGAGGCAATGGCAAACCACTTCTGAAAAATCTTGCCAAGAAAACTGCAGGGACTTGTCTAGGCAGTCGCCAGGAGTCAACACTGACTCAAAGGCACCAAAAAAACAAAAAACCCTTATTATTAGTATAATAAACTTACCTTTAAAAAATCTTTAGGTGCTAATACTTTAAACTGAGAGCAATCTTCTCTATCTACTGCTAGGTTTCTTGTTTTGCTTACAAATTGTGCTGCGAGAGGACCAGGTCCTGCTTAGGTTGAACTAAGGATGAAACATGTGTCCTGTAGTTGATCTGGACTACAACTCCCTTAAGACCATGGTTGCCACCACACAATTTTTAAACCATAGGATAATTTTTACAGTTTAGGACCCCAGCCCACCCAACTGAATGCAGCATCTTTTTGCAGCAGAGAGAGGAAGCATTTGATAATAGTTATTGAATGATGTTGGGGCTGGTGGGACGCCAACTGTGCAAGATGATTCTGCTCTATAAACAAAGCAGTTTTCTTTTCTAGACTGACAAGTATGAATGAGTATTGGCTTTCCCAGTAGTTATCATCATCAGCCCACATAAAAGATCTAGTACAGATGGAATCTGTTCTCAGAGATTAGGGACCACCAGGACATTTGCGGGTCTAAACGGCCAAAGATTTCTGATGGCTTCCCCATGAATCAACCATAACTGTACATACTATCCAAGGAAGATTCATATAACATACTAAGTTATAACATGATTTATTTGCTTTTGGCATGTGTTATATGAATCCATCACCATGGTTTACACACCATGGTTTATGAGTGCAATTGTGAGCTTGGGTTATGGTGGCTTGTTTAACAAACCTTAGTTTAGCAACCAGAGGAAAATGTGAGGTCCCAGGGATTCCTACAGCTCCTAAACCATTTTTTTTTGGTAGCATTTTGGGCCACCCCCATTCACAATTGCTGAAAATCATCCATTTGGTTTCTCACCATATTGAGGCAGAAAACACAACACTGCAATGTAAGTTCTAAAATACAAAATTTCACAGCTCTACCCACATGTGACAATGTCCTGCCTGCTTTGCTCATCATTGTCCCCCAAGTCATTAAATGTGGCCATTACAAATGTATTACCTATCCCTGGTTTACCAAAATGCATAAAGCCAATAATTTTTTGTATACGATTTTGATTAGTTGGATCTTTAAAATCATTAGCCTCCCTGTATTTTGAATTGTTCCCCCTTACTGATAAAAAATCAATAAGTTACACAAAAAGGAAGGATCACAATAAGATTTGGTTTTGCAGGTAACTATCAACTCAGAACAAAGGGTGAAAACAGTATAAATTAAATTTGGCTTAATACACAATTTATGTTCCCTACAAACTGCCAAATTTTGTCTCAGAGCTCATTCTTCATTCACATTCAAAATGGATTATCTGGCCAATTATTAGAGCTTCACTTTGTTCTCTTAATATTCTTCTCTATGAATTTTTCTGTTCTTTTTCTTTTTCTACTTACAACAACCCCAAAATTCTAAGGAGTTTAATTCTTAAAGCTTAACAACAGTATTCTGTCTTGAAAGTACTCCAGGTTTAATCTGTACGAAGTACTTAAAACAATGGTCAGATAATGCAACTGTTTTATAAGAGGATTTTTTTTTTAAAAGGACACATTCTAATTAACAGCTTTGTCACCAGCAATGAAAAAGCAGAAATCACTTTAGCTCAAAGCTTTTTCAACTTCTACCATACCCTAATTGAACATCAGAAACCTATGGCAACCCAACCATTAATCTGAGCTGAATGGAACAAATGGAAGATACTCCAATGAAGGCAACTAAGGAGAGTTAGGAAGGAGAAAAGGAACCATTTTTTTGCATAGCACATGATTCATTTATGCTAATCAGTTCCATAAGGAATTTATAATGTCCACCTTAGATGGCACCCAGATAGGATTAAGCCAGATGTAGACAACATTCTGCTCATAACTAGAGCTCTGTTAGGCATCTGGTCCCACTTGACTTGATTTTGAGATGTACATTATCTTTTTTAACTAATACATTGAAAGATGTAACCCAAAACACCAACTTCTAGGGAGCGGCAGGCAACCTTACTTTGAATGGTTTGGACCTCCAAAGTAAACAGTGGTTGTAGCTAGTGATGTTATGATGTCGCTGGAGTGGGCAGGTCCAACATTTCTGGTCCGCTGGGGATTACTAGGTGTTTAAAGGCCAAAAAGGATGCAGAGCCTTAACCTAACATTTTGATCCTTAGAAAAAAACACCGAGGCCCCAGATCAAAATGATTTGGTCAATCCACACCATAGGTCTCACGCAGATCAAGGTTTGTTCAGCCTTGTTCTAGCACTTCACCATAGGTTCAGTTTGATGTAGAGTTAAGATGTTAGGCTGGAATCTGGATGTTCAAGCTGAACATGAGCAATGGAAGTTCATTTTCACCCAGTCACTCCCTCTTAGCACAATCTACTCCACAGGGTTGTTGTTGCAGGAAAAAATATTAGAAGGAAAAAACTTTTTAATTTTATTTTTTCCATTGTGCCTTGGAGAAAAGGCAGGAATTAACGGAGGAAAATAAATGTAACAAATGGATAAATATTTATTGACTCCATATATGTCCTATAAGCATTCTTAAGGAACAAAATGGGCAAGCAATTATACCCCATTGCTTGGTTTGGAACGTTCTGGAAAAAAAGACAAAGATAAACCGCAGGAGTTTATTGGGAAAAAAAACAATGATTAAACAAACTATGGCTTAATTCAAGCTGTGAATTCAGCTTGAAATAAGGCTCATCCAACCACAGAAGGCAAGCATACAACTGCTTTGGGTGCAAAAATTCTACTCATGTCATACAAATATTGTGTAGGAGCCTCTGCCTACATTTTTACATATCCATAAGTAAAATGTGGGTTTTATTTTACTTGTATTCTAGCATGGGGGTCAGGAATATGAGTACAGCCCTTCTTGAGGTTCGATTATGTGAAGCCCAACAGGGTGCAAGCTAAATGATGGAAATTAAAAATGGAAGTGTGAAAACAGCATTTCATTAAATTCAAGATCACTTAATATGCTATTTAGGCTGTTCAGCAGCCAATAAAAACAGGGCAGGGAGCAAAAATTCAATTTGTAGAGGATGGCAATGAAAAAAGAAACTCTCTGCTCACACCACTCTTAAATAAGTGCCATCATTTCAGAATCTGGATTGTTGATACAGCAATCTTACTAAATCTGAAGGTCAACGCTTGGACAGGATATCGGCTGGGTTTACCCACTGTATGAAGCCATAATGTGCGTTCGTGTTTACTCACTATGATGTACGAACAGGGAAGACTGGTTTAATTAATAAACCGTAGTTAAATAACTGAGGATTTAGCACCCTGTGTAAATCAGGCCAAGGAAATGAAGCCTCAGCTATATCTTACTACTGACCCAAAGGACGAGAACCGTCTCAGAATAACTGATGCAAAATGATCAGGGGCTTATTAAAAGTAACTTCAAATTTTGCTTTTAGGCTCTACCATTCCCCAATTCTCTAACTGGCCAGTACTGTCTAATGATCAGAAGAGAAACCCTCTATTTACATTGGGACTACAATCACATCATCCACAGCCAAGAAGACCACTATCCTGGCTAAAGAGAGTGTGAGTTCCGTGTCAAAATACCTGTCGAGGAGCAGGCTGGGGGAAAGCCATGGAGAATCCCCACTTAACCATGACACCTGCCAAATGACCTTAGAATAGTCATGCTGAGCCTGGCCTACCTCTCAGGGTTGATGTGCAGTAAATATGCAAGGACTTTGTAACTTGCCTAGAGATTCTTGGAAAGAAGAGAGGATGAAAAGGCAATTAACCTTTTATTACCCAAATAAAAGTAGGAACCACTAATGTCACTGCAACGTTGGGGGAGATGGGCATAATAAATAAATGAATGAATGAATGAATGAATGAATGAATGAATGAATGAATGAATGAATAAATAAATAAATAAATAAATAAATTCAGGCCATAAAAGTGAAAACTGTATCACTATTACTAGGGGAATGCCAGAAATCATTTCTGCCATGCCAGTATTTCCAATAAACTTGGGTTTTCTCGGTAATTCCGTCTCTGCTGTTGCCCTTACTCATCTTGCTTAAGCAGGGAGAAGACTCTCGCTTTTTAAAGGAAAGTTGTTGCTCCTCTCAAGATTTACAAAAGTTTCCTCCCCAGATTCATACAAAATCCGGGCTCCCCATTTCTAGGAATCAATCTTAGGTCACCGCAGAATGTCCCCACAAATCTTCATTTTGCGGACCGCACCGCCCGCACCCCTCTGAATGAACTGCTACTTTCTCTCTGGGAAGCGCAGCAAAGTTCAACTCGTACCCGCGTTCCCGAGTCTGGTGCCCTCCGGAGGCGCTGACTACGACTTCCATCATCCCCAACCCATACAGCCTGCGAGGCAGGCTGAGGTCCATCCCGCGCGGAGGATACAGGGAAGCGCCCACGAGCCGCAACCATCGCTGTGTTTCGACTACACACCGAGCAGCCACGAACTCAGCCGCGTTTCCCCCACCCTGTTCGGCGGGCTCGGCCCGCGCGGCGTGCCCTGATTTAGGGCTCGGGGCGTCCCGGGAACGCAGAACGCCGGACGGAGACCCCACAGACAGCGGGACCCGCATCTTGCCTTCCCCCAACTCGAGGGGGGATTCCTGGCGCTAGGACCGGAGGCGGAGAACCCAGCGGGAGGGCGAAAGAAGAGCGGGCAGCCCTCGGGCAACGCCAGCCGCGAGCTCGCGAAGTTCCCGGCTGCCCAACTCCTGCGAGCCGCTTCTCGGCGCGGCGCCCGAGGGGGGCGAGGCGAGGAGAGGCGAGGCGAGGTTGCAGCGGCGCGGGGAAGGACCGGAGCCTGGCTCGTCCCGCCTCCGCCCCCTTCCAGGAGAGGCTCGGGACCCCCTGCCCTTTCCCGGCAAGGGGAGAGCGCGGCCGCCCGGGACCGGCCGCCCGTCTGGGAGGCGCTCCCGTCGCCTCCCGCAAGCGCGGCGCTTCTGCCTCGCCCGGAAAGTTCCGCTGGCCGGGCTCCTGCGCCGCCCGCCCGCCCAAGCGGCCTCGCCCGCCGCCCGCGGCTGGCCTCCTTCCCCCCCGCTCGCCCTCTCCCCCGCGGGCGCCTGCTTTCCTGCTTCCGAGGAAACGTGGCGTCGGGAGCCGCGGCTCGCCCCCTCGCTGGCTGCCTGGCTGGCTGGCGCGGAGGCAGCGCCCGTCCCCGTCCGCGGCCCCCGAGCGCCACGCGCCCCTCTCGAGCCGCGGGCTGCGGCGCGCCTCCCCCAGCCCGAACTTCAGCTCGGCGGCCCCCGAGCTGCCCGGTCCGCCGTCCCCGCCCGGAGGAAGCCGGCGCCAGGCGCGACTGCGGGACGGAAGGGGTCCCAGCCGCGCGCGCCGACCCGGCGAGACTTTCGCCGCCGCCGCCGCCGCCGCCGCCGCCGCCCCCTCTTGGCGGGCGGCGCGGCGCGGCGCAGCGCGATCCCCCCGCGCCGCGCTCCCAACTTCGCAGCCCCGCGGGAACTCACCGGCGCGCACGTGCTGGCGCTCCCAGCTGCCGCCAGGCTCGCCTTCGCCCGGGGGACGTGGCAAGAACAGCGGCGACACCCGCAGCTCCTCCCCAGCCCAGCTGCGAAAGGCAGGAGACGCCTCCCGGCTCCGCTCTAGCCGCAGGCGGGACGCCCTCTGCCGAGCGAGGGCCGCCTGAGCCGGCTGCCCCGGCGAGGACGGGCGCTTCGCTCGATGGCCGGTCCTGGCGGCGGCTCGCTGGGCTGGGTTTCCTGTTGTTGCAACCGCGGCACGGAGTCGTTTCCCCGCCCCCTGTTTTTCTCCCGAGGAAGATCTGGTGTTCGATGACAGGCGCTTCCAACGTGCTGCAGAGCAAGCCCGAGGAACACTCGCTGGCTGGGTTCCCACGACACGCTAAACCCGGGTCCGCCAAAGGAAACGACTGCCTTGCCACGCCGCCCCGAATACAAGGCCCTCATCCCGTGCTCGTCTTGTCTGGCGCGTGGTGCAGCCCAACCTGGGAGTGAACAGTACGGGAATTACACCTTGTCGGTGCCAGGTGCTTGTAAGGGGTGTCTGTTTCTTTTGATTATGTTTTCATTATCGTGCTTTACTTCTGTGAGTAGCACTGGTGGTCCTGCTGAATAGGAAAGTGAGATGCTGAATGAAGAGTTAGACGTGAAAATCCCAGTCTGCCTTTCCCATCCATTTTTCCCCATGTGGTCTTTCCTCTGACTCTTAACCCTTCAGAATAAAACGTGCATGCAGAACCTGCGGGGGGGGGGGGGGGTGAATGGCAGGAAACCTCATTCAGAAAACACACCTAGCCCAAACTGAACCAGCTACAAAAGCTTAGCATGATGGGTGGACCTGTTGCTTTATATAGGGTGGTGTCCTTCTCCGGGAAGGAATTGCATGGAAAAGAGGAGGGAGGGAGGGGGGAGTGGAAAGGGGCTGCTTGGAAAAGGGGACCCTCAGCCCCCTTTGGAGTATTGGGGAGGGAGTGGATGGAATGCATGTCTGGACTTAGCACTTTTCCCCCACAGTCAATGCATCTTCTGCAAACCTTGGGGTTTCCCTGAGCCTCTGGCTCCCTTCCTCATGTGACAGAGTTCCATTCTGATGCAAAACCAATGGCGCTCAGGCCTGAATATTGGAAATCGATGGGATATTTTTTTTAAAAAAAGAATCACACAATATTTAAATAAACATGTACAATTTTGTACATTTTTATGTACAAAAGAAAATTACCACTCCCCAGCAGTGGAGCAGCTAAAACCGCTTTTATTTATAGAGAATAATTTCTCCAAGAATAAAAGAACAGCTGATTATCTTTGGGGAGGTTTTTTTTTTTTAAACGTATGTTTATTTATTTACAAAATGTATACTTTGCCTTACAAAAAATAAAGCAAACAGTTAAAACTTCTTCTTTTTTTTTAAATTTAAAAAAAGATGTGAAAATCGCAATTAACTGAACAGGCCTAATGAAACAGAAAGGTCTTGACTGTTTTTTCTAAAAATAGAGTGGGAGCTAAAAACAACTCTGGCGGCAGACTGTGGTCCATAACTTGAAAATGGCATAGTGAAAAGGACAGAGTCCATGGACAATAAGGTCTCCAACAGTGGAAGCCTCTCTGAGCTGACGTTAATGTCCAGGCAGGGTCCTATCAAAATAGGCACTTCTTAAGATAACCAGGCCTGAAGCTCCTTCTAAAGATCAGAAACGATACTTTAAATTGGGTCTAGGAAACATGTTGCAACCAAGGGTAGAGCTTTCAACACGATGTAATAAACTTTCAGTATTGTGTACCAGTTAGCACCTTCTACAAGGATAGCCTTGCAATCTAGATTTTGTTCAGAAGTCTGAGGCATGGGGGGAGTCAAGTTTCAGAAAACAAGAGGGGGGTTTAAAACTCTTTCTGTCCTATGTCATCTCAGTTAGGATGAAGATACCTGATATTGCTTTAGAATACAAAGTAGGGGGATGTGCTGCGCTTTAGTACTAGCATAACACATACTTTTACTTTCAGAAAAATTCTGTTGCACTGTTGGTGAGATTCAGAGTTAGACAGACATAGGTGGGATTGTATAGCATGTTTGAATCAATGGCACACTAAGCTTGTAGGAACACCACAGTTCTGCAGCAGTGGGGCAGGAGAGATTTTGAGTTTTAATCGAAAACAGCTCTCAGTTAGCCTCACTCAGGTACAAAGGACCATGCTCAAATAATCCAATTCTGGACATACTATGCAGAGACTAAGCTCTCTGGAGAAGTCTATAACGGTGGGAAAGGTGGAAGGGAAGAGGAGGACCACCAGCAACAAGGAGGATAGACTCAGTTACAACAGCAATGGATGCACCACTGGAAGAACTAAAGGGCCAGGTTGGGGGTAGAGTGTCCTGGAGAACATCTATCTATATGGACACTAAGTCAACATCAACTAGATGGCACATAATTGATCAATCTTCACTCAGTTGTGTTGTGCAAACGCCTTGACACAATCAAAAGTGAGCTCTAAAACCTTACCAACTCAGTGCTCCAGGAAAAGAAGTTGAAGATAAAGATTAAATCAAGTAGGGGATAATGCATGTTTCTCTATCTCAGCAACTCTAAGATACTGTATGTGGACTTCAACACCCAGAATTCCCCAGCAAGCATGAGATATATAAATAAATACAGATGTATAATTACAATACTGCATTTGTATATTGCCAGTTACTCATGGAAGCTTGTCTGTAATCTTCCGTGCAGGGTTTATGGGATACAAGGATGTTTTGGAAGATATGGGCAAAAGCTCGGTATTCCCCTAAAATAGTGGATTTTGATCTAAGTACTGTGAGTGTGTAGTATCAAAATTAGTGGTAAGAACTATAAGTGGATCGATGGTTAACTGGGTTATCCATATTTGTTATTTATTACAGTTATTTCTGTGCTGCCTTTGTGTCAGACTCTTGGCCACTGACAGTATTAAAACATTAAAACAACACATGTCATAAATATCTCAGCTTGATAGCTTAAATATCTCAGCTACAGTCCACATTTAAAAATCTTTCCTTCTAAAAACTCTGGGGAGAACTGTTTCCGCCATTTTCTTAAAGATAAGAGGGTGGAGACTAATCTGATCCTGGGGGTTGCCATTGAGAAGGTCCTCTTCTGGACCCAACCCCTTTGATTTCTTGAGGAGTGGGTAGCCATAACATATTCTCTTGGCTAGACTGTCTAAGGCAGTGTGGAGGGAAGAGGGAATGACCCTGAAGGTCAGGAGGAAAAGCCATTACCAAGCAGTGGTCAGAAAAGAGAGCCCAGCCAAGAAAGTAACTTGAGAAAACATCTCAGATAAGCCCCTCCTATTTCAAATGAAGATAATGTGAGGGAGGGGAGGCACATTCAGATATGCAGATTCTCTTAGTATAGCTGTTACAATAAAAGTAGTCCTGACCAATGTGGCTTTGGTTTCTCAGTCTGGTCTACCTTTTGGGCTGACAGGCAGGCAGCGAAGATGATGAAAAATATGGTCCTGAAAGTGAATAAGGTCAGTGTGGCTCTGTAGAAATCAGTGGGATATGAAGTAGTCATGACTGATTTAATTCCCATTTATTTCAGTGGATCTGTTCTACATGTGACAACCTCAGAATCCAACTTGGTATATTTTAATATGTGAAGCCATAGGGGAAAAATGGGGGGGGGGAGGGAAAGCCCCATAGAACTAAGAATCAAGCTTGACTTGAAGAAGACTTTACTTCAGGCTTTACTGTTTTGTCATAATCTGCCTTACCTGCCGCCCCCCCCCCAAATTAAAAAAAGCCAACAAGGAATGTGCTGAGCTAGATTTTTCTCTTTCTGATGTGTTCAGTTTGATCAAACAAGTTTTGCTTTGATTTTACTGGTGGAATATTAAAGTACAACTTCTCCTTTGCCGCCCAACATGGTACTATCTCCTGGGCAATGAACGTTCAGTTCTGTCCAGGATGAAGGGTGAGTTTTGACCTTATTAAAAGATGCCCTGCTATGGTGGCAGTTTTTGGTGAAATCAAAGCTTTTCTGCTTTCTGCTGTTATGATGACTGGTTACCCTTATCACTCCACAGTTAACATTCCACAGGTGAATAATGCATGGATTTGATGTCACCAGCTACATGAGACACTACAGCAATCTCAGTTAAGAAACAAAAGCAAATTCATGCATAGTCCCTTGGTAACCAAATACTCCACAGAGTATTTCTCTTTTTGTTGTCTGGCTGCAATAAATATATGATTAATGGCTTAATACTTTGGCTTTCTCTGAACTCCAACTCGATTGCTTGCATTTTATGAACACTTTTCATCAAGAGGTTAGTCTGTACAGTGAGAGTTGTTGTCCAGTCTGTGTGGAGTTCCCAACTTAATTAGGCCTTAGTTAGAGCATGATGTAATGGATGCTAATTAATTAATAACTTAATTAATTCATAATTGTCAGGTTTAAGGCCAGTGGTGAACAGGACTTTGGGCCAGTTACTTGTTTGGTTCCTATATCATGCTAACAATGTTATTTTAGAATATGCTTTGTGATCCCAAACCATTTAGGATCCCAAACCTTCTCAAAATGATGGTTCTTAGCTACTGTAATCTGTGAATTGGGTCATCAGCCAGGTCATGGGTCTATGTATGCATGGAAGGAGGCATGCAACCTTAGGCTGGTGTCTTGGGTCTAATGCTCTTCAGCATTTGCATAAATGACTTAAATGAGGGGATTGCAGGATGTTCATCAAATTTGCACTGGAGACAAAGGTGGGGATGGTGTGGGTGGTGGGGAAAGAACTGCTAACATCTCAGAAGACAGGCTCAAGACTTAAAAAGAACTTGGTAGACCTGAACATTGGGCCCTGTCCAATAAAATGCTGTTCAGTAGCAAGAAATGTAAGATTCTACACTTAGGTAGGAAAAACCAGACGTGCAGATACAAAATAGATAGTATTCTACTCTTTTTTCACCATTTCCTGCAGACACACCTAGGTAGTTAAAATGTACTATCATATTCCCCGTCTTCTCAAGGCTAACCATTCTCAGCTTGTACAATCCTTTTTTTTTTTTTTTAGGATGGCAATGAGAATGGTCAGGAACTAGAACAGTGTTTTTCAATCTTGGCAACTTTAAGGTGTGTGGACTTCAACTCCCAGAATTCTTCAGCCAGCCAGCTAGTCCTTTCTTGGAAAATACTTTTTCCTTTACTTCAGTCTTCCTAAAAGTGTGTGCCCAGAACTGGCCACCATATCCTAAAGTTGGAACTGACCAATGAAGAATAAAGTAAAACAATCCCATTTGTGGTTTGGAAACTCTACTTCTCATGACAAAACTTAAAATGGAATTTGTTCTTGATGCAACTATATTGTACTTCTGACTCATACTCATTTTGCAGCCTATTACTGTTTCAAGTTCTTTCTCACAAGGAATACTCCAAGTCAGGTAAAAATAATAACATGAGAATCTGTTGGTTTATGGCACTTCAGGAGGTGGGGCTTGACATGCAAGAATGGCACTTGGCATTTTATGGTAACCTGAGAATGGCACAACTTAGCAGAGAAAGTCTGTAGGCCAGAAAAAAAATCTATAGGCATGCCGGCTAGGGAATTCTGGGAGTTGAAGTCCACACATCCTAAAGTTGTCAAAATTCAGAAACACTGGTGTAGGCAATTAAAAGAAGAAGAAAACCCTCCCACCTTCAAAACCCTCCCACCTACCTGATTTGCTGAACCCAATACTGAAGCTGATACAGAAGCAGTAGGATGTGGCAGGTGACCCCTGGCCCAAACTTCGGTGACGTGGTGCATATTCCTAAACACTTTGCAACATGGTTGGCTGTTCCATCAACATTCTGTGTCATTTAGAATGGGTTTCTTTGCCTGGATCCACAAGGAGTTGCCTTCTCTCAAATTCAGCGAGAAAGGTTAAATGCCTTGCATTTAACCTGCAGGACAACCTACCACATGGAGGAATTCTGTTTATGGAGCAGGTATTGTTGCTCTGAGCCAGCGCTAATGCAATTATGTACATGAACAGCCGTCGGTGCTCTGCACATTACCTAATTTTGCCTTTTTAAAATTCCTACTGTCATTCTGTTGCCAGGAGAGCTTCTTTGTGTTCTTCTACTTTTCTGTTTTCTGGAATGCGACTGGTGAGAAGAGAAGTGCAGGCTGTTGTCATGGAAAACATGAATAAGCTATATAGATATAATTGTACAGTCAGTAAAAAAGAAAATGGGCTGAAGAAGCTGAGCTGTCTATTGGCAATGCCGGGACTGGACTGATTCTTACTTAAATGCTCCAGGGCAAATGACACTTCTGCTACCTGTCTTGCCAGTCATTTGTAGCAGTGACACAAACCATTACCCATTTCCCACTGGGAAAAACGTCCTGCCTGATGTTTCCCTTGAGGCTTACCTACCTAGGAAGCTAAGTCCTGGCCACTGTCTTGGCGTTATGATGTCACAAAGTGCTCACCCTTCCCTCTCTTGTTTATGAAGCCCATCTTAAAAGGAAAGCTGACCATCTTTGCAATAGCTGAGTGTGCATAACAAATCAGAGCCAGCTGAAATGGGGTTGTGGTTCAGTGTGTTGTATGAAGCCTGCCTTTGCTTTAGCAAATTGCACACACCAGCCCTTCACCCTAATAAATGTGCACCCTAGTCAGTAACGTATAATCATGGAGAGTTGAGAGAGAGAGAAGATAATTTTCCAGGGTGCCCGTTACAGCAATCTTCATTCATCTATGAATGGGGGCCCCAGAGGACTGGTGAGATATTGAGGGGGCTCCATGGCTATTAACTTTGCTGCTCTCTCTCAGCCTTCTGGTTTAAATTTTTTTTTAAAAAAAGAATAATTGCCTTTTATATATTAACTTTTTCAGAGTTTGGTTTGTACACCTCCCAGAGTCACTTTTTGTGAGATGGGCGGCCATATAAATTTGACGAATGAATGAATGAATGAATGAATGAATGAATGAATGAATGAATGAATCAATCAATCAATCAATCAATCAATCAATCAATCAATCAATCTAGCAGCCCGATCCCCACAATTCCCAGTAATAACCAGGCTGACCAGGGGATTCTGGGAGCTGAAATCCATTCCATCCATCTGGGAGTATGCAGATTGAGAAAGGCAATGTTATAGCATCTCAGGTATTTGGGAATTTTCTCTACCCTACCCCCCAGCCCTGTTTTTGTCCTTCAGCATAGTTAGGTGCACACTTAGATCTGCACATGGGACACCTCTGCTTCGCCAGCTGCACTGACTACCAGTTTGCTTCCAGGTTCAATTCAAGGTGCTGGTGATGACCTATGAAGCCCTGCATGGCATGGGGCCAGGCTATTTGAAGGACCACCTCTCCCCAGTTACATCTACCTGTCCCATCAGTTCCAGCGGCAGGGGCATGTTGCGGGTTCCATCCATGAGCGAGTGCCATCCAATGGGACCCAGGAGGAGAGCTTTTCTGCTGCTGCAGCCACCCTGTGGAACATCATTCCTCCCAAGGTCAAGCTGGTCCTGACCTTGCTGGCCTTCCAGAAAGGCCTGAAGACGTGGCTTTGCCATCTGGCCTGGAGATCAAGTTGTAGTGGCGCACAGCCTATAAAATGGTTATATTGTTCCTGAATTGACTGCACTCTCCTGTTGATTGTATGATATGGTTTTAATTGTTTCAATCTTTTAATGTTTATTTTTTGGTTTTTGGTATTGCTTGTGTTTTTAACCTTATAAGCTGCCCCCAGTCAAGTATGTGAGATGAGCGGCTATATAAACTGAATAAATGAATGAATGCTTATTCCCATCGATTGACAGATCCTTTCTTTGGAACCTTAATTCCCACAATAGGGAATTAACCGACTGATGCAATTGGTTTCTGTGACTTTGCTTATTTTGGGGAGCTGGTCAGTTTTGGAGGAACCCCCTACCTCCTAGTGGTAACAATAGCATAACCAGAAAGCCATGTGCGTGTGCGCACATGCGCGCACACACAGAACCTCTGAAGCCAAGTGTCCCTTGAGTCAAGTTTGATTCCTAATGTCCACATCAGTGTTTTTCCAACTTGGCAACTTTAAGATGTGTGGGTGTCAACTCCCAGAATTCCCCAGTCAGCCTGGCTGGAGAATTCTAGGAGGTGAAGTCCATTCATCTTAAAGTTGCCAAGTTGGAAAAACTCTGTTTTATATGGACATATTAATATAATTGTTTGGCAAAAATATGGAAGTGGATTTCTATTTACATCTGTCAGATGTTTTCTCAACTTCCCACACTAGCCTGCCACTTTGGGAGTCCTTGGTGATCTCCCATCCCAGATCCAAACCTGCTTACCTTTTTGAAGATCTGTCAAGGGTGGGTAGATGGGAATACACATAAATATATGCACCAATAAACTTGCCTGGCTTAGATGGTGGAGACTGAAGACTCAATGATTAGATAGATCAGTTCTAAGAACGTGTAAGATATGACGGAGGTGATCTATGAATTTTCCCCCCCTAAAATCAAATGATATAATAGTCTGGGAGTGTGCCATCTCAAAATGCATGCAGAATGTGTGATTAAATGTCCCCCCTTCTTCAAGGAGGACTGTGTGAATAGGGTTTTTTTTTCTTTCTTACATGAGGAAATTGATTCTAAGGTTTAATTTCACTAAGCAGAATAAATAAGCTGTCTGTTCCCCATGATAGATGTACCAAATTCCCAATTTCTGCTCACAGCAAAGAGAACCATAGCTTTTGTTGATTACCTCATAAGCTTGGGGGGGGCAGTGGGGGGGGAGAAGGGGAAGCAAACAAAGCATTTGATTATGTTTAGTTAGTTTAATTGTCAAGCCAACATGCCAAAGTCCCTTTGCTGATGTACAGAAAGGAATTCGAAGAACAGATGTACAGGAATCAGAGTAAAACAATCAGCTCCAGACTCCCAAGAGAGAATATATATATATATACACACCAGCCTGATTTGCTTAACCAAAGTTGTTAAACTACCATAGATGCTAATGGGATTGAAAATGCTTCTCAGCTATCAGCTCCCAGCAAATAAAAGAGTTAGGCCAATGTAAAAAACATTCTCAAGGGCAGCAGGCTCCATTGGGTTCTCAGTTTCCATTTTTATTAATAAAATATAATATTTATTTACTTAGTTACCGGCTCCTATACTGCTCCAACGCACCTCACATGCCTCCAGACAGTAATAGGATTAAAAACAAAACAGTATCAGTTACCAGACACTATGGAACTACAGTAACACGTATAAATGTTCGCCCTCCAGAAAGGAACAAAGAAGGCTTTTCAGACCGTGAAGACCCACTCAAAGAATCAGGCTTTAATTGTTTTATGTGAAGTGGCTTGTGTGTGTGTGTGTGTGTGAGAGAGAGAGAGAGAGAGAGAGAGAGAGAGAGAGGAGGTTGCCAGAAACCTTTTAGAAAGAGATGCCAGAATGGTGGCCCCACCGACTTTCAACTCTGGCCCCGCCCATAACTTGCTTAACTCCACCTCCTATTTACAGGCAATGCAGCCTTCAACAGATTACTTGCAGATCCTGGGTTTCAAGTCTTTCCCAGATTTTTTGCCCAGCCACACAACCAGCAGAAACAAAATGCATTAATCAAGGAAAGCAACCACAGCTTCTAAATCAGTGTTTCTCAAACTTGGCCGCTTGAAGATGTGTGGACTTCAACTCCCAGAATTCCCCAGCCAGCTGTGCTGGCTGGGGAATTCTGGGAATTGAAGTCCACACATCTTCAAGCGGCCAAGTGTGAGATACACTGATCTAAATCATAGGAAGTAATTGTTCCTTTTTATTCTGTACTGGTCAGAGCTCACCTGAAGTATTTGCCCAACAATTCAGAGGAACTGAAATACGTACCAAAAAATGGAGATGGGACAATAAGTACAGCGGAGCTGATCTGAGGAGTTAGCCACAAGACACAAGTTCACTCCATCTCCATCCCCTAATTCCTTCCAAGCCCAGATAGTCTTGGTTCATTTAGGAAGGAACTGAAAAGACCTGAGGGAGCTTTTTACCTTTTAAACCCCACAAAGGAGTTTGAAGCTAACCTTTAATTGTCTTCGCTTCTCCTAGTCTCAAAATGCAGAGACGGGGTGTGTGTGTTTGTGTGTGCTCTATCCTGTAAGTCAAGTGAATCTTCTCCCAACCAACTAATAAGAAAGTTTAAAAAGTCAGACCGCTTGTCCTGCTCCTTGAGCCGTGATGGTTCATGGGGTAACAAAAGTCCCCTTGCCCCTGTTTCACACAAAAGCACAAGAAAATGGCTAGGGCGCTGTCTTCTACATTTTCAGTACACGCGTGCATTCCTCTTACCACTTGCAAAAAGAAATGGGAGCCTTGTTTGTGGAGGAAACTACTCTGCTGTGAAGGTACCGTTCCTTCTCTCTCTGTTAAAAAGCCTTTGCTAACTTTAATGCATGGAAGGACAGTGTAATGGCAGTTTAGCAACCAGGCATTTTTCACAATAGCTCTAACTGTGATTGTAGGAAACAGCATTAAGTGTCCAGAGGGGAGGGTATTGAGAACATAATGGCTGGCTTGAGAAATTGAAAAGGAAGTGAAGCAAGAGTTCTGTTCACATTGCTTATGCAAGCAAAAAAAAGCGAGCCAAGGAATTTTTTTTATTTTTTTTACAAAGACTGTGGCACTGTTTTCTGATAAGGCTACCTCCACGCAGAATGAGATTGTGGAGAACTCTAAAGAAACCTACCGTAGATATTTACAGATAAGCCCAGCCGCAGATAAGTCCAACCCAATTTTGGGGGGTGTATTTTGGCCTCTAAAATTCTTGGCTTACCCGCAAGTATATACAGTAGGCATCCTCTCAAGCAAGATGATGCCAAAATGATGAAACCTGTGTCATGATGTCATAATAGAAGTATCTTTCACTTTCAGTCTGAGAACCAGTGTGGGTGGTGGTTAAAGAGCTGGACTGGCACTGGATTAAGTGCTTAACTCTCTATCTACAACCAAGGCCTCCTCGTGGTCAGTAGATCACAAGGTGCTGAAGAGTCACTGCCCCTAGATTTGGATCTTCAGCATTGAGGAGACCCAGGTTCAAGTCTACCTTCAGCCATGAAAGCTCACTGGATGAGTTTGAGGCAATCGCTCTCTTTCAGCCCAACCAACCTAATAGGGTGGTGATTGTAGGAACAAATTGGAGAAGGGAGCACTATTCACACTGCTGGAGCTCCTGAAAAAAAAGGAGGGATATAAATCAAATAAATAAATAACCTTGTTCTTACTGTTAGGGAACTTTTCCCATCAGTCAGGTGGAATCTGCCTTCCTGTAGTTTAAGTCCGTTCTACTCTGAAACAAGGGAAGATACTTCTTAACCTTCTCTGTTGATACCCATTCAAGTACTGCATGACATCCTTCATACCCCCTCTCAGTTTCCTTTTTTTTCAGACTGAAACATAGATTGTCATCCATCTCTCTCCTTATGACCCTTCCTCTGTTCTCTTTGTGCCTCTGCCAAGTGGCTGGACCCAGGAACATTTGCAGAGGGTTAAAAGAAGTCAAGAAAGTGACCATCGCTGTGTAAATGTGGCTGCCATTTTGACATTTTACCTCCCTGATATCTTTAACTAGACCTGATCACCTCTGTGACAACAGTTCATTTCAAGAGCGATTAGTATTTTTCTGGCCCTGTAGTGAAACAAAGCTAAGCTGGATTTTGGTTTACAATGTTGGACTTGGGGGTGGTCTGTTTTTCTATTAGATTTGCCTTTGTTCTCTTTGCTTCCCATCCTTGATTACAGAATGTTTGCTTGGAAATGTTTAAAGTAACTGCATTATACTAGAACAGAAAGTGGCATTTACAGGATCATCCATCATTCATGCTTATGTTACTGGTGACAGATGTTCAGACAAGAAGTTTACAAGTGTCCATTACTGCTGTTTTATCTTCTTTGCCAATTTAGTATTCATCAGCTCAGCACAGCTCAGCGGCCAAGCACAACAGTTAGTTAATCCCACATTTATATTAAAAGGAAGTCAGTTATCTGAATTTTGATTCATGATTTATGTCTCCCAGAGGCTATTTATGAAGAGCACAATACAATAATCCCTATGTAAGTATGAAAAATCAAGAAGAGTTTTTATCTGGTATTAGGTATTGGTATAAACTTCAAGAATGGTAAATTATTACTTTTATTATTATTATTATTAACTTACAAAGTACCTAAAACAGTATTGTACAGAGATTAAACTGTTTCTGGCCTGAAGCTCACAATCTAAAACACATTAACAAGAACAAGAAATGCAGAGGTAGTCAAAAAAAGTTAAAATGGCAGCTGGAACAATGCAATCAAAGCTCCATGCATTTTATATATAAATCACACAAAGATATTCATTGGGGGAAAAGAAGCTTCAACTGCAGTTTCATTTTATGGTTTTACAAGTAGTCCATTTTTAACTCACATCCAAATTTGGATGACATACTAGATTATAGTTAAGGTACACATAATAAAACTTAGCCATAATTTCGTGTTGTGATTAAAGTGCTTGGTTTGGCATATCCTATGAACCAGTTCAGATTAATTGGGATCGCACATTAAATCATGATTTGTGCTTAAGTATGGTTTGATAACTAAGCCACAATTGGTTGAGTGTGCAGAACATGCTGAAGCATACAGGTAGTCCTTGTTTAGTGACTACAATTGGGACTGGCAACTCAGCGGTTAAGCAAAGTGGTTGCTAAGTGGAACCATGACTGTGCTTATGATCTTACTTCAGCTTTTCTTTGCTTTACAGATCTGTGAAGGTCATAAATGCGAGGACTGGTCATAAAATTACTTTTTCATCACTGTCATAATTTTGGTTGCTGAACAAGGAAGTTGCTAAACAAGGACTACCTGTAGTTTACAAAGCACAGTGTGGCATTCCTACCACTTACGAAGCCAAAAACAGAGAAGCTGCATGATGCCCTAACATGTTTGAATGAGCCTCACCCAGTGGCCAGTCTCGTCCTGTTTCTTGATGCTGACTGGTAATAGCTCTCTGAGGTTTCACCATGTAGTCCGTCCCAGCTTCACTCCACCACCATCCTGGGGACCTTCTATTTTGCTCTATACCACTGTGGTTAGGGTCCATTGAGTCAATCTTGACTCCTGGTGACTTAACAGATAGGTCGTACAGTTTTCTTGGCAAGATTTTTGCAAATGAGGAGCATGCATGTGACTTCATCTTCCCAATCTAGGGGTGAGATAGAGAAGGTGAATGGCCCAAAGACATCCTGCTGGTTTCCGTGCCTAAGGGAGGACTAAAACCTGGATCTCCCTGATCTTAGTCCACCACCATAACCACTGTACCACACTGGCTTCCCATTGCTCTATACTCCCCCTCTAAATTGTCCTTCATCCTCTAGCCAACTGAGGGAGCCAAGGTTGCTTTTCATTTTCTCTAGAATCCCTGGAGAAAGCAACAGCTAGAGACAAAGATTAATTCTTTTAAGGCAGTCCTTAATAAAGAGTCCTTGATAAAGCCTTTCGATCCTTTAAAGATAAAAGGATTTAAGGCTTTAGCAAGCTACAGGTAGTCCTCATTTAGCGACCACAATTGGGACCAGCAACTCCGTCGCTAAACAAAGAGATTGCTAAGTGGAAAAGCACATGACCACAGCTGTGCTTATGATTTTTCTTCAGCTTTCCTTCCTCCCACTCCCCCGCCCTTTGGAATGCTCACCCCAATGCTGGGATAATTAGCAAGAAGGGAATTAATGCTTGTATTTACATTCATGGGAGAGGAAGGGATTACAAGAGAGTAAGCAGGCACACCATGGGGAATACACATCAAAAGGTGAGGCAATCTCTCCTGTGCCTGACCCATTTTTTTTTCTCCCTCCTCCTCATAGACAAGAGTACTTTGCATAATCTATATAAAACCTGCACAACTAAGCCCTGAACTCTGTTTGGGGGCTCCTGCTGCTTCAGACTGCTAATAACCCAATATTTCAGCCTAACTTAATCCTGCACCCTCCAGATGTGCTGGCACTGGGAGTTCTGGAAGGCATCAAGTTGGGCAAAGTTGGCATATGTCATGGGGCAGAGCTAAATTAACTCAAAGAAAGGTGAAGCAATAAGAGACCCCCTCTCTGGGTTTCCAAGGAACTCATTCTTGTCCGCAGGTCTTGCGTCCCTTCATTTTGAGGGGTAGGTGGAGAGCTGAGTTATACCACTACCATTCCTTTGGAGCTGTTATTTTCTAACAAATGGTAGTAATGGTAGATCACTAAATTTCCCAGAATATGCCCAGGAATCACATTCCCCTCAAGGGAGAGAAGTGAAAAATACTCAGTTCTGCAAAGCTTCTCCCCCTCCCACCCTCTCCCCCTGCCACATCATCCCTTTTCTCTCCATGTGATCTCAAGCTCTCTAGGCTGGTAATTTATGGAAGAGCCAGACTGAAAATGAATGGGGGATGCCAGAGAGGAACTCCAAAAGAATTTCCATAAATTGCCATTTTTACATCTGTATTGGCTGTTTCAGAGTAGGCAGCTTTTATTTGACCAGAGGCACATCTGGAATGTCAAAAGGATGTGGCAGGTGAGCATCTAAATGGCTGTTATGATGAACTGCCTCTTAAAGATGCCTTTAGCTACTTCATGACAGCTTCTTGTTTAATTTTTCTAATTAAAAGAATATTTTTTAAAAGCCAGATGGGGCAAGGAATCTGGGTACCAAGGAGATGTGTTTTGGGAGTATCTTGGTGACTGTAGATACTACACTGATTGTTGCCTACCCTGTCTTCTGGGAATAGTAACCTACTGGAATTCAAACCTTACATTGTTGGATGTGGTTTTCAAGTTGCCAACCATGTCCTGCTACAAGGATAGAGAATCTTATTCCACAATTTGTCTCATGAGCTCTAATGATCTGGAGATAGTATCTCCAAGATATTTCTTATAGAAAGATGAGAGACAAGAGCAGCAGATCAAAATAAAAACGACTTGATATTGTGGAGGTCAAAGCAGTTTCTCTTTATCTTCTATAGATTGCTAATCTTTGGGAAAGCTTTGCCCATCCTCTTTAGAAAACCTATTATGGAGACCTATGATCCATATTGTCTGGAGGTTGAATTACAGTGGCTGAGGACATTTCAATCTACTGTATCTCTAAAGTAGCAAGTGTGCTTTAAAAACAAAGTGGTTTTATTTATCAGACCCTTAATACAAACTGAAACTCCAGGGGATGGTAATAAGGACTAAAACAGCTATTAGGCACCAGCGACCTGTTTCCTATCTGTGTCACTCCATATCTGTGATGCTACTGTGAGTGTAAATAGTCTCTTGACGTTCTATTAATTTTGTTCTGCTGACTTGGTAAATGGTTGGATGGTCCCTAATATATTGGGTGAAAAGGTGAAGCAAGACATTTTCCAGCTCCATTCACTTGGCCATACTGGGGACACTTTTTTACACCATTGACAATCCTAAATAACTTTACTTCATGACAGGGATTTAACTATCTCCCTTTGTGATTCCCTTCCACCTCAAATAGTGTAGGATGGGACTGGATGCATTAAAATATCTCTCATATGAAATTAAGGCATCAGTGGGTTGGCATTAAATGCTTTTTTTAAAAAGGTTTTTTATCCCACCTTTATTATTTTTATAAATAACTCAAGGCAGCAAACATACTAATGCTTCTTCCTCCTCCTATTTTCCCCACCACAACAATCCCATGAGGTGAGTTGGGCTGAGAGAGAGTGACTGGCCCAAAGTCACTCAGCCATCATGGCATCTCAGGTGGATTGCCTTTCCCCACATTTTTATTATGAGGGTTTACTAATCCCTTTTAAGAAATAAGATCAATATACTGGCCAGTAGAATTTCACCTTCCTGAGCCTCATGTGATCAGCAAGTCAGAATCGGGGGCTTTTTCAGTATATCTATTTGAATATAAGTTTCTCCAAACAATCAGGAATCCTGAACAATCAAGGCACACAACTGTGGAGAAGTCTTCATGCACATATATAAAACCTTTGGAGGTTGAGAAGAGAGATGGAGATGGTTAGAAGAGAACTAAGACTGGGAACTAGGAGCCCTCATTGCATTGGTAATGCAGCTTACGTATCTCTGTTTAGGTCACCTTCCTTACTCTCTATAATGATTTTGGACCCTCCCAGTCAGTATCATTCAGCCCAACCTACTTCACCAAATTGTTTTTTTTTTAATCAAGACTTTTATTAAGATATATAAAAGGTACAATTAAAATACAAATCAGAAAGTATAGAAGAGAGAGAAGATAGAACTAAAAGAAAAAGACAAAAGCTAAACGAGTGAGATCAAGTAGAAAGATAAAACAGAAAGCGACTTCTGACTATCTCCAATACAGATATGAGTACAAATTAAAAAAAAAAAAATCTCTTACCACTATTTAGTCCTAATTCACATTATTTCTATCAATGCAAACCATCTAATCATTAAATCCCACAATCAAAGCTTCATTTTTTCCCAACCCAACACATAACCTAGGAAGGGTAGCCATGAGGAGACAAATTTAGAAACAGTATTATCTCTTATTAAAGCTGTTAGCTTCGCCATTTGAGCCAAGTCCATTAGTTTAATAATCCACTCTTCCACTGTAGGTATTTGTCTTTCCATCTTTGCGCATATAACAATCCTGCAGCTGTGATCATATCTAGAAGCAAAGATCCATATTGTTTCTCCAATCCTTTCTCATCAAACCCAGTAGGAACTATTCTGGTTTTTTTTAATATTCACTTTAAGAATCTTTTGAATAGCAATGCATATCTGGTCCCAAAATTTTTTAGCCTTTTCACAAGTCCACCAAAGATGATAAAAGGTTCCTTCACCTTCTGAACATTTCCAATTTGTTATACCAGTATACATTTTTGATAACTTATCAGGAGTTAAATACCAGCAGCACATCATTTTATAAAAATTCTCTTTCAAATTATAATTCAGCGTAAATTTCAAATCTTTGTTCCACATATTTTCCCATTGTTCCAACATGATATCGTATCTGAAATTTTTAGCCCATTTAATCATACAATCCTAGACTTGTTCTTCTAAGTTCATCTGTAACAACATCTTATACATTTTAGCAATAACTCACCATTTATACAGAGTTGAGTCTCAAAATAAGATATTTCATTAACAAATCTATAATTCTTTTCATCCAACTTAAAACGTTCAAACATTTGCATATGAGTAAACCAGCGACATGTAAAACCTTCTAATTCGAACTGTTCTCTTGTTTTAAAACTTGGTTCACCCTCCTCAAAATCTAATAAATCTTTATATTTTAACCACTTCTTTTCTCCCACATTTTCTCTTCTAGTAAACGCTTCCTGAGCTACTTCACCAAACTGTTGTGATGTAGAGAAGGATGCCATGTAGATCATTTTGAGGAAAAGTAGATGAACATCTGATAAGTTTATAAGTCTAAGTTTCTATAGTTTATAAATAACTTCTTAGAACTTTTAAACAATTACTAATTTGCAATTAGTAATTACTTGGGTAAATAATTTACTTAAGGTATTTTTAGCCTGCCTTTCAGCACAAATTGCTTTCAGCAAAGTTTGCACAAATGGTTGGCCCCTGCGAGAGATGAGCTGTAGGCAATATCAGGTGGGAACCCAAACATAAATACTAGTCCATAAAGGTAGTTGTGACCCAAGTGAAGCATTTAGAGCAGTGTTTCTCAACCTTGGCAACTTGACGCTAGCTGGGGAATTCTGGGAGTTGAGGTCCACACCTCTTCAAGCTGCCAAGGTTGAGAAACACTGATTTAGAGCCTTCTCATGGAAAAGATCAAATGGGAAACCTATTTGGGTGGACATTATCCTATCTGGGACATCCTTTGTCAATTGGCTGCCTTTTGCCATGGCCAATTGAGAAAGGATGGCAATTGAAGGCAAACCAAACAGAACACTGCAGTTTACAGATTTCTGGATCAGCAAGCTGGACAAAGTTTACCAAACTCTGGCCATATCTTGCTCTGGACTTGGTTTTCCACCCCAACCCCATGGCTCCATTCTGGTGCCCTTAGTCTTGCTTTGCAGTCAGCCTTTATAACATCAGATCTTGGCAGCTGCACCATTGAGAATTTTTCCTTCTTTCCTTAGCACCTCAAGTTGCAAACATCAGAACGTTTCCTTATAGCTTAATTTGTCCCAAATTTAATTGTTGGCATTTATTTCTGGCTCTGCCTTCTCCTTCTTGCTTCACTGCCTACAGGCCAAGGCAAGGCCATAACAATGATTACAACAGCAAAGCTCAAAAGAAGAAAAGAGTCAGCTTACATATTCTTACTATGCACTACAGCTGTAAATAGGAAATATTTTGTATTTATTTTTGCACTGGCTAGAAGTCATTGTATAAACCCACCACATTTCTATCCTACAGTTCCAAACTTTTCAAATTTAAAGATTATTTTCCCTATCTTCACTTAGTTGTATACTTCAGGAACCATTTTCAGCAGTTTATAGTCCTGCCGTGCTAATCAAAGCTTTTGTGCTGAGCCCCCATTTAATTTCCTTCATAGCCCCTGGTCTCTAATTACCTTCCATTTTAAAAAAGAAAACCTTCTCCAATACACTCATCGCTGGAGTTATACCTTAGACATCTCTTTTCATTTTCGATTATGTATTTTTATAGTAGGAAGACTTGGCAGGATGCAAAAGCAATCAAAACTACATTGTCTGGCCTAACAGTAGGGGAACTCCTAGCAGAACGGTGGAAAAGATTAATAAGACTGCCTTTTGCATCAGGGTAGAAACAAAACCAAATAAAAGGTCATTTTGAAAAGCCATATCCTTGGAGCTATATTTTGCAATGTTGCCAATATGGGGTCCTTGGCTCCCAGCTCTACCCCAAGTGTCTTTCTGGAATGTGAACTGCTTTAACGTGCTGGAGTTTTTCATTCTTTACAGACAGAAAGCACTAATGTTACAGTCAGACATCCCTGCTGGCTGGGTTACCTTTAATAAATGTCTCTAGATGCTCCAAATTATAGCTTCCGAACTACAATGCCAGTTTGAGAAATGCATTGCATTATCATGATTGCACATTAATTAGTAAACAATTGTTTCAGTTTGTCTGAATTTGTTTATCTTTCTCCTCCTTCCTCCCTTTACTCCTGGGAACCGTTTCAGCAAAAGGGCAAGGTAAAAAGGATGTAAATAATAACTTTATGGAACTAATAACCAATGAGAATGCATTAATATTTCTTTACGAAATAGGGTTCACGTTGGTTTTGTTTAGGCTTAAGATACAATGTTCTCTATGGGTGCATTTTAGAGAAAAATTAACACCCATCTTGAAGCAAAAACTGAAATGCCTCTGTCAGAGAAGGCAGGTTGAACTCTGTATTTTCCTTTTAATCCATGAAGACCAGTAATAAGATCATGCCCCACAGCATAACCTCTGGTCCTTCAAAGGTGAACTCCAACTATCATCAATGACAGACAGCCCAGGAACACTGGGAAGTTGAGTACACACCCCGTATACCTGCCAAGTCATTCTCATTTGAAACTGGGATTCTGTGTCTTGCAGAATGAATTCTGGGAGTTCCGGGAATTCTGAGAATTGAAGTCCACACATCTTAAAGTTGCTGAGGTTGAGAAACACTTGGCCCGATAGTGTTTCCAAAACTCCTTCTACAATTTATCTTACAGTGGTTATAAACTATGGACGTGGCTATTTTAATCCCAGTTTCTTCTTTCTCTTGCCATTTTGTTTAATATTCTTCCTGATGAAGAATTCTGAAGCCCTCAAAAGCTGCCTGTCTTATCCTGTAATACCCAGTTCCCAAACTTAATGCAAGACAGTGGTAGCCATTCATCTCAGGTTTTAGTTAAAATAAGATTCCTCCATTCCTCACTTCTCAGCCCTGCATAAAAATCTGAATACAGAAGTAGTTCAGACAGAGCGCAGACTTATTACTTATAAAGTAATAGAAAATCCGTCTCACATTAGATTCCATCAGTATGTAAGTTCCCCAAGAAAACCAATTACATAAAACTGATTGCAAGGCGTTCGTTGGGTTAGAAAATTTAATCCACTTGGACTTTAGCAGAACTTCTTGCTGCATGTTTCTAATACAGGATTTCTTACAGAAATGAAGAGTGTTGAAAACAGCTCCATGTCCAAACCAAGTCCTCTGTGTCTCTTTGAAAGAAATGGAGGCTGTCTGTCAGGGTGCGTGCAGGCAACTTTTAATATAGCATCTGTCCCAAGTCAGATGCGGAACAAGGGTACATTTCCACATTCAAGGTCATTCTGCCCAAAACTGTCAGAGGGTTGCAAGTATTAGGGAAATAATCCTCTACATTTATGACATATTATTTGCTGGTAGGGGAGATGGGGTGGGGAAGAATCTAGATAATAACCTTTTCTACAGTACGCTGTAACTTTTCCTTGTTTTCTCATCATTTCTTCTGGTAAGAAAAACAAAAATGGATAAGCAAGGAAAGACAGAATAATGTTACAACTTTTTCACTGTTAGTGTTATTAGCTAATTGTCTGGAAACATCCTAAAACATTATTCAGATGTATATGTTATGCTTTTACATGATGTGCTTTTGGCTTAGCATGTGTTCTGAAATCAGCCAGATGTAAATGATTCAATAAACTACGGTTAGGCAAACAGTAGCTTAATACAAGGTCCCAGACTAAGAATTACACCTATTTATCTCTTCCCAGAGAAAAAGCAAGAGCAGCTATATTGATCATGGGGAAGCAAAATCCATTTGGACACAATATTTGCCAGATTTGTAGTATGTTAATTCAAGGTTACAAATGCCTTCATCAATTGATAAATGCAAATTATGTTTAACCAACCCTACATTTCCTCCATACGTGCTTCTGTCTTTTTATCTCTAACTTGACTTAAGTTGGTAAACCTGGAGTTCGCCTACTCAATCGTTGTCTCTTCAAATATTTTTGGATTTCTTCTGAGAAATAGAAATCTGCCTATACATGGGCACAGTAGATTAATTTAAGTTCAGCCCAACTTTTCAAATGTTTTCCCTTTTGTCTTAAATTAAATTAAGTTTCTTCGGCTTCATGTTCTTCAGACATATTGGACTACATGTTGCCCCCGCCCTATGGAATACTCTCCCCCCAGAGGTGAGGTGGGCCCCTACCCTCCCAATTTTTTGGAGGGAATTGAAGACTTGGCTCTGCCAACTTGCGTGGGGTGAGGAAAGGTACAACCGACCCTGGGGATGGCTGGTGCCTTGACGATGCTCCCTGAATTCATTAACACCTAATTAACATCAGCCTCTTGGAAGAATCATGTAGGAAGTTTGTTTTTAGCATATTTTAATTAATTAATTAACATTTATCTATTTTAATTCATGTTTATTCTGTTTTTACTGTAAACCACCCAGAGTCACCCCACAGTGAGATGGGCAGTGACAAATTTGAAATATAACATAAATAAATACAACTCCATTTTTCCCCAGTCTTAGGCAGAGATGTTTTTTTCTTCTTGCCTTTCTGTAAAGCAGCTTGTATTCACTACTGGAACTGGATGTAAAGAATCAATGAGAATCGATAATAACAATAAATATTAATGGGTGTATGAGGTGTATGTATTGGATGAACTTCCCTGTAGAAGGAATTTGGCAACATACTGGGCCTTTGCTTTAATAATTACTACAAGGAAGTCAGGGCCATTTATAAGAAGGAAAGGAATGATAGTCCTTGAGCTATGGTTGGACTACAGTTCCTCTCATCCTTGATGGATCCTTGCAAACTAGCAGTTCCCCTCCCCAGTCTTCACCACAGATGGTCACATCTATGCATTTTGCCTTTAAACACAGAGATGTGAGAACAATTGGGAAGATTAGCTCCATTCTTGTC